>NC_033795.1:16581628-16611207 GCF_001876935.1 Asparagus officinalis | reverse complement strand
GGTTGGCGCCATTATTGGTCCAGGGGAGAAAATATGAAATCTATTTGGGTTCAAAGCAGTAAACGTATACCAAATGAATGTTAATTTTTGAATCATTATTTCTTAAAAAATAACTTAAGGACTCAAAATACGAGACCCATTTTTCTTGACTGCTGTCATGTGCAGATTAGCCTCACCCCCAACCCCACCAACAACAAACACGCACACCCACCCACTCATTTCATTAGTTAACCGAGATACAACCTTTTTCGTTTTTTTTTTTTTTTTGCAAAAGAGGTCTAAATTGTTTCATTAGTTAACCGAGATACAACCTTTTTCGTTTTTTTTTTTTTTTTGCAAAAGAGGTCTAAATTGTTGTATTACGTTAATAGTTTGGTAGGACTAATGTAACCTGGTGACAGTTAACAAATTGCACAGGTAAGAAAACACATGGGAACACGACAATCTCTTTTTACAATGCATCCTTCAATATGAAGCCACGTATACACCATGGAATCCATGAGATCATGATGAATCTTTTTGTTGTCTACATATATGAGGAGCTTGAGGACAGGGGGAAAGTGATTTATTTAAAAATAGCCAATTAATCTTAAAGCTGTGTTTTTTTCATTGGGCTTAGACTGTTTCTTTCTATTTGGGGTAGGCTCGTGGGCCCCGCCCTATGAACCAGGTGTCTATACTTAGACCTGACTAATGGACTCAGATGCAGCTCACTTCAAAAAAATCAATTTGCATACGTTCACGCAAGGTGCTTTTCGACTTGTGCGATAAAAAAGAAGCAGCAAGTTTCATGTGCTTATAGGATTCCAAAGTTATTCTAATGCTGAAACATCAAGTACATGCTTATTTGAGGATATTTTAATGCTTAACTCTTTGTTAAATTTACTAGGGAAAATTGCTTGGGGGAACCAACTTAATTTGGGTCATTCATCCCAACCCTCCAACTAAAGTCAACCACTTGGGGGCACCTTGACCCAAGTTGTAATGCTTTTACACCCCAAACCCAAGATTGTATATATACTTTATAGTGTATTTTTGCCAATTGCCCTTTTTACCCTTTCTACTCCTCCGATTTTGGGAATACCAGGTGAGTTTTTTTATCTTGTTGGCCAGCAAAGCAACCCATCAAATCGGAAGTCAGATTTGAAGTCACTTCCGTTTCTAGCTAGAGAGAGAGAGGTTTTATGGAGGGAAAAGGGAAAAATGGAGGGAAAAAGATACTAAGTTCCCTCCAAAATTGTTCATGCCTCATTTCAATGTAATATATACTCTTCCCTCTTTAGATCTACTACTAAGACCTTCAACAACCATTTATATTCTTAACTTTTTCCTCTTAACTTCTTCAACAACCACAATGGAAGATTCCTTAATGTGTGTGATTTCATTTAACAGTAATGCAACCCTCATTAAAGTCAATTCGACAACAATATTTGCTGAATTGAAGATGATCGTTGCAGAGAATTTTAGAGAATCGTACGAAAGTTTGTTGATAAGTTACTCTATCGAGAAGTTTCCCAATGTCTCATTTGAGCTTTCAAAAGATGAAGATATTCTCAACATGATAGATTATCATCGTTCAATGGGGTTAAATACAGTAACCATGACTGTTACTAAAAGAGATGAAGGACTCACTCATGCCATAGGGACAGAAACGGAGCTTAGGTAAGTATTCAAAAATATATTTTCAGGTTCTGGATACACGTGACATATTACGTTATATATGTGACCTGAAGACATCCAACGTGACAAGTTGACTTTATTTGTGACATATGGACTTTATTTGTGATACTTAGGTCTTATATGTGACTTTACTGGTAAGTATCACACGTGACTTACTTGTGACCTTATCTTTCAACCTGCAGTGTTCCTAATGTTAGCACACAGTCATCAGAGCATATCGAGGAACCTTATGAGAGGATCACAATCGAGGAATCAGAGAGGATCCCAAACGACAACCCTCAAGGAGAGCATGTGTGGATGATGAACGATGTAGTAAGTGACTCGTCACGGATCCCAGCATGGTGGCACGAGGCAATTACTGGAAAAGGGCAGCAATTTGAAAGTGCAAAAGAAGTTAGAATGGCTCTTATATACTACTCTATAGCTAAGAAGTTTGCTTTTAATTATGTTAACAATGAGCCAAAACGTATTCGTGCTAGTTGCATGTTCAGAAAAGAAACAAAATGCCCGTGGTTGCTTTTCGCTTCACCATTGAGGAATGTGTCAACCTTTGCTATAAAAAAATTTGTTCCTCAACATACATGCGGACAACATAACAGCACAGCTGGTCACTTCAGAGCATCAAGAAGGTGGATTGCGAGTATGCTACAATCAGTTATGAAGAGGCGTCCATATATTACCCCAACTGACATTAGAAAGGAATTGCACTCTCAATATGGATTAAGAGTTAATTATTCTAAAGCTTGGCGTGCTAAGGAGACGGCAAAAGACCAAATATTTGGTTGCGCAAGGCATTCATATGATTTACTATCCTGGTTAGTCCAAGCGAATTGTTGATGTCTCCTTTAGAACGTATATCTATCACACTTAACTGTAAATATGACATGTCAAAATTCTATGTGACATTTAGACCTTATATGTGATATTTAGACCTTATATGTGATATTTGGACCTTATATGTGATATTTAGACCTTATATGTGATATTTGGACCTTAGATGTGACATTTAGACATTACATGTGACATTTAGACCTTATATGTGATATTTCGACCTTATATGTGATATCTGGAAATTATATGTGATAATTGGACCTTATTTGTGACGTTTGAGTATTACATGTGATATTTAGATATTTATTATTTAACAACTTATTTGTGATTTAACCAACATTTTTAGGTACCAAATGAAGGTGATGGAAACAAACACGGGAACTGTAAATGTGACATGTCAATATACTATTCGACATTTAGACCTTATATGTGATATTTAGACCAAATATGTGATATCTGGACATTATATGTGACATATAGACCTTATATGTGATATTTGGACCTTATATGTGACAATTAGTCCTTATATGTGACGTTTAGACCTTATATGTGATATCTGGACCTTATATGTGACGTTTGGACATAATATGTGACACTTAGACCTTATATGTGATATTTGGACCTTGTACGTGACATTTAGACCTTCTGTGTGACATATATACCTTATATGTGATATATGGACATTCCATGTGACATATGGATCTTATATGTGACCTTTAGACCTTATATGTGATATTTGGACCTTCTATGTGATATTTGGACCTTATTTGTGACGTTTGAGTATTACATGTGATATTTAGATATTCATTATTTAACAAGTTATTTGTGATTTAACCAACATTTTTAGGTACCAAATGAAGGTGATATGACCAACTGTAAATGTGACATGTCAATATACTATTCGACATTTAGACCTTATATGTGATATTTAGACCAAATATGTGATATCTGGACATTATATGTGACATATAGACCTTATATGTGATATTTGGACCTTATATGTGACATTTAGACCTTATATGTGACTTATAGATCTTATATGTGATATTTGGACCTTATATGTGACATTTAGACCTTATATGTGACATGTAGACCTTATATGTGACTTATGGACCTTATATGTGACAGTTAGACCTTATTTGTGATATTTAGACCTTACATGTGATATTGGTACCTTATGTGTGACATTTGAGTATTACATGTGATATTTAGATATTGTTCATCATTTAACAAGTTATTTGTGATTTAACCAACATTTTTAGGTACCAAATGAAGGTGATATGACCAACTGTAAATGTGACATGTCAATATACTATTCGACATTTAGACCTTATATGTGATATTTAGACCAAATATGTGATATCTGGACATTATATGTGACATATAGACCGTATATGTGATATTTGGACCTTATATGTGACATTTAGACCTTATATGTGACGTATGGACCTTATATGTGACATTTAGACCTTATTTGTGACATTTAGACCTTATATGTGACATTTAGACCTTATATGTGACATTTAGACCTTATATGTGACTTATGGACCTTATATGTGACATTTAGACCTTATTTGTGATATTTAGACCTTTCTGAAGGATCGTTACAAAGGGATCTTATTAGGTGCGACCGCTTATGATGGTAATTCAAGGCATATTTCCACTCGCATTTTCCGTTTGTGACCAAGAAAATGAAGCGAATTGGAGTTGGTTTATTCAAGGATTGCGGTATATATTGTACAATCGAACAGAACCATACAATCCACCCCATCCCCTTGTAATTCTGTCAGACGCCGACAAAGGAATAAAGCAATCTTTGAAAAATATATTTCCAGATGCGTACCACTCTAGGTGTGTACTTCATCTTGTTGAGAATTATAAATTGAAGCTTAGAGAGATGGGTTTTGCCTCAAGTGCTGCTCAACGTATTTCAAAATTATTGGAGTTTGCTGCATACAAGTACACGGAAGGAGAATTTAATGCTGTTTTGCGTCAGATTCGAATGACAGATCAAAGAGCTTACCAAGTAGCTCTAAGTTATGGTCCTAGTAATTGGGCCAATTCTGTATTTCCTGGTATAAGGTACGTCAATTATCATTACCTTTACTGGTGATATTATGCTGTTATATGAATTTGAGCCTTTAAATGTCACATTTCGCTTTTATATGGGTCGTTCGTCTGTTACGTGTGACCTTTACTTGTATCGTGTGACAATACTCCATTACATGTGACCAATAGCCGTTATCTGTGATCATTTGTTGTTATTTGTGACATTTGTCAGTTATTTGTGACACATAGCGGTAAATTGTGGTAATGATTTTTTGTTTTCAATCAGATATGGGCATATCACTTCCAATGTCGCTGAATCTTTCAACAGTTGGATTCGTGTGGCGCGAACACTTCCCATTTGCGATATGATGGATCACATTCGTGTGCAAATTATGGAAAGGATGAATACTCGTCGCGAGATGGCAACAAAATGGAATAGCTATCTTTGTCCTGAAGCGGAAAAAATCCTCCAAGAAAATGTCACCAAGGGAAGCACTCTTGAAGTATCGCATTCTACAGCTGAAATCTTTGAGGTATCATCACAAAAATCAGTACAAGTTGATTTGGATCACAAAACATGCACGTGTCGTGCATGGGATATATTGCGAATACCATGTAAACATGCGTGTGCCGCTATTAACTTCATGCATAGAGATGTGTACCAGTTCTGCGATTGGTTCATGACGACTGAAGCTTTCAGGAGAAGTTACGAACCAATCCTCTTTCCTGTTCCAAATTACGATAAGCCAGATGTCACAGATGAAACAATTAGCATTCTTCCCCCAAAGACGACAAAGAGACGTGGAAGGAACAAGAATAGACGTATCAACAACAGATCTGAGAATAGACGTGCAATTAGATGCTCAAGATGTCACGCTGAAGGACATAACCGAGCCACATGCACTGAACCTATCCAAGATTAACGTTTCCTGGCAGATTGCGGACTCTTTTGTGATTATTTTTTGTTACATGTTACTTTTGCCGTTTTGTTGTGACGTTTTGTACTTATATGTGACGTATTACATGTAAATGAAATTTATTACATTTTGGGCAACATTAACTACTTATATGTGACATATCACCTGTTCGTGTGACGTATTACCTGTTTAGACATATAGATAATTGCGCTATTTTGTTGCGACATTTACTAATTTTGCCTTTATGATATTCTGTGTGACATAACATCCCGTCCCTCGAGGACCCAACAACATCCTGATGGAAAAATATCAAACTGAGCAACATAACATCACTACTTATATGTGACATAACATTCTGTGTGACATTAACATCCTGATGGAAAAATACGCATGTAGAAGACAAAAAAATCTCTATAACCGAGCAACATAACAGCACCAAAATCTCACACAGAATATCAAACTGTGACATAAATAGAGCAGAAGTCACACAGCATTCTAAAATGTCACACAGCAGACCCAAAAGTCACACACAGCACCAAGTCACTTGTTCATCTTTAATATGGTAAAGAAAAGATCACCAGGTCATATCCATCTATGTTAGTAAACTGGTTATCATTTACAAACAGCAGTTAAACAGCAGTTAAACGACCAACATCCATCACAGGACATCCAACAAATGAAACAATTACATCTAGAGTCTAATACTTCCACTCAATCATAGGTGCATCACTACCCCCGAAGTACAATAGATATTCTGGATCATCACTGTCTAATTTCAACCGTAGCTTTTTCCATTCACGCCCTTCACATATAATTTGAGCAGCAAGTCTAGCCCGTAGCATATGCGACTCCCTGTGCAAGACTTCAATGTCCATCACCTCCCTTCCCTCGAGGATCGCCTTAATGAAAAAATACGCATGTATGCCACAATCATATCTGTAAAAATATAACATAACACTTAATAGCAGGATATGTAACGGGTAACGAGAATAAATGGAAGTTACCTAATATGTCACATACAATATCAAAATGTCACATAATAGCAGCATAAGTCACACTGCATACTAAACTGTCACATAACATGCCCAAAAGTCACTTGTAGTCCGCAAATATCACATCAATATTTGCACCGACAATGTCACTAAGCCATACAACAAGCCATGCAACAATCTCATGGTTAAGTATAAGAAACTTACGAGCCTTTTTGCGTTCGACAAGGGACTGCTTCATATTGGAATGCTCTGAATGTTGACGCCTGATCGAAACCACTCACCATCCTATCTAAAAAAAGCTGGATGGTCAACACGTCTCTAGCCCATGCCTCATGGTCAGCGGAGCTATAATGTCTGCATTTTTTTTGCCCCAAGTTGACCTCAAGGACATGCCAATGGTCAGCGTGACATATTGGAATTATCAACACATCCTTCCCTTCATCTATATGCTTCTTTATGTAATTTTTATAGACATTGCGCTCATCCAAATTTGAAGCAGTTAGCAACCAAATCTGTTGAAAACAGAAAATACAGCAAGCAAAAGAAAGTCATATAAATGCAATATAACTCAAATTGTATTATGATCGTCATTACTCACACTAAAATACGACGTGACAATAGCGTATTTTCTTTCGACATGGGCATTTATTGGCAGCTTGAGCCATGTTCGAAGACTTGCAACCAGAGCTTCAATGATCTGATGATTGCAAATGTAATAAGTTATTGTAATTGTGCAAAACTTGATTAACACCGCAACTTAAACAAAAACTAACCTCATCCTTTAATCTTCCACCACGTAGAAGATGTAGCATATCATATCTGCATATAGTGTGGTCTTCAACCTCAAAAATTGTCCGACTACAAAATGTAGAAGACAATCAATGTATAAGCGACATATTCTAATCAACACCAAACTGTCACAGGAAAATACAAAATGTCACAGGAAAATAATAAATGTCACACGAAAACACTATATGTCACATACAAACACTAAATGTCACAGGAAAACACTATATGTCACATACAAACACTAAATGTCACAGGAAAACACTATATGCCACATACAAACACTAAATATCACATACATGTACTGAACGTCACATACAAACACTAAATGTCACATGAAAACACTAAGGGTCCCAAACAAACACTAAATGTCACATGAAAACACTATATGTCACAGAAAAACCAATCTCATGGTTAAGTATAAGAAACTTACGAGCCTTTTTGCGTTCGACAAGGGACTGCTTCATATTGGAATGCTCTGAATGTCGACGCCTGATCGAAACCACTCACCATCCTATCTAAAAAAAGTTGGATGGTCAACATGTCTCTAGCCCATGCCTCGTGGTCAGCGGAGCTGTAATGTCTGCATTTTTTTTGCCCCAAGTTGACCTCAAGGACATGCCAATGGTCAGCGTGACATATTGGAATTATCAACACATCCTTCCCTTCATCTATATGCTTCTTTATGTAATTTTTATAGACATTGCGCTCATCCAAATTTGAAGCAGTTAGCAACCAAATCTGTTGAAAACAGAAAATACAGCAAGCAAAAGAAAGTCATATAAATGCAATATAACTCAAATTGTATTATGATCGTCATTACTCACACTAAAATACGACGTGACAATAGCGTATTTTCTTTCGACATGGGCATTTATTGGCAGCTTGAGCCATGTTCGAAGACTTGCAACCAGAGCTTCAATGATCTGATGATTGCAAATGTAATAAGTTATTGTAATTGTGCAAAACTTGATTAACACCGCAACTTAAACAAAAACTAACCTCATCCTTTAATCTTCCACCACGTAGAAGATGTAGCATATCATATCTGCATATAGTGTGGCCTTCAACCTCAAAACATAACCGACTACAAAATGTAGAAGACAATCAATGTATAAGCGACATATTCTAATCAACACCAAACTGTCACAGGAAAATACAAAATGTCACAGGAAAATAATAAATGTCACACGAAAACACTATATGTCACATACAAACACTAAATGTCACAGGAAAACACTATATGTCACATACAAACACTAAATATCACATACATGTACTGAACGTCACATACAAACACTAAATGTCACATGAAAACACTAAGGGTCCCAAACAAACACTAAATGTCACATGAAAATACTATGTCACATGAAAACACTAAATGTCACATACAAACACTAAATGTCACATAAAAACACTGAATGTCACATACAAAACACTAAATGTCACATACAAACACTAAATGTCACATAAAAACACTGAATGTCACATACAAAACACTAAATGTCACATACAAACACTAAATGTCACATACAAACACTGAATGTCACATACAAACAATAAATGTCACAAACAAATACTAAATGTCACATACAAACACTGAATGTCACAGGAAAACACTATATGTCACAAGAATAACATTTAATATCACAGACCAAATATAAATATCACAGAATAACACTTAATACTTACTTGTCAACTTTCAATGTAAGAAAATGTTGAAGCCACTTGTTCTCATCAGCCAACACATCAGGAATGTCCTCAACGGTGAAATTATGGTAAAAGCCTTCGTTGATTGTTCCCGGTAGCCTGACATCAAAGTCTTGTGAAGAAGGAATGCCCATATTCAACGTCTCTAATAATTTTTTTTCCTCTTCACTTTTTTCCCTTTTCCATAGCTCTGCAACAGATGTACTCCTACCGAGGTGTGAAACAGCAAGTGGCTTCCCCTCATCCTTCTCCCCCTTGTCGTCGTCGTCTCCCACCACAACGACACCTTTCTTCCCTTTCCTTCCCTTCTTTGGCAATTCAGTTTGGAAGGGAGATTCTAAGAACTTGGGCTTCTTTGTTGTTCTTTGGCTCTTTGCCCGTAGCCCACTAACAAATACTTTTAAAGTATCATCGCCGCCCTCCCTCCTCTTCCTTCCCTTCTTCTTTTTGGGAACATCCTCAGCAACTTTTACATCACATAGCTGTATAAAGATCACAGTTAATGAATATATATCACAGGAAATATTCATATATCACAAATAATAACCAAACATCACATGTAAACTGTTTACGTCACATTATTAGATAAAATGTCACAAGCGACATATGAATGGCACAATATGTAGACAATTGTCACATACCAAAGGGAACTATCACAAATAAGCAGTAAATGTCACATGCAATAAGCAAATATCACAAAAGAAAGTTACCTCCTGTTCACTGCCCATGGCCTGGGTTTGATCACCTTCTTTGCCTCCCTCCTCTCCCTTCCCTTCTTCTTTCTCTGCCTCAACTTTAGCCTGTATACCACTCACAGTTAATGAATATATATCACAGAAATAAGACATGAATATATATCACAGGTAATAACCAAACATTACACTAAACTGTTTACGTCCCATCCTTCTTCTTTCTCTGCCTCAACTTTAGCCTGTATACCACTCACAGTTAATGAATATATATCACATAAATAAGACATGAATATATATCACAGGTAATAACCAAACATTACACTAAACTGTTTACGTCCCATTATTAGACAAAATGTCACAAGAGACATATGAATGTCACAATAGGCAGACAATTGTCACATACCAAAGGGAACTATCACAAATAAGCTGTAAATGTCACAGGAAAACAACAAATATCACAAAGGAGAGTTACCTCCTCCAGTTCAATGTCCATCTCTCGGGTTTGATCACCTTCACTCAATGCCTCATCTATTTGTGGCTGCATAGATGTAAAAACAATAACCAATTTCAATTCAGCAAATATTTTCTCAATAATTTTTCCCCCTCATGTGACACAGGACATAGGCTATTACCTCTCCTTTGTTTTGCCTTATACGTTTCTCCTCAGCAAATTTTTTCTCAGTTTCGGCTTTAATAGCCAAAATATCAACGCCGCGAGCAACAAGTGCTTGCTCATAGGCTTCATTCAACATCACCAATTTTTCATAAGCTTCGTCCTACATTAACAATAAACTGATAGTGAGCAAAAGTCACAAATAAGAGGATGACACATCCAAATCATCAACATTACCTCTTTTTGGACTCTTTTCTTCCCCAATGATTTTTTACCCCTAACTTCCTCCTCAACTTTAGCCTTCACCGTTGTAGGACTGGGCTTTATCTCCTCGTGAACATACCTCGCCACATCTTGCTTCGGTAAGATGTGGATTGCGGCTTCCGATTTCTTCAAAATCATTGTAGTCCGCACCGAACCCACCTTCTTACCCTCCAATGTCCAATTTATCATTAGAGGCTTGGATTCATCCACTCTTGCCGGCTCTTTGATGTTAGAAAATCTCATAATACCATAGCTTCAAAAAAAGGCCACATTCAATCAATGAACATATTAGATACAAATGTCACATAAAAATGTCATATATCACATGTAAAACGTAATGATCACAGATAAGGTGCAAATGCAACATATTACTTACAAATAACACATATAACTCACCGATAGCAAGGGAGCGCAGCCGATGAGATATGTCTGCCCCTTCTTCGCTATCTTCGCAGCCTTGAAAGAGTCCCACAATTCCTTGTAGATGATCGTCGCCCATGGCAAATTATCAACCATATCTATTCGAGCTATATATTTGAACATATGTCGGGGTGTATTCATTCTTGCGGTCGGAGTCCATATCATTGTGAGTTGATAGAGGATTTGAAGCATAACAAAATCAGAAACATCTGTCCTCTTTCTTGACTGAACCAACCTTTCCAATAGGGCCTCAAGGTAGTCTCGGCCATTCTTGTATTGCGATTGTTGTTTGTTGGAGAAGTATGTGTTCCATATCCTATTCTCTGTGTCGCGGTTGGCTTCGGGTTTATCTCCTTCATCATTAAACCGGGTATGTTTACGCACCCAATTTACATCAAAAGTATACGCTTGTGGAGTCCTAGTTTGGCTATCCTTGAAAAAGAACTTCCCCGTGGCTAAATCCAAATGATCTAGAAGCAACATAATCGTAGCCTTGTCCGCTGGAATTGGTCCAAAACTAACATAATTTTTGAAATTGGAGGATCCATACGCCCTCCAATGTTCAGCCCTCATCCGTGGAGCAATTCCATCCATGAATGTACAATATCCACGTATATTGCAAGAAATTCTAATATTATGCGTACTGTAAAACATAACACAACAGATACTACTTCAACTTAGAGTTCTAATACGGCTAAAATCACAGTGCCAAACACATTAAATCGTCAAATGTGAACGATTGGGTTAATACTTACATCTCAGGCTTGCTCCTCGCTGATTCAGATGAGTGAGATGATGATGTCGACATCCCAGCGAGCGTCACTGTTCGGTTTGGCAGAGGTACTCCAGCGACTCGCTTGCAGTCGGGGGGGGGTCAAATGTGAATGATTGGGTTAATACTTACATCTCAGGCTTGCTCCTCGCTGATTCAGATGAGTGAGATGATGATGTCGACATCCCAGCGAGCGTGTAGACGGTAAAAAATACCTCTATGGGCTTACAGGAAATTCACCTGCTCGCACGCCCGGTTCTCTGGCACGGGCCTAAATCGCATGGACATCGCACATGCTCGATTCTAGGTTCGCCTTACGGTCGGCTCGCCAGCACGAGTCAAGATCGATCAGGATGGCGGAAGTTCGCGGACCGTCAAACGGCCGCTCGCAGTACGCGCAGCACGAAGGCCTGGACAGGTGTCGAGTCAACCTGAGCATTCATAAATGCGACTCCCCTCGGCTGTCTGAGCCAAGAGCTGGATCCGCCGGCACTCGGCAAGCTGGCTAGACCCACTCGAGTACTGTACACCTACTTCACCGCCTCCCCTGACCGGAAAGGAGAAAGCACCGTGCTCAAAGCACGCCGGGCGGTCACGCACAGTACAAGTGATCGGACAGACACTTCATCGATCTGCGAACTCATAAATGCGGTTCATTAATGCTGGTCAAATCCACTCGGATAGCAGTCGTCCGTTGCCTCACATACGAGAATGGGCCTTCCCATCGTAGGTGACAGGACATAGAGCACAATCCCTGGAATGACCATTCATGGTATCGAGGAACGGCGAGACGTCTCTGAAGAGGATGTGGTCACATCCCACAATTCAAGGAGAAGTCAAGCTGTCCTTCTTTCATTTAAAAAACCCCTTCCAGCACGATGGAAGAGAGGTCGCAAAACTTGGAGAAAAAAGAGTTGAGACCAAGCTGTTAGCAAATCCTTGCATTACAGCACTGCTGCCTAGTTCCGAGCTCCGATCGCCGACGAACCAAGCAGACCCGAACTCCATTGCCCCGAGCTTCTACTGCGAACTGAAGCTCTCCAGCAACCTCATTCAAACGGTCCAAGGGAAGCAGACTCGACCCGAGCATCGAGCGAAGCGTCCTATAGCCACCTAAAGTCCCCACACAAAACAAAGAGGGCCTTCCCTCTGCTTCTGTTGTAAACATTTGATTTGTTAGTTTGTAATAAGCTTTCTTATAAATACAAACGAAACTCCTTTCTTCGGAAGAATCAAATTTTCACCCTACAGAAGATGGCGACCACAGTGGGAGCAGCTGTTTCATCGAGTGAAATGGTGGTGGCTCAGTTTGATGAGGTTACTATCGGGACGACAGTAGAGTCCCTCGAAATCGAGTTCGACCAGGCCAAGTACGAAGAATACTTGTCCTCCTCCTCCTCGGGTGGCAATGCGTCCCGCAAACGCCACAGAGCTGTGCGCCGAGGCCGACCTCAGACGGTCAAAGCCTCCGCACCCGAGGGTTCCAACCGAGTCTCATCGGAGGAGCCCACTCCCTCGCGATCGATCAAGGCCAAGCCAGAGATCGAGCGCAAGAGGCAAGGGTCTGCCAGATGGATCGCCAAGCGGTCCACACAGACACCTACCTCGGAGGAAGCGCCGGTTCACTCCGGCACAAACCGCAATGCCACAACCCACGGTGACGTTCTCCCCGCTGGGAGAACTAACCAACAGCGACGGCAAACACCCGTCAGACAGGGGGTCCAAACCTCCATTTCTCATAATGGCCTGAACCATCACACAGGCCCGAGAAACACTAGACAGGAAGGCAAGCTGCCCGACCTCGGAAGGCCCTCCAAATCAGGAGCGTCAACCGAGGACAGCAGAGCCATCCGCTCAGGAGGACTTCGCTTCTCAGGTCATATCCCTGATGCGAACAAACCACACCGAGCATACGAGCTTACCCAAGTAGGCGAATCCTCGAAGGCTGGCGAGCCTCGCCATAATCATTTGGCGGATAAACGTAAAGGAAAGGAAATAGGCGGTTCCTCCCGAACCCGCTCTTCTAAACACGGGGTCGAAACTCGCCCACATACTGGAATTCGCTCAAACGCGAAGACTCGCCAGTCAAGGCGAGATCGCCTGACTCCAACACCAAGGCGTTCCACCCAACACGCGCCAGAGAGAGCGCCCAAAAATCTCTCGTCAGCTCACCAGAGCGACTCTTCTGAGGCCCGGGGTTGTCACCAACCACCCGTAGAAGACCTCAGAGAATTCTTGACTCGCAAACGCACTATTCACGAGGCGAATCCTCAGTGTCATTGCGAGAGACTCATCCACACGGTCCTCGCCGACTGCCAATGCGTTGGAACGGCGAAACCTTCGGTATTTGAGAGGCTTTCTCAACAGGCCTCTCGACCGAGGCCCTCCCGTCGAAGGCGCCGTCACCAGAAAAGACGCGCTGCTGACGACCTGGAACTCTCATCCGCCACAGTCAACATGACGGATAAAGGGAAGGCGGTACTCTCCGACTCGCCAGACTCGGACTCCGTCTTAAGACCTAACACCCGGTTCGCTCGACGCCGACAGGAAGGCATATTCCAGCGAACCCGTAGTCGCCGGGGGGTAAGTATTGGGTTTGACTATTCCACCCTAATACCTCCCTCCTGCGGCGAAGATGAGGTTCATTCGGCGGCGGCCACATCCCAGACCTCGCGCTCAAGTCAAGACGCGCAGGCGAGGGCGCACATGACCGATACCAACCACGAGCAGACAATGGCTCAAAAGTTGGAGGCACAGCAGGCGACCATCGACTCTCTAAGAGAGATGATGGAGCAACTGCTGAGCAAGAAGAAAAAGAAGGGAACCCAACGTCCCTTGCCCCGGCAGACTAGGGATAAAGAATGGGTACCACCTCACCGTCCAGCGGCTGAGACGGAGGATGATCGACAATCCGATTACTCCTCCAAAACATCGATAGGAACGTCGCACACCGCGGATAGCACCCGTGACAAAAGATTCGACGAGTTCCAGGACCAACTGAACGCGCTGAAGCTTCAGCAAAACATGAACAAGCTGGGGGTGGTACGTCCCTACCCTATCGAATGGGACACGGTCCCATACCCGGCGAAGTTCAAACCAATCAGTTTGGTGCAGTTCGATGGCAAGGGGTCACCCTCGCAACATATCTATTACTTCATGGCGCAGACCGGATTCCTCACCGGGAACGACGCCATTCTCACCCGACTATTCATAGGTACCCTCAAGGGGGTGGCCTTTGAGTGGTTCCGCAAACTGGAGCCTGGCTCCATCAAGGCATGGGCCGACGTCGAAAAGCTCTTCCTCGCCCGCTTCTTCGACGACGACACGGAAGTGTCAATGGCCACTCTCCTCGCTGAGAAGCAGCGTAAGTCGGAGTCAGTTAACGACTTCGTAAAGAGATTTCGAAATCGATCAGTCCACTGTCGGGACCAAGTTTCCGAGGCGACACTGATTGAGATGTGCCGCAACAATCTGTCAATCCACATCCTGTCCAAAATAGGGGCAGTTGAAACCCGGACTTGGAAGGAACTTGTTCGCCAAGGCGAGCAAGTTGAAAATATGATCAAGAGGCTGGAGGCCGAAGAGCCACAGTCCAAAAAGGGAGCAGCAGAACCAGCGGCGCCAAAGAACCCTCCTCGATCGAAGGGAAAAGAGGCTATGGCCGTAGACTCTGCCGCGGCGCCAAAGTTCGTTCAAAAGCCGAAACCCAGGCAATTTGAACCACGCCCCCAGCGGCAATATGATTTCAAAGAAGACCAGGTAGTGGCGACTCTCGACACTCTACTCAAGAGTGGGCGAATTAAGTTACCAGAAGCCGCGAAGCCTGAGGAGGCGGACAAAACCGGTGACCCAAGTTACTGTGCATATCACAGATTCCTTGGGCATCACACAACCAAGTGCTACGTCCTCAAGGACAAACTCCAGGCCCTCTACGACGCGGGGGTCTTGAAGAAAGAGAAGGTCCAAAAGCAAGTGACGGCGAACATGGTCACTTTGAGCTTTGGGACGGGTCTCCCGGAGGTTCAAGCTCCGGCGGGGATAATTCCTATCCCCAAGGCGGTTTTGAAGATCACTAACGACGATCCTCACAACCAGCGGGAGAAGGGTTTGGTTCCACAAACTCTGCCATCAGGGCAAGTGATGTGGGTCCATCCGGACCTCCTCGACGACGAGCAATGGACCGCACAGCCTTCCAAGGAGGCTAAGAGGAAATATTGCAACGTTGTCACCGCCATCCTGGATACAGACGACGCGGCGATGACTGCCTTAACCGACTCTGAAGAAGACACCAACGTCTTCGCCACGAGAGCCGGAAAGGAGTTTGCGAAGCAATATCCCGCGAGGGCGGAAAACCCAGCAGGACTTCCCGCGAGGCCGGCTGCAGCAGTCCCTCCCAATCCAGAGGAGCCAAGTTCAAGCCGCCAGCCTTACCGGTTCAACGTGCTCGCGCAATTGAAAAGCATACCCGCGCGAATCACCGTGTACGACCTCCTCCGGTTGTCTAGGCCTACCCGGGAAGCCCTACAAGAGGCGTTGGCTGACGCAGAGGCGTTCTCGACCCATTTCTCAAAAGAAACGGAGATCGAACAGGGCTGTACAACTTGCTGCCAAGTCTCAGAGAGACAGATCCCCTGCATCACTTTCACCCCCGAGGACATGCTCATCAAGAACACGTCCCATGACCGGCCGCTGTACTTCACAGGATACGTCGGCTCGGCGAAAGTGGATCGGATCCAGGTTGACCCGGGGTCCGCACTGAGCATCGTGCCCCTGAAGCTAATCAAACATTTGGGGATACCGTCGAAGCGCCTAGCCTCGACCTCGACTACCATCTTCGGCTTCAACGCCACAGGGACTCGGCCACTCGGCAAAATCCGCCTGAAATGTCGGATAGGCGACATGAAGACGGAGGTGACGTGCTACGTTATCGATGCTGAACCCTCCTACAACATACTCCTGGGGCGTCCGTGGATTCATGGCAACCGGATCGTTCCATCCACGCTACACCAGTGTTTGAAGTACGTGGACGACTACGAGCGGGTAAGAACGGTAGTGGCCGACAAACACCCCTTTAAGGGCGTCGAGAACTACTTCGCGGATTCTCTGCTATACCAGGACCCCGACCAGCCACCGGTGGAAGAACTGGAAAGTGGCAATGAGGCGGATAGCGAACCTGAATACGGTGACAGCTTAATTCTGAACGACTTTGAGTCGATTGTAATTGGTTATGAGAGTCACCATGTAACTAACGCCGTTCAGGCAGAGAAGCTTATCATGAATGAGAAATCCGACCTTGCTTATTTGTCGTCTTGCTCCTCGTCCGAAGACGACGCACCTAATAACTCATGGTCGACACTCTACAGTGAGTCTTCTCTACACTTGCCGGTATGTTCGTCATACATCTTCAAGACGCGGCCGATCGAGCCATCGCGAGCTGTATTCGTCGTGCCAGCACGGAAGAGGTATCGAAAAGACATCATCTTCGGTCGAATCGATCGCCCCCTACGCACGCTATGGGACGAATCTGAGGACGAAGACCCAGCGCCCCAGTTCTCGCAATACAGTCGAGTGGCGAAACGCATAATGAGCAACATGGGGTACGACCTCACTCGCTTGGAGGGCCTGAATTACGGCCGAGGACGCAAGACGGTCATCAAACCATCCTACGTCCCCAAAGGGAAGCCCTCAAATTACTTCAACAGGACTAGGAGAGGCTTAGGCTACTCCTCCTCCTCATCGGAGTGTTGTTTTTACGTCGACGAGGATTCCGATTACGCATGTTCAGGAGATCAGTCGTCAACAACCTCGGCCTGGGACTCCGACGTTAGCGTAAGGGATCTGTTCGATGGCCTTACAGTCAACATGGCTACAGTAGACCCCGCCGAAATGGCGAAGGACGAACAACTTCCACTTTACGACGAGACATGGGATCGCCATGTTAGCGCCCAGTGGAACAGTCGCTTCGAACAGCGCGAACCACCAACTGAAGACGAAGTCCTCCAGGTGAACATGGGTACCGAGGCGAATCCCAAACCCATATTCATCAGCGGCAGTCTGCCTCCTCAAGAAAAAGAGGATCTCATCGCCCTCGTACGGGAATACATTGACGTCTTCGCCTGGAATTACGAGGATATGCCTGGCCTGGATCCGCGGGTCGCCACGCATCGCCTCAACATCAACCCTGACGCCAAGCCAGTCAAACAACAGCAGAGGCGGTTTCGCCCCCAAATCATGGAGGCGATCGAATCTGAAGTAAAGAAGCTGATCGAATCCGGCTTCATCAGAGAGGAGCAACACCCCGACTGGGTGGCGAATATTGTTCCAGTCTTGAAGAAGAACGGCAAGATCCGCATCTGCATCGACTTTAGGAACCTCAACGCCGCGTGCCCTAAAGACGAATTCCCTCTGCCCATCACGGATGTCATCATTGACAATACGTGCGGATTCGAGAGGATGTCCTTCATGGACGGCTTCTCGGGGTACAACCAAATCAAAATGCACCCCGAAGACGAGAAGCACACTGCATTCAGGACCCCCATGGGGGTGTACTGCTATACCGTCATGCCGTTCGGACTCAAGAACGCTGGCGCAACCTACCAACGAGCCATGAGCATGATCTTTCGAGATCATTTGCGAAAGACGGTCGAATGCTATGTGGACGACTTGGTCGTGAAGAGTCGCCATAAGGAGGATCACCTCCAAGACTTGAAGGCTATGTTCGAACTCATGAGGACTCATCAGCTCAAGATGAATCCTACCAAGTCATTCTTGGGAATGTCTAGCGGTAAATTCCTCGGTTTCGTCGTCACGACGAAAGGGATCCGAATTGATCCAGACAAGGTGCGAGCTATTCAAGAGCTCCAACCACCCCGAAATCTTAAAGAGCTGAGAGGCCTTCAAGGACGACTGGCTTATATCCGAAGATTCATCTCGAATCTCTCGGGCAAGTGCCAACCCTTCTCTAAGCTGATGAAGAAAGGTACCTCCTTCGTCTGGGATGAGCCATGCCAAAAGGCTTTTGAGGAGATCAAAGCTTATCTCTCAAATCCGCCTGTCCTTGCGGCGCCAATCTCAGGAAGGCCATTCCTCATATACATACGGGCTATGGAACATTCTCTGGGTGCCCTCTTGGCTCAGAACGATGATGCAGGCCACGAGCAGGGCATCTACTACCTGAGCAGAACCTTGCAGGGCGCCGAGCAACGGTACCCAATGGTCGAGAAGGAATGCCTAGCCTTGGTGTTCGCTATCCAAAAGATGCGGCACTACTTGGTTGGCCAAACCATCCATGTCATCTCCCGGATGAATCCCATTCGGGTCTTCATGACACAACCCGCAGCGCTAAACTGGCGCCTGGCCAGGTGGGCACTTCTGCTCTCTCAATACGACATTCATTTCATGCCGCAGAAATCGGTCAAGGGACAAGCCATCTGCGATCTCATGGCTAGTCACCCGCTGGGGGAGAAGACCGATCTATTCGAAGATCTGCCGGATGAACCTCCCGAAGCCAATATGACTTCGTCGCCGGAGGTGTGGCAGATGTTCTTCGACGGTGCGTCCCGCGCAGGCGCGAGCGGCTCTATTTCTGCAGGAGTGGGAGTGGCCCTCACCTCCCCGCATGGTCACGTGTTTCCCCGGGCCTTTTCCTTGACGGAACCATGTACCAACAACGTAGCCGAGTACAACGCGTTGCTCATAGGGCTCGAGTTAGCCAAAGAGCTCGGGATAAAGCATCTGGAGGCTTATGGCGATTCGCAACTCATTGTCAAACAAATGACTGGCGAATACGAAGTCAGGAATGAAGATCTTATCCCGCTCCACCGAGCAGCGGTCAGACTAGTGGAGTCATTCGAGAGCTTCCGTATTGAGCACGTGCTCCGTTCAAAGAACACCCATGCGGATGCTCTCGCATCCTTGGCAGCTAACTTAGCCCAGCCTCCTGGAACGACCCAAAAGGTCGCTGTCGCCAGCCGAAAACTCTTTCGACCCAGAGACGTCCCAGAGGCAAACGCCACTCATCAAGCCTCGGGTCAGCCAGATCAGGAAGACTGGCGTCTCCCGATCATCGATTATGTCCTATACGGCATGTTGCCTGAGGATTCGAAGGAACGAGAGTCTATCCGGCGACGTGCCTCGCGATTCTACTACGATTCAACCACTAAAACGTTGTATCGCAGGTCATATGACGGCTTGCTACTTCGCTGCCTTTCAAAAGCAGAGGCGCAAGAAGCCGTACGCGAAGCACATGACGGCGTGTGCGGAGCTCATCAGCCCGGACCCAAGCTTTGGGATCGCTTACGTAGGATGGGCTACTTCTGGCCTGGGATGGTTACTGATGCAGTCGCTTATGCTAAGCGATGTTACGAATGCCAGATCCACGCCAACTACATGCACCAGCCTCCTGAGGATCTACATCCGACGAGGGCATCTTGGCCCTTCGAGGCATGGGGGATGGACATAGTCGGGCCAATTTCTCCACCATCGGCGAGAGGCCATCGCTTCATCCTCGCGATCACCGACTATTTCTCTAAATGGGCAGAAGCCATCCCCTTAAGAGAAGTCAAGACTAGCGACGTGATTAAGTTCATTAAGCACCATGTCATATACCGATACGGCGTACCCCGGCGTATCATTCACGACAACGGCACGCAATTCGTTAGCCATGCCTTCACCCGGTTCTGCGACAAACTCCGGATACAGAACCTCTCGTCCACGGCCTACAACCCTTCAGCGAATGGTTTGGCCGAAGCTTTCAACAAGACGATCATCAAGATCTTGACCAAGCTGACTTCCACTAGCAAGCGCGACTGGAATGAAAAGCTAGGCGAAAGCCTGTGGGCATATCGCACGACGGTTCGCACACCGACTGGCACTACGCCCTACTCGTTGGTATACGGCTGCGAAGCTGTATTGCCGTTAGAGATTCAGATTCCATCCCTCCGCGTCGCCTTATCAACAGGAATGACAGCCGAGGAGAATCACCGGCTTCGACTCGCAGAACTCGAAGCGCTGGACGACAGGCGACTGGAAGCTCAGCAGCACATCGAGTTTTACCAAGCTCGGATGGCCAGGAGCTTCGACAAGAAAGTCAAGCGCCGAGCCTTCAAAGAAGGAGAGCTCGTCCTATCCGTCCGTAGACCAATGATCCTCACTTCCAAGAAGAAGGGGAAATTCCAGTCCAAATGGGAAGGGCCATTCGTAGTAGAGACAGTCTACTCGAACGGCGCCTATCGCCTCGTCAAACCGAACGGCGATAAAATCATGATGCCCATCAACGGCAAGTATCTGAAGAAGTACTACCCATAGTGCTCCTTCACAAACTCCCACGAGTGCAAGAGTCTAAACTGGCCCTCAGCGCCCTCCAACTGGTACATGAGGCTAAACTGCTCCTACTTTACCCGTTCGGGCGAAAGCCTCTGACGGAATCCAATTCGCCTATCTTCTCCAATGAGATGGCGGATCCACTAAAGTCGTTCATATCACGACAAATCCATCCAATTCGCCTATCTTCTCCAATGAGATGGCGGATCCACTAAAGTCGTTCCAATCACGACATCCCCCGTCAAGTTAACATTAAACCTCTGACAAAATCAACTTACCAATCCTCTTCTAAAGGATGGTGGGTCCTCAAAGTCGTTCCAATCACGACATTCCCCGTCAAGTTAACATTAAACCTCTGACAAAATCAACTTACCAATCCTCTTCTAAAGGATGGTGGGTCCTCAAAGTCGTTCCAATCACGACATTCCCCGTCAAGTTAACATTAAACCTCTGACAAAATCAACTTACCAATCCTCTTCTAAAGGATGGTGGGTCCTCAAAGTCGTTCCAATCACGACATTCCCCGTCAAGTTAACATTAAACCTCTGACAAAATCAACTTACCAATCCTCTTCTAAAGGATGGTGGGTCCTCAAAGTCGTTCCAATCACGACATTCCCCGTCAAGTTAACATTAAACCTCTGACAAAATCAACTTACCAATCCTCTTCTAAAGGATGGTGGGTCCTCAAAGTCGTTCCAATCACGACATTCCCCGTCAAGTTAACATTAAACCTCTGACAAAATCAACTTACCAATCCTCTTCTAAAGGATGGTGGGTCCTCAAAGTCGTTCCAATCACGACATTCCCCGTCAAGTTAACATCAAACCTCTGACAAAATCCGCTTACCACTCTTATTCTGAGAAATGGTAGCCTCCCCCCACGGTCGCTCCAATCGCGACAAGATCCCATCAAGTTAATGATCACCTCTGATGGTTGGCGCCGTTATTCTTACGAATAGCATAGCCTAAGTAATAGCCTACCATGCGACGTGCTATTACTTCTGTCAATAGTCACACTCCTACGTCCCTGAACTATTTGACCTATTCCAGATGTCCTAACATTGCTTTAGGATAACTGATAGGTAGAGTCTACCAGGCGATGACTCCTACCACAATCAATTGTCACATTCCCACATGACGACAATTGTCGAACACGGTTCGACAGACAACCTGTCTGTCGGTTCCCCCATACAACAACTCGCCGAAAAGCGAGTCGAAGTCAAGTTCATCAGTTGGCCGTAAAGGCGAATGTTTGTTCTTTATTGCGATCCAAGGGTTACTCTCTCGATCCCGTTGGAGCTACAACGCGAAGATCGGAGTTAATCCGATCCCACGCTATGAGCAACAGAAAGCAAAACAAGAGCTTAATACGACTAAGTCCTAAACAGGACAATCAGTGGATCGTCAAGTTCAATTCAAATGCCCAACGGCGCAGTCAAAGAGAGAAAACTGTATGCGCAAAGCAAAGGTGAACAGAATAAGCAAAAGGGCCACTACGGGCCATAATTTACATGAGTTTTCAGTTTAGTTGTGATGCCCGAAGTACCAACTAAGTTGACACAAAAAAAAAAGTTCAAGAAGACAGAAGGATGGACTTGAACACGGCATTACAAAAACTTCAGCAGGCTGAACGAGCCGATCTTCGCTTTGAGCTTCGCACGCTCCGCAGCCCGCTGGATCCTCGCCTTCTCCTTCCGCTCCGGTTGCCGCCGGGCCAACTCCGCCTCGCTGGCTTCTTCCTCTTGGCGAAGGAGCTGGAGCTCCTGGTCCACCGCCGCGGCAGCTTCGCCGAGCCTCCTCACCGTAAGCTGGCGCTCCCGTAACTTCGCCTCGCCGCGGAGGGAGCCAGCGTCCTCGAAGAAGGCCCTGTCCAGATAGGCATCCATCCGGTCCAGCACCGCTTGTTGACGCCTCCGCAGACGTTGGAGCTCGGCCTCTTTCGCCTGAATCCTTTTCGCTCGCTCTTTGCGCTCGAGTAGATGACACAAAGAAGGGGGCGGCGGCTCATCAGAGGAATCTTCGTTGGCCAATTCTTCGAGGCGGTACATCCACCCCTCAATGCGCTCAAGCTCCCGCTCACATCGCCGTGTGAGCGAGGCATCACCCGCACGGCGAACCGCCTCCAAACACGCTTCCACATGAGGGAGCGCGTCGTAGTAACGTCCGTCGCCAACGCTGACTGAGATGGCAACCCCGTGCACCAAGCCCACCAATTCCTGGAGGGGCACGAAGGCGGGATGAGCCAAGGGGTCCGGAATCGCGGGGACGGCAGCCGGAGCACCAACGTCGACGACGGTGGAGGAAGAACCGACACCCTCCGCACCACTATCATTAGAAGAGGAAGCCATGAGAGAGAGAGTTCTTTTTCGCAGAGATCTCTTCCTAGCGGATTTCTCTCGAAGCGGTAGGGACTCTGCTGGAGAAGAGCAAGTGCAAGTATATATTCCGAAAAATTTAACGGTGGAGATTCATCACCCCAAGCGATCAAGCGGTCCAAACGCCCTGCGACGCTTCGAACTCGACGCCATTAAAGGCTGCTCTCGAAACCCCGAACCGACAGATCGGATTGGGCACGAGAGGCGAAGCGACCGGTCGCTTCACCATAAATAAGCATTAATGCGCCTGCAGACTCCTGGCTGGCAAGCACTTGGCCCCGCCGACTGACACGTGGCACGAGTTTCGCCCGTAGTTGGATCTCCGACTGTTGGACAAATTCGCTGACTGCTCAAGTTTCGCCTGAAGTTCAAACTCGCCGGGCAAATCGGGTCAGGTTTCCAACACAAGCCCAACATCGTACGGAGTTCGCACGTAGTATAAACTCGCCAGCCGTTGGGTTCCGTTCCCAAGCGAAACTCGCCAGCAAAGGAGTTTACTCATCTGCTTGAACTCGCCAACAGTTGGGTTTAGCACCCAAGCGGAACTCGCCGCGATCGAGTCTCGCCTGAAAACAAATTAAGTCTCGCCAATACGCAAGCAATGAGCGGGCCACGGCTCCAGACCCAGACGGAGCCACTCCAGACCCAGACGGAGCCACTCCAGACCCAGACGGAGCCACTCCAGACCCAGACGGAGCCACTCCAGACCCAGACGGAGCCACTCCAGACCCAGACGGAGCCACTCCAGACCCAGACGGAGCCACTCCAGACCCAGACGGAGCCACTCCAGACCCAGACGGAGCCACTCCAGACCCGGACAGAGCCACTCCAGGAATCCTTATCGGAGAAACGTCATCCCGACCCCCTGCCACTTGGATGGTCCCGACTGTCCCATCACAGCGAGCCTTCTTGGCCGCCTCCGCTCTGGAACTCTCGGCCACCGCCTCCCGCTGACGCTTCGAGAGAAGCGAGCTACTCGGGGATAGCAAAGGTGCCCCCATTTGTCCGATTGTCGGACTCTGAACCGGAGCTCGAACATCGGGAACCTCAGATTCGCCACCAGCATCGAAGCTCTCACAGTCCTCCACTGGATCCTCCGAGAACAACTCCCTAGCGGTTTGGTGGCCCCTTCTCTTTGAAGAACGGAGAGAGCCCCTGATGGGACGATCGCGTTCCGCCAGACATGAGCTTTGGAACCAGAAGTTGGCAGGGTCAGCACTAGCACCCCGATACCACCGACAGTACAAGAGCGTGTGGTGTAAATCGCGGTCCTTCGCAGGCAACTCAAAACGAGCTTGAGTACCTCCAGCATGGGTCCAGAACCACCCCCGAGCGCCGTCAACCAGTCCTCCTTCGAAGTGTAGGCGAGGGTTGGCGTTGCCCACATACAATTGATCATACCCAAACTGGCGGGCAAACCTGCAAGGGATGTATGGCTCGAGATAGCATGTGGAGCCTGTTCTCAGAACGTGATACCCTGGTCGAATGTCCACCAACCAGCGAAAGGCACCACGGGAAAGGATTGTGTGGTGATCCGCCGTCGGCGCATCCCTGAGAGATTCTCCATATCCACCCCCGCTAAAGTAAGGAAAAGATCGACGAAAATTATAGTGCCCGAAGTGGGAGAGCGTCTTCCTCGTATCGGGGATGTCCTTGCACTTCCAAGAGCACCTCTCCAAACGCTGGACGAAGGGAACAAACTTGTCTCCCTGAAGCGCTGCCGGGGCACTCATCAAGCATTCGCAGTGATAGACGAACCATGCCATCAAGTAGGTATACGGTAGCCCCACCCTAGGATTGGGGGTTCTGATAACTTCTCCTTCCCCCTCGTCGAGGACCGACACACGGCAGAATTGGCTCGTCAGAGTACGGAGCCCCCGATGGATACACGCTATCGTCGCCGATACCAGGGAATAAGCCTTCCCGTGAGCCAGGCAAACCGCCGGATACACGACCTCTATAGGAAGAGCCTCGAAGGAGTGAGTGGGGATTACGCACCTCTTCAGCCATAACATGAGGTACCCCGCGAGCAGCGCCTTCCCCGAAATGAGAAACTTCGCCTGATGATGGAATGAGTGAAGGACCGTACCAGCCTTAAATCCGCCCTCGTCGCGGTCAAGAGTAATGGTGCTTCCTTCTTTAGCTGTCCTCGCCTCCACTTCGGGCTGGTCGCACGCGCCTAACGGGAGAGCGGGCTTCCCCTTGACATCGTTCCCAGGGAACAGATAATCAGCCCAATTCTTGTGGCTAATCCCTGGGGTCTTCTTCCTCTTCCCCTTATGATCCGAGGCCCCTAAGGTACTGAGGCATATGTGGAAGTGACAGAGTAACTCCCACAGAGTTTCAACCGCCAGAGGGGAATTGTCCGACAGCTGATCGATCTCATCTTGATCAGGGACGTATTCCTCATAAGGGAAGTCTCCCAGAGGCAGCCCCGACACGTCGTGCATCTCGAAGGGGGTGATACCAAGCTCACCATTGGGAGTGAAAAACGTGCCGCTTTCCGCACAATACAATTCCAGAATGCTATGGAATTGAGAAGCGTTGATCCGCAGGCCATGTCGAGTGGCTTCGAGGGCCACATACAGCTCTGTGCCTTTGAGGTCAGCATTCTCGGCCAAAACATAGTCGGTGATCTTGGACCACCACGTGTCGCTGCCTGGCGCAGAGTAAACCCACCCCGGGGCCCTGAAGTCCTTCGGGGGAAAGCTTCCACCGACTCGGAAGAAGCGGTGACGGAAAGTCTCCGCCACCGCTGTCGATTCCCCCACGGGCGGTTCAGCAGACACTAAGCCAGGGCGCAGACCCGTCACGCGCTTACATGAGCTCTCCACTCCATACCCAGCCGTAGAACCCGTAAAGACGCCACAAGTGACCCCGTCCTGAGTGGGGGTCAAATCCCAGTTCATCGTCCGAGGAATCGCGAGGGACCGCAGCTCAACAATCGAAAACCCTCTCGGCATGCTGGGGAGGTAATAATGGGTCCCCTCTACCGTGCGGAACCACCGGCTCTCTTTGAGCAACAGGGCAGAAGGGTCGGTCATGGAGTCGCCGAACAGAAATTGAGGTTTCGGCAGCTCTGCCCTGGCCTCATCTGTCAGCGCCGCATTGGTCGTCAGCTCGCGCAGGGTCAAGTGATGACCATCCGTGACCCTCTGTACCAGACCATGCAGCTTATCAGCAGTGAACAAGGGTACTGGAGCCAACGAGGGAAAACGAGAAGGGGCCGTGTAGCTCTTAGCCCCGACGTGGCCAACGGCCACACCCTCCGGGAAAGCCTCATCAGGGAAGGTCGCTGCAACAAGAAATAGAAAGTCAATTGAGACAAAATCCGCTGTAGAGGTGAAATCGCCCATCGAACATAGGAAGGCGAAATCGCCTATCGAAAGGGGGAACCCACTTCGAACGAGGTCTGTCCCTACGGACTACACTCCCCTCTAATGGGAAGGGCCGAACTCGCCTTACGAAAAAGGGGTTCGTCTCCTCCCCACTGGAGAATTCGCCCGCGGGGACAGTACTCATCCTCTAAAGGCAAAATAGGGCAAACTTTGCCCCAAATCGGGGAAATAAGCAACACTCATCTCCCTAAATCCGACGCCTAAGGCCTGCAAGGGATCGCCCAACGAATCCATCAACGTACCTGGGCACGACTCCAGAGCACCAGCAGGCATGCCGGCAGAGAGACGGTCGGAGTAACGTCCGGGGCCTGCACCCCTCACTTTACACCTCTTGGATTTCGGAGCCATTGTGAGAGGAAGCGGGAATTCTTTCCTTGGATGTTCCCTTTCAAGATTTGAAAGCACGGTAACTCCCAATGGAGGAAAACGGCTGATTTAGAAGGGCGGAGTTGTCCACGTGGCCACGACTGCCCTCGAAAGGCGAAAACCCTAACGGACAGGAAACGGGGCCACGATCAAATTCGACGGCCCAGATCACCCTCAGTGCATCGAAGGGACCGAGATTAGCGTTTGAATCCGACGGTTGAGTCCGAGAACCACGGCCACGATACGTCGCAGGGCGAAACGCATGAAGATCGTGCTGTCAAGTCACGATCGCCACGATCCAATGTCTTAGCTGGGAAGCACGAGGCTCTATCAGCAGACACGTGGCTCATCTCCCGTCAGATCCGGTTCCGCCTACAAAAGGAAGGGTTTCGCCTGCAAATACTGGGCATAACCCCACGAGTCGCGCGAAAATTGGCTCTCAAAAACTAATTTCGCCTTGACGATGCATTCGCCCTCAAAGGTAAAATTACGAACAAAGCCAAAAGAATGACCTTGCTTAAACGGTTGAAACCCACGCCCCAGATGGCTAAGGGTTAGAGCAGAAATCTTAGCATTAAGCCTAAGAGAAACTGTTCGACAACTCATCATACTGAGGAGAATAGTATGGCTAGCCCGATTCAAACGGTAATCGGTAAAGGCACATCAAACCCGTTGATAGCTGAGGATTTGCTAAAAATCCTAAGAGAAATCGAAGGCACTTGCTTCGCCAACAATTTCTTCATTCAAAGTATTCCAGACCACACGCAAGCCAGTTTAGGTCTGAAAACTTTGAAGGGGGTCTTGTAGACGGTAAAAAATACCTCTATGGGTCTACAGGAAATTTGCCTACGAGAAGAGTTCGCACGCCCAGTTCTCTGGCACGGACCTAAACCGCGTAGACGTCGACTGTACTCAAGTCCAGGTTCGCCTAACGGTCGACTCGCCAGCATGAGTCAGGGTCGATCAGGATGGCGGAAATTCGCTCTTCGCTCAACTCGCCTGCCCGAGTTCGGAGTCGAATCCGCCAGCAAGCCCCAAAACCGTCAGTACAGCTGGGTATCCACTACCCCACGTGCTGAGATGGACCTTCCCATCTCTCTCGACCCGAAGGGAGAGAGAGCACAGTACCCCAGGACCGTCAAACGGCCGCTCGCAGTGCGCACAGCGCGAAGGGACTGGACAGGTGTCGAGTCAACCTGAGCATTCATAAATGCGACTCACCTCGGATGTCTGAGCCAAGAGCTGGATCCGCCGGCACTCGGCAAGCTGGCTAGACCCACTCGAGTACTGTACACCTACTTCACCGCCTCTCCTGACCGGAAAGGAGAAAGCGTCGTGCTCAAAGCACGCCGGGCGGTCACGCACAGTACAAGTGATCGGACAGACACTTCATCGATCTGCGAACTCATAAATGCGGTTCATTAATGCTGGTCAAATCCACTCGGATAGCAGTCGTTTGTTGCCTCACATACAAGAATGGGCCTTCCCATCGTAGGTGACAGGACATAGAGCACAATCCCTGGAATGACCGTTCATGGTATCGAGGAACGGCGAGACGTCTCTGAAGAGGATGTGGTCACATCCCACAATTCAAGGAGAAGTCAAGCTGTCCTTCTTTCATTTAAAAACCCCTTCCAGCACGATGGAAGAGAGGTCGCAAAACTTGGAGAAAAAAGAGTTGAGACCAAGCTGTTAGCAAATCCTTGCATTACAGCACTGCTGCCTAGTTCCGAGCTCCGATCGCCGACGAACTAAGCAGACCCGAACTCCATTGCCCCGAGCTTCTACTGCGAACTGAAGCTCTCCAGCAACCTCATTCAAACGGTCCAAGGGAAGCAGACTCGACCCGAGCATCGAGCGAAGCGTCCTATAGCCACCTAAAGTCCCCACACAAAACAAAGAGGGCCTTCCCTCTGCTTCTGTTGTAAACATTTGATTTGTTAGTTTGTAATAAGCTTTCTTATAAATACAAACGAAACTCCTTTCTTCGGAAGAATCAAATTTTCACCCTACAGAAGATGGCGACCACAGTGGGAGCAGCTGTTTCATCGAGTGAAATGGTGGTGGCTCAGTTTGATGAGGTTACTATCGGGACGACAGTAGAGTCCCTCGAAATCGAGTTCGACCAGGCCAAGTACGAAGAGTACTTGTCCTCCTCCTCCTCTGGTGGCGATGCGTCCCGCAAGCGCCACAGAGTTGTGCGCCGAGGCCGACCTCAGACGGTCAAAGCCTCAGCACCTGAGGGTTCCACCCGAGTTTCATCGGAGGAACCCACTCCCTCGCAATCGATCAGGGCCAACCCAGAGATCGAGCGCAAGAGGCAAGGGTCTGCCAGATGGATCGCCAAGCGGTCCACACAGACACCTACCTCGGAGGAAACGCCGGTTCACTC
>NC_033795.1:16581365-16581578 GCF_001876935.1 Asparagus officinalis | reverse complement strand
TTCCCTACTGGGAGAGCTAACCAACGGCGACGGCAAACACCCGTCAGACAAGAGGTCCAAACCTCCGTTTCTCATGACGGCCTGAACCATCATACAGGCCCGAGAAACACTGGACGGGAAGGCAAACTGCCCGACGTCGGAAGACCCTCCAAATCAGGAGCGCCAACCGAAGAAGGCAGAGCCGCCTGCTCGGGAAGACTTCGCTTCTCAGGT
>NC_033795.1:16498812-16580365 GCF_001876935.1 Asparagus officinalis | reverse complement strand
ATAAACAATAATTGGGCCTGGACCATAGCATGATGACCCTGAAGGGGCTGCTTATAGTTTGGGACCCACAGCATCAAGTTTAGGCTGAAGTTCACCAGATTTGTCCGTACGACGTGTCAAGTCTTCAAGGCACGTACCCATGGGCCCAAACTTTTTTAAGGATAAGGTAGTCCAAAACTTATCATCCCTGTTTAAGGAGGGTACCAAGGCGAAAGGAAAAGTTGGGACCGGGCTTCAAAATGAAGTTCGTAATGTGTCTAAGTCTAGCGTACAATTTTGGGCTTCTGACTAGGCTCCAAATATAAAATTATTATGTGTTCAGGTTCCTTGCGAGTTTGGTTGCCTCTTTTAGAGGGGGGAAATTATCAGTTTTGACAGGCTTTCTTGTAAAAATACTTTTAAAAAGAGGCGTTTTTGCAAGAAAACCTGTCAAAACTGACACTTTTGGCAGGCTTTCTCCTTCCCCTTATGCAAACAAACAGCCCATTATACTCAAGTTATAGTGTTACATGTCATAGTAAGAGAAATTTTATTTTAAAACTACCCCCATCACATTAAAGGGCTATCAATTATAAAAACTTACCCAAATCCCCCGTTCTCCCTTTCTTCTAACCCTATCCTCAAACTAATTCGAATTTTTAAGGAGTAAAAAAAAAAAATTCCCTCATTGCCTCTTTCTTCTAACCCTATCCTCAAGGACTAGGGTTTTCTAGTCGAAGACCCTAAGTCAGAGTAGGAGGAATGTAATTCTACCAACAAGGAAGTAAATGAGGATGATTTCGAAGCGGGTCATAGCTTGAAACGTGCGGATGAGAGGTTGCAATTTTAAGACATCGAAAACGTCATCCGTGAAATTCTAACCGCCAAGTTCCCCTTTTACTTGGGCTGCCTATTATTGACACTAGAGAATCTCCCCCGGTAAAAATTACCGCTCACGTTTCCCCCGCAAATCAAAGAATGATGGCCAGGACCCAGCATTGAAAAATGATGGGGGCGACAAAGAACAGACTTTGTACGGTCTTCGGATGACGCTAGCACTGACGAAGCTACCAGGACCCTACTGGGCATGCAAAATACGGAACCCATTTGTAAAGGGGAGATGTTTGCTTCGACAGATCGAGGGGGTTTCTAGAAAGAGTGGCGCTAGGGGCACGCGCCGAGTGTCACAACTCCAACCATACCCTTGTTAGTCTAATGTTAGACCCAAAGTCGAATCGACAGATCCTGGATATTTACGCATAAACGTTTGGTAAAGTTGTTCAAGAATACAAAATTGTAAAACTTAGCATTTTGATGAATACAGAGCAAAACGAGTTTCAAACTAAGCTTGGAATTATTTTTGCAGATTTTAAGATCTATGAATATGTAAAATAATATTATAGTTAATATGTCATAAACAAGTGTATTTTCTCGAAATAATAAACATGTCGTTTTCTCAAACGGGTATATGGATATAATGATGAAGCAGCTAATGTAAGTATATTTCGAATATTGTATTTGTTTCATATTTATATGGCTAAAACTGGTAACTTCATTGTCTCTTTCATAACATAATGTGTTGATGGATAATACCATATATTAGTTTTGTAAAGTGAGACAATTTTTGTGCAAGACCAATGAAAGCTAAACCGCAACAACGTATATGTGTGAAATTTGAGCTTTAAACATCACACAAGTACCCTAAACCTAAAAAACCCTATACCAATCAAATAATCTTCATATATCTCATCTTGGTTACAATGAAGCGATGATTGTGATCGTTGATTTGAATATGAAACCGGCTTCATTCCGATATTCGTGCCAACCTCCTTTGAGTATCATCCAATGAATGCGTGCAGTCCAGCGGTCGACCGCGAGAACCTGACGGTCGCGAACGTGCACAGGAGCTCAGGAGGAGCTGGATCCGAAGGCGGTCGAACCGTGGCGGTCGACCGCGCCAACCCTGTAATTGATTTAAGTCTCTGTCGTTTGATACGGTCGACCGCGACTGGTGTGCTGTCGACCGCGATACCTGTGCGGTCGACCGTCACGGTCGACCGCGACGCAGTTTGACAGTTTCCTAAACTGTTTTGGATTCTGTTTCTAGCGGAACTCTATATATACCTTAAATGTTTTTAGGGTTTGTACAACACGAAAAAAGAGAGTTTTTGACTGCAGAAAGAGAGAGAATCTCAGAGAGATTAAACCCTGGTTTGAGAGCTTGTATTTCTTCTTCAATTAATAAATAAATTGTGTGGTGTGGCTCCCGAGGACGTAGGCACGTTGCCGAACCTCGTAAATCTGCGTGTTCATCTCCTTTACTAGTTTTGCAAGCTTAGATCTTTATTTGTGGTATTATTCATACTTTCCTACTTTCAACACAAGGTCCGGAAGGGCAAGGGTTCGATTGATTGTTTCGAATCCCCAACAACACACTCTCTCTTTTTTGTTACAGCGCACCATACCCCACATGAGATTTTAAAAATTTAAAATCTCAGTACACTGTAGCAAAAGAGAGAGAGGGTGTGGTTGGAGTTGTGGTTGGGGGTGTGCCCCTATCATTTTCCTTCTAGAAAAAGAAGGAAGTAAGTTTTGGTCTTAATTTTGGTGTAATGGGGTTTGAAATGTAGTTTAAAATTAAAATTGGATCAGTAGTGCGAATGTTGTAATATGACACGTATATAAATGATGTGAAGTATGAAATATAGCCCGTTGTTGTTGATTTTCGTGACATAAGTAGCAAGCTTAGACATATCTTGCTTATTCTACTAAAGTTATTGTTAAAGTTATCCATTTCTTGATAAGTAATGGTGTTTGAAATGTAGTTTAAACTTGGAAGATGATCTTCAACAGGCTAAATGTTGTAATATTAAACGTATATGCAGATCTTGTTTATTCTGTAAATTTAATATTAAGCTTATCCATTTCTTGATAAGTTTGAAGAAAGGTTAATTCTTCATATGATAAATTTGCAACATAACCGTCAATTTTCGACGGTACTTGTTAATTTTATAATTTTATTGTTAAAATTATCCATTTATTGATAACTTGTTATTTAAATGTGAATAAGGTTAATTATACTATTAAACTGAACACTATTTTGTTAAGCCTGTTGAATTTTATCTAAATTAGTGAAAGCTAAAAGTTTTTGGGTAATATATTGTTGTCACTTCTTGTAAGCTCTGAGATGATGTTGTTAAAATTATTCACTTCTTGATGAGTAATATGTTTAGTTACCGTGAATATGGTTATTTAGATGGGAGAGTTGCATGCTTATTGTTAATTATCAGGTGTTATAGTTAACATTACTAATTTATTACTAAGTATGCTGCTTCTAAGTTTAAACTTGAAAGATGATCGCTTCAATAGATTGAATGTTATAATATTACATGTATAGACAGATCTTGTTTATTCTGTAAATTTATTATTAAGCTTATCCACTTCTTGATAAGTTTGTAGAAAAGGTAACTCTTCATATGATAAATTTACGACATAACTATCAATTTTGGACAGTACTTTTTACTTTTGTAATCTTATTGGTAAACTTATTCATTTCTTGATAACATGCTATTCAAATGCGAATAAGGTTAGTTATATTGTTAAACTTATCACTATCTTGTTAAGCCTGCAGAATTTTATCTGAATTATTCTTGTTAATTTTGAAATGGTGTTGTTAAAGTTATTCACTTTTTGATGATTAAGTATGTTTAGAGATTGTGAAAATGGTTAATTAGATAGAAAAGTTGCCAGCCTACTGTTAATTCTAGGGTGTTGTTGTTAACCTTACTTATTTCTTACTAAATACGTCGCTTCTAATTGTTTAGTTTTTTTGTCAAATTGCAGATCAATGGAAGAAGACCTTGCTGAAATAAGGCAAACTGCCAGTTTTAGTACATATGCTGATTTCATGGAGAAGATTGCTCCACATATGCAAAAACGATATTGGAACGCTTACAAGATATTACATTTGGGCATTTATATACTATTTGCCTATTTGGTCCCCCTGTTGTTGATCGTCCAATTCTACAATTTTGTCTTAGACACTACATACAAAAGAAGGAAATGTTTAAAAGGAATAAATATGAATGTTAGCCAAGAAAAATTCATGTTGAGGGTTCTCTATAGAAAAGAATATAAATATGAATAACTACAATGTACTTGTTTTAGAGCTTTGCTATATGGACCTAAAATATGGGACCAACAGAGGGAGAGTGAAGTGTCCCCCTCCTATTGCATAATGAGTTGATCATCATTAATGATGACCAGCTCATTATGCAATAGGAGGGGGACACCTCACCTGTCCCCTATTGGTCCCATATTTTGGGTTCTTGAAGAATTTTTTCTTATTTTATTATACATTTTAAATGATAGCACATCATATTATCTGTCCCCCTATTGATCCTCATATTTTTGGGTACTCTTTTGCATTTTCTTGGCACTAGGGTTGCTATAGCAAAAGTAGAAAGACGAGTGGAAACGTAGAAGAGAGGATCGAATTAAATATGAGGTGATAAGGGGGGGTTAGTCACCTAGAACTTGAAATTAGAACTGGGATAATCTGTGGGATAAAATTTTAAGGTGTTAGTCACATAGAACTAAACCTAGAACAAAATTTTAAGGTGTTAGTCACATAGAACTAAAACTAGAATAAAATTTTACAGTGTTAGTCAAGCAGAACTTTAACAAAACTAGAATTGGGATAATTGTACAAAATTATCCCACTTTTTTTATTTTTCTATACAAAAATGAGAGTTCTAGTCTCTCAAATTATTCCAAGTTTTAGCTTGGAACTACGTGGTAAAAAACTAGAACTCGTATTTATTTTATTATTTTTTATTTTTTATTTTTTTCTTTACTTATTTCCTATTATGGTTATCACCATCATTAGACCATCATCATAATAATAATTGTCAATATCTTATAGTCTAACCAAAAGTTATTTAATAGTAACGAACATTCTTGTAAGCAATTATCAATTAATAGTAGTAAGTTTAAAATACATAAAGAGTATTTATATCTTCAAAATGCATAAATATATACTTTATGATTATAAAAATTTATCCCACGTTATTTTATCAAAATATCCCGCTTTACAAAATTGTTCCTAGTTATCTCACTAAAATATCCCACTAGCGAAATATTATTCCACTTAAACAATTATCCTATTTTGCATGAAAATGTCCCAATTGACTAACACCCCCTAAGAGAATAATACTATCTCAAAAGTAGAAAGACGAGTGGAAATGTAGAAGCGAGGATCAAATTAAATATGAGGTTAAGAGAATAATAGTTTCAATTTTTGGATAAAATTTACTCTTAATATTGATATGGACCCACCTTAGTTCTCAATGATACTCCAATTATTCCTCGTCAATTCAAACTTAAGAAGTAAAGGTTCTTCTGTCTTCTTTTATTTGAGCTATGAAAGAGACCAATCAAACGCGATGCACTTGGCATTCACATGACCAAAGTGATGAGCGAAAATTACTAATTTGTCAGTCTCACATCTACACCAAACTAAAGGAGACATTAAGGGTGTATTTGGCAACCTCTAATACTGAACATGACTGAGAAGTTCTATTAACTAAAATAATGCTATGTCAATAACCAACATAGTTTTAAAAATCAATATAGGTGTCTGTCTAGACCTAAGTGGTCAGTTTCAATTCAAATATGGGTTTGATTCACACTCTATGTTCTGAGACATATTTACCATCCGAAAAGAGGGGGAAAAAAGACTTTGCCTAAAAAAATAGGATGAGAAAGGGCAGATAGATAGAAATTCTCCATGAAACAGTGTTTTTTCATATCTCTCAAAATAAAATATGTTCCAAACATATATGTCATGGTTTCTTACTTCGCCAGAGTGCAAATATCCAAATTTCACCCTTGTATATACCTTTTTAAGACCCATTGTTGATGCTAAGTAGCAGTCAAAAAATTGTATCCATTTCATGATATTATGTATGGACAGATCTATCATGGTCAATTCCTCAGAAGTTTCTTCCACAATGGACTTCGACAAATGAGATTTTCCAATAAGTATTTAAAGAATCTTTTTTTGTCGGAAGAAATGGTTTATCGAAATAATGAGTTACCCCTTTATTGATATGAGCACGTCTGAGATCAAGTCTCGTTGGTGGATATATCATCCGTCTAAGTCTTGAGTCTCTAGAGAAGCGTGCACTTTTTTGATTTTCTCCATTATTGCCTCCACATTCTCCAACATATCCTGACCTCATTCACCGACTCTGAAAACTTCCCTTGCATCCTCTTAACCTTCAACAAACGCTCCTCCATCTCTAGTAAATAGGGGCACCAAAAAAAAAAAAAAAATGAAATCCCCCTATGCTAATAAAGATATCCTAAGGCCATGTAGGACTTACATGAAGAAAGTTTATTGGGCTGGGCTTATTAGCAATGAGGTCTAAGCACATTGTAAGTAAGCCCATGATGTACTTCTCTTTAATTGGGCCGTAAAAAATCAAGTTGTATAGCCGGTCAATTTGTAGCACTTTGCCACCGAAAGCTTCAGCGTGCGGGGTCCCGTCACCGCCGGTCAGAGATGGTGCCTGCCACAGCGAGACAGTAGACGAGGTACGGCCAATTCACAACCCCATGAACCTTTACAACTAATGAATTTGATTTGCATGCGTATGTTTATAATTGAAATTGATGTTCATTATTTGTATATGCGATTTGAAGAGAGTGTTATATAGTTTAGTCTGCCAGCCGCTCGACGAATTTACTGAGAGAAATATGAATATTTATTTATTTATTTTTAAAGTCAGATGATTGAGTAAAAGATGAATATACATTGCATATTCGCATGCATTCTTACTTCGGGAAAAAAAATGTACGGTTTCGTTTGGATATCATGATGTTTTCCTCCTTGTGTTTTTGTAAAAAAACAACACAGTGTTGTGTTTTTTCCTTAAAATATTTTTAAAACACCATGTTAAGTATTTTTAGTTAACACTAGTTTGACCTATTATAACATTAGTATTAAACATATTATTAATATATTATATATTAATTATAATAAAAAATATTGTAAATAAAATATTATAATATTTAGTTGACATTATTATATTATTATAAGTATTAAATATAATATTGTATAATATATCATAATATTATATTGTACTTTAATGAGTTAATACTATATTATAATTATCATTATATTATAATTATTATATATTTTTTCAAATAATTATATATTTAATTATTTTGGCATATTAATTTGTTATTGTTGTATATTATATTAATATTTTATAATAATGTTATTTTATTATTAATATAAAATTATAATATTATTGATATAATATAATATTGTTAATAATGTTAATATTATGTTATTACTAGTATGTTATTAATAAATTAATATATTATAATTATTTTAATATTATATAATATATTATAGTTTTTAATATGTTAGAGTTTATTAATAGTACTTTATATTATATTACATTTACTATACAATATATTATTATAATAATATTATTATATTGTTATTTTATTTCTAAATATATTACTATTATATAATATTTTATAATTATTAATATATTATAGTAATAATATTATTTTACTTTATTTTATTTTTAAATATGTTACTATTATATAATATTTTATAATTATTAATTTATTATAGTTTATTATTAAAAGTTAATAATATTATAGCGATTATACTATTGTGTAGTATATTATTATATTTATATTATTATTTATTATCAATAACTTTTTTATTATTTTTATTAATTTATTTATATTTTATTATTATTTATTATTATATAATGCATTATTAACATATTAAACACTGGTATTTAATATGTTATTATATTATTGTATAAGATATTTTAATTATTATATTTTTATATTATTTAATTAATATTACTAATATATTAAATTAACTATAATATAGTATAGTATGGTATAATATAATAAGCATGTTGATAATAACTCTATGTTAATTACATTTAATATATTATGTTAGATATTATATTAACACATTCTCGAACTCAAAACCAAAACACCAAACTGAAAACTTTTAGGTGTTTTGAAATAAGTGTTGTATTTTTGGTTTGAGGATGATTTAGTTCAAAAAATACCATGGTTTCCAAACGCATGGTGTTTTATTTTTTGCAAAAACACCATGGAAACAAGTAAAACACCATGATATCCAAACAGAACCGTAACTAATGATAATCGTTGTTTTGTTATCCCTTCTTAAGTATATAGCTTTTCTTTCTGCTTTTGTTTATGCTGCTAAGCTTACTATATCCCATTGCTTCTTGCAGCATCAAATACAATAAACCGTTGATTTTCGAGGTTAGGTTCCATTAGTTTATTTTTTCATAAGGACAGTAATAAGTAAGGAGCAAAGGATTCTTGCTATGTATGCGAATGATAATGAATATGCATGTTGATCTTAAAAGTGACTCTTGTACTTCAGGAATTCAAATTAGGAATTTGTTAAGAGTATCTGGGCATTCGTTAGGAAGGAGAGAGATAGAAAGAGGAGTAAATCTCACAAAACTACCATAAACTACTCCTAACTAGAAAAAACACCGTTCAACTCGGTAAAGTACCACATACGATCAGAAAGCTATCGAGAAATTAAATTCATTTGTTACCATAAAACTATCACATATTGCTTTTTGATAGTATTGAAAACTTTTCTGATGATATGAAAGTATGATATTTATGGTCCTACATTCCTGATGGTTCATGGTGATTTTGTGAAACTTACCCAAAATAAGGGCATTGTCTGGGTAAAACTTGTTGGTTGCATTTTGGTTCTTGGTATCATTTATGGATAACTGGGATCTGATATACACTGCTGACAGCTTGAAGAGATTTGTGGCTTTGAGAGTGAAGGATAGGATAATTCATCAACCTAAGAAAAAGACACATGATGAATGTTATCCAAATTCATCCTAGTTGGCATCATTTCATTAGCCATGTCCTCAACCACTCAATCCAAGCAATCCATGAGAACTCATCTACATCGCAAGCTCACTCCCTAAAAAAATCTCAATCCTTCACCCTCCAAAATCAAAATCATCTCTTTTAACACTTCCACCCTCTGTGAACTTACACCACATACTACAAGCAGAGGCGAAAAAAATGGCAGCCATGGCAGTTGCTGGATTAGGAGGATCTCCTCTTTGTGTCTCTCGCTCTTCGTCGAAGCCAGCTCTTAGCTCTGGTTATTTACTTACATTAATAAAAAGAAATGATCTTTCTATTTTTTATGTATTATAATCTTATGACTTTAATGGCTCTTTAAAATATGTCTGTAGGTTTCCTGAGGTCTCAGGTGGCTGCTAGGAACCCACTTCAGCAGAAGCTTGCTTCTGGTGGAAGGTTCACCTGGTAAGAGTTTTTATGTTTGTTTTTAATGGCTTTATATTTGAATAAATTTAAGTATAACTAGCTACATGAGTTTTCTTGCACTTTTGATGATATATATTCTTCAAAACTTGTAAACCTTTGCTTTCATAAAGACATTGCATTCAAGGGTGATGCAAGAATATTTGGAATTTGAATCTTGTTTATTCATGAAACCGTTTTCTAAATCAATAAACGTTTAGTTTTATTTAGGACAATGGCAATTCATTCCGAATATAAACAGGCTACATGAGTTTTATTGCACTTTGGTTATATATTCTTCAGAATTAGATAATTGAAGTTTAGGGGTGCAGCTGCCCCCTACGGCACCACAAGGATCTGCCTCTGATCATAGGATTTTATTTTGGTTTAGGACAATGGAAATTGGTTCCGATTACATACCACATACTATTCCTCATGAATGGTACTCACTCTTAGTTTTCATAACTATACCATAAATAATAAACGTTTTTGGCTGAAAAGTGGATTTTTTTTTTCGTGCATTGGGTAGGATCTGAAGCTCAATGGCAGCTTCCTCTAGAACTCATTCATCATGCTCAGTTATAGTTTCAGGTCTTAGTTCTCTTTGTTGAGGTACTTAAAGAAGTTTGCATACTTCTTCATAGATGCTCGTTAAGATCTATTGGAAGCTGAAACATGCCTTTTTCCTCACATAGTATCACTTAATTTCCCCCTCTTATACATCATTTGAACGGAAATTTCTATCCGAAATTCGAAGGCTATAAATCCAGATAACCACCTTAGTAGACCTAACTATTCCCAATCTTACTTTATATCTGGTTTGTTACTCAAACAGTAGCTTTCAAAGGGATTGGCTTCGCAAGGACCTGAATGTGATTGGATTTGGGTTGATTGGTTGGCTTGCTCCTTCTAGCATTCCAGCAATCGACGGCAAGAGCTTAACTGGTCTCTTCTTCGAGAGCATTGGCACTGAGCTCGCTCACTGGCCAACAGGCCCTGCACTCACTTCTCAATTCTGGTAATCATAAAAATTTTAACATTTGCACCATAAAATAATTTAAACGCCGTTCTATCTATTTTTATTTATTTATTTATTTTGTAGGCTATGGATGATTACATGGCACCTTGGTCTGTTTCTTTGTCTCACATTTGGTCAGATTGGATTCAAGGGGAGGACCGAGGAGTATTTCTAAGAAGATATCGTACTCTCTTTCTTTCTTTAGACTCTGTACACTTCTTACTCTTCTTTATAGATGGAGATGATGCTTCTTTTTCTCCACACCCTTTATTCTTATGAAGTGCAATTCCATGATGGCTTTCTTCAATATTAAATTTTCAGTGAAATTAATAGCTCAAATTTCACAAAATCTCCTGAACTTCATAAATCATAGAAATGCCTAAACTTTCAAACCTATACTAAACCCTTCTAAATAGTTGTAAAATCTCATAAACAACATTAGTGGATAGAATAATAGGTTTGAATTATGGAAAGTCAATGTTTCTGATGAAAACTATGAATACAGAGCAGGTCACATTTGTTCTTGTGGAAGAACAAAACACAACAGTCTGGTCATATTTTAGATTTCCTCTATTTGATAACGCTATTTATGAGGTTTTCCAATGGTTCAGGGGATTTAACATATTTTGAAAGTTAAGACAAGGTTTCTTTGATTTATAAAGTTTCGGGGTTCTGGACAAAACCCCACAAAGTTCAGAAAGGTTTGTGAATTTTACTCAATGAAATAAGCGGTGTTTATATCACAAAGTTTATATTATTCCTTAACTGCTCAAAAAAATTTGCAGTCTGTCTATTGAAAAGAACATTGTTGCTTGTTCCCTTTCCCTTTTCCTCAAAAAAAAAAAAAAAAAGCAAATTGATGAGCTAAAACAATTGGAGAACTTGTTGATGCTAGGACCATGACTAGGGATCAGAGGGCCTTTTGGAGTCATAGTAATATTGTTTAAGCCAGCTTGATATAATGCTGACCTCCCTCTTTCTTACATTTTGAAGCCATTTTGGATCTTCATCTGTTGAAAAAGTGTGTGTCTCAATGAATAGGTAGTGAGATCATCAAAGACCAACCTTTTGGTTCAACTATAGCTATTAAGCTATTGGATAGAGATTTCAGTACACTGTCGTAAGGAACATTGTCATTAGAATGCTTCCCTTAAACAGTTAAAGTATGGAACATATTTTCAGTTTATTTGGTTAATTGAGGATGGACCTCTTTGTAGTTCTTTTGTTGCAGATAGACCCCTGAATGAAATTTTTTCACTCTTTTACCCTCAGGAGGTCTATTTTTCAGAAAGCAAATTTCTCTTTCTGTGAGGGTAAAAGAGTAAAAAAGTTCACTCAGTGGGTCTATCTGCAATGATTGAACTGCAGAGGGTTATCCACAACTAACCCAAGATTAAAAGTTTGAGTAGTTACCCTCCACCGCTCCATGGATCTCTGAGGCCATTGAAGAAGATGATATTGCTAGCAAACCGTTTCAATACTCTCCTTACATCCTATAACAAGAAAACCATTAACATTAAGGATAAAACATTGAGCTAATCAGAGTTTTAAGTAGACTAACATGTCCGCCATATTCTGTTGTGATTGCATGCTGCCTTGGGGTCACATTATAGGTTTCTTTGCACCCTGCTGCCTCGTCAGTGTAATTGTATGTTGAGACTGGAAATATGCTCTCTTCGTTGTTTGCTCCGTTTGGTAGAATCAGTTCTGTGCAACTCTACATCAATTTCGGGAGTTAATATGGCATTTTATTGTATGTATTAGTTGTAATCATAAAGATGTTTGAGATGGAATGTACAGTAATCACAAAGTCAACAACATTTTGGGTGTTGGCTATATAAATCATATTCTTCATTCAGTTTGGTTTAGGTGAATCTCCTCCTTGAAGTTAATCAACTATCATTATATTCTTCTTAACTGCTTTCAACCAAGCTCTTGGACATCTATTTTTCATCCTTCCCTACTCCTTAAATGTAATTCTTGCATTTTGTAGAATGTTCAGCAATCACAATAACAATAAAATTGAAGTTAGAGCTCTATTTAGGGTATGGTTTTGATGTATACTATGTCTGGATTATTGGTGTCAGTTCAATGATGGAGTGGTATATTTGAGAACGGTATATCCAGTAATCAATATCTGTTACACTGAATATACAGTTGACAGGTTCTGTTTAATTTGTTCCATGCATATAACAACAATGATAATAGAACTTTTATACCAAAATTTTTCCAGCAAGTTTGCATAATTTCTTTCGATGCATATATTATATACATACTAAAAAAAATGTACAGTTTCCAGAAGAAAATTTGAGCATATTCCATTTGAATTTCTCACCTGCCAACTCCATGCATCAGTGCCAATGGCATCAGTACCATAAGTAGTGGGATCAAAACATTTCACATCTCCACTGTTATTGTAGTATACATTCATTGCCCCGTACAATCTAGCAAAAATATCACTCCCTGCTGTAGGATTATCAATTGCCTCACACATCTGCAATTATTTTCATTTCAGTCCATTCAAAAATATCATTGCATTAAAATAATAACAAAGCAATATGTTAATCAAATCATCTTACCTTTTTAACGGGATAACCTGGCAATGGACTTAGAAACTTTGAAGCTGTAGGATAATCTGTCATAGCGACGTAAATGAGTGAATATTCAATCCAATTCTTGATTGTGCTTGGTAAATACTCATCTGGTACCAGTCCTCTGTAATAATAAGTAAATTGTGATCAATACAGTGATCAATTTGTGTAATAGATAGAAGAAGAGATTAGGGGTTCATACTTGCATATATGAAAAGATTTTGTTAGTTTCTGAACTCCACCCCTTTGCTTGGCAGTCTTATATAATGCATCCCATGAGTTTTTTAGGATTTTATAACAGTTTTCGCTTTCGCTCTAGTACGAAAACAAGGAATTATTTCAGTGATAAAGAAAGCTTTGTGAACATAATATAGGCAATTAAAGTGAGGGGAAGGAGAACTACCCTAAAATCTTTTGTGATAATGTTACTGAATGCGTATGGAGACACAATGTCATCAAATTGGAGAATAGGAGCAGATGATGCCAAAGCTCCAATAGCCACATGAGGGTATTTCAGTCTAAACCATGCCGCTAACACTGAACGAAAAATGTTATAGTAGAAAAACCAAAAACATTATCAAATCAAAAAATTGGAAGGTTTCTACTTATAATAAAAAGGGTTAATTGCAGACAAACTCCCTGTACTATAACCATACTATAACCAAATTGAACTTACCATCTCTGAAGTAGTTTTATTGTTGCAGGTAGACCACGGAAAAAGGGTCAAAATAATTTCACTCAAGGGGATCTATCTACAATAGAACTAGAAGGGTAGTAAATCCAATTGGGAATAGTACAAGGGGTCTATCTGCAATTAACCCCAATAAAAATCCTTACTTCCTCCATAAGAACCTCCAAAGACCACCACAGGAGATCCTTCAGCAGTTAAATTTTTCTTCAGATCAATAATCAATGTTGCAAAATCTGCAAGGGCTTGTGTTGTGCTTAGATATCCAAGTGTAGTTGCATTCTGGAAAGCTACATTTTTATCACCACAAAAAGGAATTGACTCTCCATAATATCTATGCTGCAAATTATAACATCGAACAGTTAGCATCTCACCAACTATAACTAATTCACATGGTTTAAATGCAATAAACTAGAGATTCACATTGGTTAGGCACACTAATTACCAAATTCACATGGAGGAACAGCTATATACCAACCAAAAGATATATATATATATATTTAGAAGAATCTTAAGTTTGTTTTGGAGAAATTTGAGTTCTCTTCAATGAATGTGCGTTATTCCCAAATAATCAATTTGCCTTACTTTTCACTCTTCATTTCTATAGTATTATCAATTTGCCTTGGTTTTTACTTATTCTCTCATCATGGCACACTCATGATGCAAAGAAGTCCTAGTTGGCATACTCACAATGCTAAGATACTTCTTTCTCTAACTAATAACTTCCTAAATACATAGCTTTAGTTACTCAAACAGAAAATCTAGAACTACACGAAGTTCAAATTCGTACCTCCATGAAGACAATGAGGGCCTTGAAATATGGCGCAATATCAAACAGGAAACCTGTATTCTCTGCAAATAACTCGATATCTCCTTCATTTCCGGTGTAAACGAAGATTGGTGATCCGCTCTTCAATCCACCCCAATGCCGATCATCAAACAAATATTTCTGCTGAAAAGTTTCGTAACTCTGAGGTTGGTAATTGAAATGGTCTAAAGTTTGTGTGAAGTATTTGACATCATAAGTGACTTTATCGGATTTTTTCAGAGGTTTGGATCCAATGAGACCTGCAGGGAATCTAGAGATGGCTGCATTCAAGAGAGAAGGGTAAAGAGATTGGAGAAGGAAGAAGAAAGAGAAGAGAAAAGTTATTGAGGGCATCATGTTGTTGTTAGTGTTGGAGAGGATGAGGAGGAATATATGCAAGTTTAGGTTTGACTATGGAGTTGTTTGTTGTCAAAGTTGGTTAGAAAAACATGGGATTTTCTTGCTACTATGACTAATACGGATTTTTGTGATACAGCTCTTCTCCTCTGTAACAAGCAGTATTAAATTGGTGCTCATGTTTTGTGATTATTGAAGGAGAAACTAGTCAAACAAAGAATTAATATAGAAGAAGACAGTAAATTATATTTGATGCTCTTAATCAGAATCCAATATCAATTTGCAAATCTACTTGCCATTCATTAATCAAATAATTTAGCAAATTTAAAATTTGATTCCCAATTATCCAATGTTCAATGTTTCTCCTTAAAATAAGCAGCAACTTTCTATTAAGAATTCGATCGATTGCTCATCATGTGATTCTTGTATCTATTTTGAAGTACATTACCATGTTTAAATATAAGTAATAAACTGACGTAATAAACAGGTAAAAATTAACACCCAAAAAAAAAATTTGGTAAAAATATTACAATGAGTAGTGATAACTAGAGTATAGAGTTGAGAAACAAAATCCAAGAATTACCAAATTTAGGTTTTATTCCCAGTAATAGTGCCATGTTTAAATATGAGCATATCTAAACTTGTTTTGTAAGTAATTTTATTACCCGGTTCGACGAGATTTAAATCCATTACTGTGATGAGATAGGTTCAAAAGCTTAAGATTGATTGTCATGATATCCATAACTTTTCTTGAAGATTCTTACCCTCTAGAAACTCAGGAATCGTTAAAATAAACTATACAATAATTTGCAAAATGAGCAAGAGAAAAAAAATATATTATTACCATCCCAATTTTTTTTTCTTGAGGGCTACAATGCTCTTTAATTTTTTAAAACCTTGTGAGTATGATTCCTCTCAAGTACACCGTAGGTGTTTCTAATAAAGCAACTATGGCATCCATCCTTGTAATAGGAGCACGTAGACGACAAGCAGATATGTTACTTTTCTTAAAGTACACTCAACCTCCAAACATTTTCAGCATTTTGTAGTAAACCCCCAACAACTCTAAAAATCGCACTAAATCCATAATAACTTTCATATTTTGCAAAATACCCTCAGTAAGTTTTTGCATATTGTTGATAATCCCCATAAATTGTACTTTCTTGGGCATGTTCCATTAAGCTCTATTTAATGAAAAACAGGGATAGTTACCCACCATTTTACTAGAAAAATACTTTTCATCAAAGATATTGTACGTTTGCTCTTCAAGATCTCGATTTCTGGAGGTCTCAAAATTTTATCAGAACAACTAACGTACTAACAAGGTGTTATTGTTGTAAACTTAACCATGATTAATTCAAAGAGAATAATCACAAGAACGCGGAAGCAATACCTGAATCCATGACGATTTGAGCACGGATCTGAATTAGGGTTTGATCTTCTAATCTGAAAGGTTTCTCTTGAATATCTCTTTAGATGAGGATTAGAAAATAAAGAACGTAACCTTTAGATTGGGGACCATAACTCTTTTTTATAGATTTATAATTTTCTAATTTAGCCCCTCATAAATTAGAATTATAGTCTGGAATCTGCACAATTAGCTCATGGTTTACTTAAATACTCATTAACTCAAATTGATTGATCACTTTATGCGGGTTAACATTAAGGATAGCATTATATACTAATGTAACATATATGTCTATAATTAGATTTAATCCAACAATCTTCCACTTGGGCACTATATGTTTCATTAAAACGTGTACAACCTTATGAGCTCAGAAATTGTAAGGACCATGAATTTTTGATACTAGTTAGAATAATTTTTTAATATTTTAAAATATTTAATTATTATTTTTAAAAAAATATTTGTATTTTTCTTGATTTTCTATAATTTTCTATGATTTAAAGTCTAAGTTTTATATTTATTTAAATAATTTAGAAATTTATAAATTTACTTAGTGCAGTAAATTTTTTTGGAATTTATCCGTTGTGTTATCGATACTATTACGTATCATTTTAAATAATATGTTGTATTATTATTATGATTACATATTATTTTGAATAATACGTTGTATTATTAATTATGTATTATTTGTATAATTTGTTGTATTATTTCTACTATTGTATATTATATGTCGTATTAGTATAACTTGTACGTTTTATTGTGTAAATAATTCTTTCATAATTATTTGATTTTAAATATGATTAAATATATTTTTTATTAATTATTCTCGTACAATTAGTTGTATTATTTTCACTGTTACATATTATCTATCGTATTAGTATAACTGGTATGTTTTATCGCATAGGTAATTATCCTATAATTATTTGATTTTAAATATAAATGATTGTATTTTTAATTATTATTCTTATTTAATTGTACAATTTGTTGTATTATTTCGTCGGTTACATATCAGGTATTATATTAATACAACTGGTACGTTTTTAATTATAGATGATTATTTCGTAATTATTTTAATTTTTAAATATCAGTAATTATTTATTTTAATTAATTTTTGTTTAATTATCTAACCCTAACCCTAATTAAACTATAATATAAATAACCCTCTCCTCTCTCTCTTCTATGTTTCAGCTCGCCCTCCCATACCTCTCTCTCGCACCTCTCCTTGTTTCTCTCCCCGTCGCCGGTCCCTCACCCAGCGACCCGTCCCCTACCCAACCTCCTTCCCGTTCGACGAACTACCACCACCGGGCCTCCTCCTCGTCGACCGTGCCCTTCCCTCGACCAGCACGCCACGTCAGTCCCGCCGAACTGCCCGAAGACCAGCCGCCTGCAGGCGCCGCCTCGGAGTCGCCAGCATCCCCTGCGTCGCCGATGTAGGCTCAACCCCATCTCTCTCCCCAAACCAAGGTGACTGAGCGACCACCACCCAACTATCCGACGACCTCCTCTCCCGCATTTCCTCAACCAAGCCGCTCCGTCGAGGGCCCGGCCGCCAACCAACCCAGCCCTCACTCTAATTCCTCCCTCTCGCTATCGTCATATAGGCACGACCAGCCGCCGGCGGGCCAACGACCTTAAGCTCCGCTGTCCTCGATCTGTTAGACCCTAGGGGGTGATTAGGGTCTTATGCTAATCTAATCCGATTTTATGCCAATTAAAACTTATTAATAAATTATTCTTGTCAGATAGATATACAATATGTTATGAGCAAGAATATGCAATATGATCAAAGAGATATATCCTATATGGTGAAACATATGCAAGGATATATAAACAACACAAGGTTAAACAATCTAAACTAAATATACAATTGTGATAGGGTAATATAAACAATGCAAACACACAATATGATCACGGAGTTCGGACCTTCCGTCCTACGTCTCCGCTCCCCACTCCCGGGGAGAAATCCACTATCACAACCGGGTTTTTTACGCTCACCCGAATAACGTTTACACCTCACACTCGGTTTTCTAGCTAACCGAAAACTTTACAATCTCACACTCTTACAATCCCACTTTACACCATCTTAAGCATTGGTCTCTAGTCTGTGTCTCTCTCAAGTGTTAGAAATTACAACCTCTCTTTAGGCATTACCACCTACTGCACTCCCCTTGGGACGACCCCTTCTTTCACCACACACTCCTCTCGGTGTACAAGTGTATTACAAAGTGATCTACATAATTAAGGCTCACAAATACAAATTTGTTCTCTATAATAGATGAGAACTCAATTAAGCTCACTCTCAATTGTTACAACTCCCCACAACCCAATTATACAATGTAGCAAATACAACAAACTCAATGGTTGTGTGTGTAAGCAATGAGAAAATTAATCATAAACTCAATGTAAACCCTAGCTTGATGAAAATGATAAACAACAAATAATTAATACAAAACTAGTGTTGAGTTTAGAAATTCTTCTCTGAAAAACAAGATGGAGAGATGGATTAAAATGAAGCTTCAAACAATGTAGATGATCTCCTCCACTTGTAAGAAACTTCTTCACAAACAAACTCTTTTAAAACACACTAAACAAACTTTAAAACCCATGTTAAATTTGTTTAAAACATTTCTTGGATTATATGGAACTGAGGATATGTAGGGGTATTTATAGGAACCCCAAAGCCAAGAGAAAACAAGGCAAAAAGGCCAAAAACCCAAAAATAGTACAGTCTGGAAATATAGCCGTTATAATGTTATGAGTCGACTCAGAACTGTTCATGAGTCGACTCATAAGTAGCCGTTACAGACTAAAAACCAACTTATGGGTCGACTCGTAAAATTCATGAGTCGACTCATCATGCATGGGTCGACTCATGAAGTCATGGGTCGACTCAGCAGAAACAAAACACACTTTCCAGTACAGTTTATGAGTCGACTTATGACAGACACGAGTCGACTCAACCTGATGGGTCGACCCATGATGTTTATGAGTCGACTCGTCAGAAACAAAATGTAAACTACACAACAGTTTATGAGTCGACTCAACACTGTTTATGAGTCGACTCAAGACATGCACACAGCATGTTTTAAACAGTATATGTCAACTTAAAACAGGGTTTGAAAAATATCAAATAAATTCCAAAAATTATGAAACTTTGGGAAATGATTATAGACATGATAATAAACATGCTACAAAAACTAGTTTTTTTAAAAAGACCTCCCAAATAAAAAATATCATCATTTTGCAAAATAGTCCAAAACATGAAAATGTAAACGCACGAGTTTTAACATTTTAGCTTAACCATATTTTGAAACATTACAAAATGATTTTGTCAACTTAATAAAAGATGTATATGATTATTGTTAAGTCCAAAAACTAAGAATATAATATTTTTACAAAATTGTATATTTTACAAACTTTTCAAAAACAATAAATATGATTTCATTGAACTAAATAAAATTGATATTGATGAAATCATATATATGCATATAAGTATGAAACAAGAAATATATTTTTAATTGTATTCAATTATTTCATATTAAAACTTGAAAACTATGAAACCAAAACATATATGTATATATATAACTATATATATACATAGAAACCACAATTAAAGTGTGTATATATATATATAACTACATATATATACAAAGAAACCAATAAAATGTGTGTGTATATATGATTGAGCTTAAAGTACTTAACACACATAATATAAACTCCTAAACTAGATTACCCAAGCTAGATCTTGATCTTCAATAAGCTCTTCTTGGTAAACTTACGGATGAAGCTTGAACTGCAAGGCTTTAACCACTATTTCCGCCAACCTCCATTTGATATGGTCGTTATGGCACAATTTCATCCAACCTCCAACATGTTGTTTGTCTATAATAAATAGATAACTACAAATACTAGACAAACAATATTAGTGATAAATTGTTTATTAAACATCATCAAAACAAAGAGGCCAACAATCTCCTCCTTTTTGATGATAACAAACAATTTACAAAAAATGATATATGTATGAAAGGAAATGAATATACAATATTGTAATTATCATGCATATAAACAAAAAGAATATACTCACAATATTTCTTCCCCTTTGATAACATCAAAAAGGGAAAACCAACAAGAATGAAGAGAGCGAGAGCGCTCCCCCTATCAATATGCATGGGTGAGTATAAAACAAATATAGGGATTGCTCCCCCTATCAATATGCCATATAGAATGTATGAAATAAAGTACTAAGGCAATCATATGTGAGCAAGCATAGATGAATATGCTAAATATCACTCACATACTACAAAATAATGAGAACACATATGGATGTACCATTGAAATAATGTGTCTCAAAACATAAATATAAAAAAACATGTATAAAAATAGATTTATGAAATCAAAAGAAAAGGAATATGAAAATTATGAAAAAAGTTTTCAAATAAAAACAAATTAATTAATGAAATCATAAATCAAGATTTAAGCCCAAAAATGATGTTTGATCAATAAAGTAAATTTTCTTTGTAAAACTTGATCAAACCACATAAAGAATGCATTATAAGGCACAATTGAAATTTGAATCATCTATTTGTGCTATATAATAAATTCAAAAGAACAAATCAAAACAAAATTTTTATAGTTCATAAATAAGATTACAAAACGTACAAGAATCATGAACTATGGATTTTAAAAACTAAAAATCATCTTTAAGAGTATAAAACCAAACCATCATTGATTTTCATAAATGAGAGAGGCAACCATATCAAGCTCTTGAGCTTGTTCCAACCCATATAAGACTTTTAGTACCCGGTAAACAAGATTTGAGAATAAACACCCAATAAATCCGGGGGTTATATAAACACAAACCTCTCATCAAAATTGAAACTAATAATCATGAAAACAAAAGAATTGATCGATAAAAATTGTTTTCATATTCAAAAATTTTAAAGCATAATTTTCAAAACCAAGAAAAAAGAAAAATAAAAACACTAAAATTCTTGGTTTAAAATCAAATTTGTTTTGGTACGTAAGTCTTCTTGGTACCAAAAGGTTTAGGAACATGACCCCTATCATTTAAGCTCAAAGCCATTGGGTTATAAACCCATTTAGGCGTATTTAGTGCACGAACACAGTCAAAACAAAAATTATGTAAATGATCTTTCCGATTGCAATAAGTGCAATGAAAGAGGCCCATTTGATTTTGTTGACCAAGTGGCGGTGCACGGGAATTATTTGCAAACATTGATGGTCTTTTAAGTTCTTTTTACAAATGAGAAACATTATCAAACAAAGGTGGTTTTTTTGGAACATTTTGCAAAATAGGAGCTTTTTGCATATCAAATCAAAATTTAGCAAGATGTCCAATCTACCACACACATCATATTTAAAAATATATGGTCTACTAAAAACATTTGGCAAACTAGAATTCTTTTTTAAATCAAAGCAAAACTTTGCCAAATGGCCAAAACAACCACACTAATCACATTTAAACACATGAGCATACTTATGATGAACATGATGAGTATGTGCATGTGTATGTGATGAAGAAGCCTTATGAGATGCACAAGAAGCATAAATATTAGCTGTAGGCGTATAAAAATGCCGATGAATATCCAATCACAACAAAGAAGAGATCATCAAAAAATCACAAGAAATGGCCTCATGCTGACTAGGAATGATCAAGACAGTGTAGACTGTCTCACATGCGGACAGAGTTTATTGTCTCGCCATGCGAGACAGTGTTTACTGTCTTGCACGTGAGACAGTGTTTACTATCTCGCACGCGAGACAGCTTTGAAACGGTTAAAAATTACTGAAATAACTGCAAGACACGTGTCCATTAATTGTCAAAGAACGTGGGAAACATCGTGGGTGAGAATCACGTGGATAACTGCCAAAATAATAAAGTTTGAAACGTGGGAAGATAGTTACAATGGAAACCGCCGGGCAGTTGGGTTTTCCGAGATAGTCTTTACTGTCTCGGAAGCCGAGACAGCAAACACTGTCTCACGGACACATTTTCTCCAGAACTTGGTATTTTTACTTGAACTTCTCCTGGAGGCTATAAATACCCCTCTAGGGCCATTATTTACAAGGATCGAGCAGATTCGAGCAAATCAGAGAACAAAGGGCAGACTTGAGTTATTTGTGTGATTCCTTGAGATTTGAGCTTTGACTTAATCTTGAGAAGAGTGTTCATCTTACTTTGATAAGATATTCACTAATTTTCGTTCTTGCTTCTAAACGAAGGAAGAATACCAAAGACCCTCACGATCTGTGAATCGGTGGTCCACGAGCCAAAGCACTCCCGGTACAGGCAAAGTCCCACAAAACAGGAGTCAATAAACGATTTCTGTGTTATTTTCTAAGAAAGTTGTAATTTGTTTATTTTTCATTGTAACTCACTGTAAACGATTTAAGTTTTTAATGGAATCGACAATGAAAGCGACTTTCGACGAAAACAAAATGGCGACCACAGTGGGAGCCAACAGTCTCGCTGCCGAGACCGTAGTGTCGCAGCTGATCAAGATCGTGATCAACGAAGAGATCGAATATGAATTCGATCAGGCGAAATTTGAAGAGTATTTGTCATCCTCATCCTCAAAATCTTCCTCATCTCATAAGTGCAGGAAGATTTCGTCTTCCAAGAAGGTTTTCCAGTCTTCAACTCTGATGAAGACGACGAGTGAAAACTCTTGCCCAATTGTGGCTAAGGATGCCGCTCGCACTATGTCTGCTCCAAATGACCCTTCCCTAATTAAAGGGTCGTTGAACCAAAGCTCGCCGATACTGACAAAGAGAGCTCGTCAGAGACAACGTCAGCGCCGTGCTCGTCAATTGGTCAAGGCCTTAGAACAAACCGACGGGGTTTACTACCATGCGGACCTAGAGTCGAGGAAGCATAGAGTGATTCAGTTACCTCAACGGCAAACTAATCACATTTCTGTACAGCTCACAACGGAAGAATGAACTCTCGTCAAGAGGGCTCGTTCGACCCTCAAAGAGCGTATACAAAAGTGTCAGGCAAAGACTGCTCGCGCTCGTGCCCTTCATCAACAGATGCAAGAAAGGAAGAAAGAAATAGTGTCTGAAGAGCCACCAAAGAACCATAAAGTTTGGATTCCGAAGACGCTGCAAACATCCATTCCGGGTCCGTCTACTGCATCACCAGTAAAACCCTGGGTTAGTCCAGACTTATCAAAATTCAAGATTACAATGGCGGATCGCCTCGGTCCTTTGGCTGACGATCGAGGCAAAACCCCAATCAAAGAACACTCGGATCTGGTGAATAAACCCTTGGTAGTTTCTTACACTGGGGGTCATAAGTATCCCCCAATTAGAACAAAATAAATCCAAAATGAGAAAGTACCAATTCACTCTCGTTTAGGGGCTGTAAATACTCCACACTCACAGACGGTGGGAGATAAACACATAGCCTTGGATCGCCTAGATACGACGATAAGTCGTCTTGCGCATGTTAACAAGGCTCAAAAGCAAAAGATAGGTTGCTCAAATCATAATAATGATGAGCTGTACTATCAAAATAATAACTCACGAAAAAGAATTGCCCGAGAAGATGAGTCTCATTGCGCATGCGAGAGACTCATTAAGGCTGTACTGACAGAATGCGGTTGTTCCAAGGCTGAACCGACGAGAGTCTCAGTATTTCAAAGGCTTTCCACTAAAACGCCAAAATCCAAAATGAGGCGTTTTAACAAGAAGAAACCTGCAATTCAGCGAAATGAATTCCTGGAGGTCACTATTAACATGACCGGTAGAGGAAAGCAACATTTTGGTTGATCCAGATCCTGATTTCTCTACAGGAGGGAGAGTTGAGCAGGGTCTTTCCCAAAGGATGTCACGGCTACAACGAAGGGCTAACCGACGCGATTACAAGAAAATGTATGAAGGTTTATCTTCAGATGAGGAACTTTCAGATACCTGTTCTGTGGTCGCCTCGGACGATACCGCATCCAGTATTGGACAAGTCAGAGAATCATTTGTAATTATACCTGACCAATTAGCTCAGATACTATAGGAAGCGTTAGCTAAACAACGCGAGGAAATTAGAGATGAAATCAAAACTGAGATGGAGTTGACAATGCAGCAGATGCGAGATTTGCAGGCTCAACAACACCAATCGGAATCGAGCCAAAAGGCAGAATCCAGCCAGCGTAACGCTATACTTGTACGTATAACTGAGGTCGATAACGAGGAAGATGAGACTATCTTTGCTGATCCTCCTCCTGATAAGGACAATCCTAGAAGTGGTCCGGTTAAGTCATCTACTCAACCTCCTCAAATCTACTTGAAGAAGAGTGAGGAAGAGGACAAGAAGATGCAAGATCTTGAGAGCAAAGTCAATGCTCTGATGACGGCCCAATAAGTAAAGAAAACGAGCATTCCATACCCGTACCCGAGGGAGTGGGATCTGATTCCTTATCCCCCAAAATTTAGTTTGATTAACTTTACTCCTTTTGATGGCAGGGGTTCACCCACTCAGCACTTGATCTATTTCAAGTCGCATCTTGGCGCAATATCCGGAAATGAAGCTTTGATGGTCCGGTCATTCGTAGGAACCCTCCGTGGGCCTGCCTTTGATTGGTATCGACGTCTTAAACCCGGGAGTATCACTAGCTGGGAGGATATGGAAGGATGGTTCCTCACCAATTTCTTCGACGACGATACTGAGGTCTCCATTGGTACTTTGCTGGACGAGAAGCAGAAAGATGGGGAGTTAATTGATGTTTTCGTCAAGCAATTCCGGAACAAGGCGGTGAACTGTCGAGACCCACTCACGGAGGAATTCATTCTTCAGACATGTCATAATAACTTATCATTGGATATACTAGAAGTCATGGGGGTTGTGCCCTCTAAAACATGGAAAGAGTTAAAGGTGAGAGGCGAACAAGCTGAGCGTTTTCTCAAAAGAAAGAAGTTGGAGAGGGGTCAGCCACCAGCTAATCCTCAAAAACAGAACTTTAACCCTCGAGGCAGAGGAAGAGGGTCCACAGCTGCTGTTGATGCGCATCAAACATCACAACAGCCACAACAACAACAATCGCAGTAGTCATCTTTCCAATTAGCACCGCATCAGAATTAACAGCCTCCGAGGCAGCCTAAGACCTCAGAGCCCAGATTCCCGAAGGAGTATTCTTTCAAAGATGATGAGGTTCCAGTTATCTTCAAATATCTGCTGGATAACAATAAGATCAAACTTCCACCAGTCACAAACCAAGAAGAAACGAAGAAGACTAACGACCCGAAGTATTGTGCATATCACAGAAGGGTCCACCATCCCACTAAGGCGTGTTATGTCTTAAAAGACAAAATACAAACCTTAATCGATGTTGGTATCGTGACGCCGAAACCAAAAGAGAAGAAAGTAGGTGCAAATGCGGTGTCTATTAGCTTCGGATCGGTTCCTTTATCCTGGTTTCAAGCCGAGCCAGTGTCAAAGGTCAAAATGCAAACCATTAACGATGACCCTCATGGACAGCGCCAAAAAGGGCTTGTATCACACACGATCCCCAACGGTGAAATCCTTTGGGTTCATCCGGATTTGCTTCAAGATGAATAGTGGACAACATCCACGTCAAAGAAGAAATTAAAAGGCAAGGGAAAAGAGAAGTCCTGTTACGGAGCCTCGGCAATTGCCGAATATAACGATGAAGAGATCTCAACTTTACCGCTTTCTGAGGAAGAGCAGGAAGTTTTCGCTACTAGGAGTGGAAACGAATACCGTTTTAACTACCCGAGCGCATCCGAGCAATTAGCTGAGCAGAGAGTGGTGAAAGTTGTACCTACTAAGACTTTGACAGAGCTGGGGGTGGTTACAACTCCACCCTTAGCAACCGAGAAACCTCAAAAAGTTGCCAAGCAGAAAGAAAAAGAACCCCAACATAAAGAGGTTCAAATGCCGAAACAGTCTCGTTTTAATCGACCGATTGGATGAGATAAACCGGAAAGTTCAAATTCTCAATACCGTTTCGACGTTATGACTTAGTTGGCTAATATCCCAGCAAGGATCACGCTATATGAGTTATTACGCCTCTCGAAAGATACCAGAGAAGCTTTACAAGAAGCCTTGGCTAATTCTGAGGTATTCCTTACTCAGATTAGGCCAACTCCAAAAGAGCCAGAGTCATCAGTTCAGCATTACAATTTGGCAGCCACGAAATTCCCTTACATCGTTTTCACCAAAGAAGATATGCAAGTCAAGAATTCGAAACATGATAGGCCTCTATATTTCACCGGATATATTGGCTCAAGCGTTGTCAACCGGATCCAAGTTGACCCAGGTTTTGCTGTCAGCATTATGCCGCTACGATTGATGTACCACCTCGGAATTCCCGCCAACAAGCTAGCCTCCATGGGAACTGTTATCTACGGATTCAATACTAGTGGGTCAAGACCATTGGGAAAAATCCGGGTGAAGTATCAACTCGAAGACTTGAAGTCTGAAGTCACTTGCTATGTGATTGATGCGGAGACTTTCTATAACTTACTGTTGGATCGCCCATGGATCCACAGTAATCTTATAGTTCCCTCCACCCTCCATCAGTGTCTGAAATATGTCGACACTAATGATGAGGTCAAGACGGTGGTCGCGGATAAGCAACCATTCAAGGGGTTAGAAAATTACTTTACTGACTCCTTTCTCTATGGTACCGAATCTGATACTGAACCATCGGCCCATGGCACGGACAGCGGAGAAGAAGCTGATACCGAAGCCGGGTTCAATTATAGTGAAGGTCTTGTATTGAATGACATTGAACCTCTTGTAATTGATCTTGACGGTGGTAATTCGTCGGATGAAAGTTGTAACTGGCAACTTGCCGATGAAATAATAAATGATGATTTAGAGTACTCGTATTGTCTCGATGATGTATTACACAAAATATATGATAACCCAGACCTATACATGCCACTTCGCTCGTCTTGCACGACGACAAAATATCTTCAAGATTCAGTCGGAACGACTGTAATCCTACCTGCAAAGACAGGGGGTGAAAAAGAAATAATATTTGGAGAAGGGAAACCATCCCCAACCCCTGATCTCTTATTAGACACCAACTCAGATGATGAAGGACCTGGACAACATTTCTCTAGGTATAGTTCACAAGCAAACGATTACATGAGGAAGCAAGTATATAACCTAGCACTCGGTGAAGGTCTCTGTTTTGGTCAAGGAGTTAAGGTTCCACCCCGTCCTACCTATGTACCGAAAGGGAGACCTGATAATTATTCCAGCCATAAAAGGGGTCTAGGTTATGTTTCGTCATCTGATGATGAATATTGCCAGCAGATCATTAGCCAGCTAATAAGTAAGAGTGGGTATTCATCCGATGCTTCAACCTGGGATTCTGACGTGAGCATTGGGGAAAGATTCAAAACCCTAATGTCGAACATGGCGACAGTTGATCCCTCCACAACAGAAGGAGATGATCAGTTGCCCACTTGGGAAGATCCCTGGATACATTACATGAATATCCAATATGGCGACTGATTCGAACAAAGGGAACCTCCTACTGAGGATAAAGTAATCCAGATTAATATGGGTGATGAAATCAATCCGAAACCCATATTTATCAGCGACGATCTTCCGGCAGACGAGAGGGAAGAACTAATCGTCCTCATTAGAGAGTATATCGACGTCTTCGCTTGGAATTACGAAGATATGTCGGGACTCGACCCAAATGTAGCAATACACAGCCTTAATATTAAACCGGATGTTAAACCTGTCAAACAACAACAAAGACGATTTCGTCCGTAAATTATGGAGGCAATAGAAACTGAAGTCAAGAAACTGATTGATTCGGGTTTTGTCAGAGAAGAACAACATCCTGAATGGTTGGCCAATATCGTTCCAGTCCTTAAAAAGAACGGAAAGATCAGAATCTGTATTGACTTTAGAGATCTAAATACAGTCTGTCCTAAAGATGACTTTCCTCTACCAATTACAGATGTCATTATTGACAACACATGCGGGTTCGAGAGAATATCATTTATGGATGGATTCTCTGGGTATAATCAGATCAAGATGCACCCGGACGATGAAAAGCATACAGCATTCAGAACACCCCTTGGTGTCTTTTGTTATACTGTTATGCCTTTCGGTTTGAAGAACGCCGGTGCTACGTACCAACGAGCAATGACGAAGATCTTTCAAGAGCACCTTCGGAAGACCGTTGAATGCTACATTGATGACCTGGTCGTTAAGAGCCGTGATAAAAACGACCACATTAACGATTTGAAGACGATGTTCGATCTTATGAGGACTCACCAGTTAAAGATGAACCCGACTAAGTCATTCCTTGGAATGTCCAGCGATAAATTTCTTGGGTTCGTCGTCACCACAAAAGGTATTCATATCGATCCTGATAAGGTGAAGGCGATACATGAACTACAACCCCCGAGAAATCTTAAAGAACTCAGAGGGCTGCAAGGTCGATTGACATATATTTGTCGGTTTATATCGAACCTATCTGGAAAATGTCAACCATTCTCCAAACTCACCAAGAAAGGCGTGTCGTTCATTTGGGATGAAGCATGTCAAAAGTCATTCGAAGATATTAAAACATATCTAGCGAATCAACCTATTCTCGTTGCACTGAAATCGGGCAGACCGTTTTTGATTTATGTCAAAGCGACGAGCCATTCGTTAAGTGCATTACTCACACAAGACGACGATAACGGTCACGAGCAAGCTGTGTATTATCTGAGTCACACATTGGTAGGAGCTGAATCTCGTTATCTGATGATCGAGAAAGAATGCCTCGCCCTAGTATTTGCAATCCAGAAAATGCGACATTATTTAGTTGGACAGACAATTTATTTCATTTCCAACATAAACCCAATCCGAGTATTCATGACCCAACCGGCCTCCATGAATTGGTGTTTAGCCAGGTGGGCTCTACTCTTATCGCAATATGATTTGTATTTCAAGCAACAAAAATCAGTTAAGAGACGAGCTATTTGCGATCTTTTGGCGGAAAACCCTCCAAAAAATATAGTCAAGTTGTACGACGATCTGTCAGATGAAACTCATGAAGTTAATACCACCTCACATCAACAAGTGTGGCAATTATACTTCGATGGGGTTTTCCGAGCAACCAAAGTGGCAAGCGCACCCGGATGTTCTAAAATCTCCTCAGGAGTGGGGGTCGTTTTAGTTTCCCCGAAAAAGCATGTTTTACCTATAGCATACTCATTGACCAAACCATGCTCTAATAACGTGGCCGAGTACAATGCATTAATAATTGGACTTAATTTTGCCAAAGAGCTGGGGGTCGAATACCTTGAAGCTTTTGATGATTCTCAATTGGTAGTTAATCAGATACGATGAGAGTATGAAGTCAGAAATCGGGATCTGATTCCATACCACCAGGTAGCCATTGAGATGGCAAGCTCGTTTGAAGAATTTTTCATCGAGTATGTTCCACGTCTCCAAAATGCATATGTAGACGCATTGGCGACATTGTCGGTATCTCTGGCTCAGCCTCCCGAAACAGAATAATTAATTACAGTAAGAACCCACCAGCTTATTGTTCCAATCTACGATTCGATTGCCAAAGAAGCCCACTCAACGAGAGTTGAACCCGAAGTTTAAGATTGGCGTTTCCCTATTATCGATTATGTCCTACATGGTATCTTACCTGAAGATGTAAGAGAAAGGGATTCGATTCGGCGAAGAGCACCGAGATTTTACTACAACGCTGCAACACAAATACTGTATCGACGGTCGTATGATGGTCTATTACTTCGTTGTTTATCCAATAAGGAAGCGGAACAAGCACTCAAAGAGGCGCATGATGGGACATGCGGTGCGCATCAGCCCGGTCCTAAACTTTGCGACCGACTTAGGAGAATGGGATATTACTGGCCAACTATGGTAAAGGATGCAGTCGACTATGCCCGACGATGTCAAGTATGTCAATTACATGCAAATTAGCCAACTATGGTAAAGGATGCAGTCGACTATGCCCGACGATGTCAAGTATGTCAATTACATGCAAATTATATGCACCAGCCTCTTGAACATTTACACCCATCGGCGACATCGTGGCCATTTGAAACATGGGGAATGGACATTGTGGGTCCTATTTTTCCGCCTTCGGTTAAAGGGGACTGTTTTATTCTGGCAATCACCGATTACTTCTCAAAATAGGCAGAAGCAGTTCCACTTAAAGAGGTAAAGATGAGTAATGTTATCAAGTTCATTAAACATCACATCATATATCGGTATGGTGTCACAAGGCGAATAGTGCACGATAATGGTCCTCAATTCGTTAGCAACGCATTTATCAAATTTTGCGGCAAATTCGGGATTAAGGACGTTTCATCAACTGCTTATAATCCCACAGCTAACGGATTGGCCAAAGCTTTTAACAAGACTATTATCAAGATCTTGGCAAAACTTGTGAAAACCAATAAGCGAGATTGGGACGACAAGCTCGACGAAGCCCTGTGGGCTTATCGTACAACTGTCCGCACACCGACGGGAGCAACCCCATACTCCTTAACATATGGATGCGAAGCTATTCTGCCTTTAGAAATACAAATTCCCTCTCTCCGCATCGCTCTCGCAACGGGAATGACGACGGAAGAAAATCATCAGAAACGTCTCGAAGAATTAGAGATGTTAGATGAAAAACGCTTGGAAGCTCAACAACAAATCGAATTTTATCAGGCTAGAATTTCTCGGGCTTTCAATAAAAAGGTCCGACGACGAAGTTTTAAAGAAGGAGATCTGGTTCTTGCCGTTCGAAGACCTATGATTCTCAATTCCAAGAAGAAAGGAAAATTCCAACCCAAATGGGAAGGGTCGTTTGTAATAGAAACAGTCTATTCAAACGGTGTGTATCGCCTGATTACCCAGGATGATAACAAATTAATGATGCCAATAAATGAAAAGTTCCTAAAGAAATATTATCCGTAATATGGTCAGGATAACCTATGCAAAACGGGAAGTTCCCAGAGAATCCTGTATAGGATATTTCGAGATAACCCGAGATCAGTTGATTGTTCTAAATAAAAAACTGATCATTTGAATAATCCATTCTTGATTATCATAAAATAATTAAGATTCTTTACAGCCTTTGTTGAGATGAGATTCAATGACAGAATACAGTTAATCTTTTCTCACAAAACCCCTCGCTGATCAAATTGATCGACGGAGGGCCCACCGAAATTCGTCATGGATTAAAATCTTTCAAACTCCCATTGTATCCGTTTTCTAACATTCTCAATGCTAAAATTATGATACAATGTTAAAAAAAATTCAAGTTATAGGTCCATATCAGTCGCCGAATCACTTCAGGTCAAATTCTTGTATCTGACATCAAAAAAAAATTATTGAGTAATTTGTACAAATCAACAAACCCATTGTTATTTGTACCCCATTCCTGTTCCCTACCTGGTTAAACCTTACTACAGTTAGAACCAAAACCAAAATCCCCTCTTGATTCCTTCCATGAACAAGAGGTCCACGAATCGAACGATCAAATCTGTAGACAGTTAGGATCGTCCTCAAACCCCCACTTGGTCAAACCTTACTACAGTTAGGACCACAACCAAAATCTCCTTTCGATTCATTTCACGAACGAGAGGTCTACTTTTGAATTGAATAATCAAACTTTATGACAGTCAGGATTATTCAAGGCAGTCCATATTCTCTAAGTGGAGATCTCACTTTAAGTTTCTTTGGCATCAGGAGATGGAATATAAAATTATTCCTCTCTGATTTTTGGTTTATCTCTACCAACAAACAAGAGACCAGGATATAGAATATAAAATTCTTACTCTCTGATTTTGGGGTTCATCTCTACTAACAAACAAGAGACCAGGAGATAGAATATAAAATTCTTACTCTCCGATTTTGGGGTTTATCTCTACCAACAAACAAGAGACCAGGAGATAGAATATAAAATTCTCTCTCCGATTTTGGGTTCATCTCTACCAACAAATAAGAGATTGAGAGATAGAATATCTAACTCTTTCTTTATGATCTTGGGTTCATTTTCCTACCTAGGAAATGTAACCTACTTACATTTCAAAATCCATGTCGTTCACACGTGGGGGATGTTATCTTTATCCCTTATTAGAAATAAGCCTACATCTAACACATGTAGCCTACATATTCAATATTGTAGTTTAAAGTCTAAGAGAGTTTAATTCTTTTAGCCCAATGTTATATGTGAAACGGATTTAAATAATTCGCATACTAGCCCGATTCACACGGTAGTCGGTAAAGGCATATCAAATCCGTTGATGGCTGAGGATTTGCCAAAAATCCTATGAGTATTATGTTTATTTATTCTAGACAAGAATGAGTAATCATAATAAAACTTCAATAAGCAAAAGAGTTCATTTTATTCATAAGACAAACTCTAGTAATCATAATAAAACTTCAATAAGCAAAAGAGTTCATTTTATTCATAAGACAAACTCTTTAACGCGGAAAAAATGCCATTACAGAATAAAAGTTTTCTTCTAATCTAAACATAATTTGTAATTACAAAATTGCCCTTCAAGTTTCAAACATAATTTGTAATTACAAAATTGCCCTTCAAGTTTCGAGAGCTCTTCTGCATAAGATTGTTCAAATTCAGCTTTCAGGTCAGCTCTTAAGGACTCTTTCAAGTTTCGAGAGCTCTTCTGCATAAGATTGTTCAAATTCAGCTTTCAGGTCAGCTCTTAAGGACTCTTCGCTGGTGTTCCGAGCTTGGAGGACTTCTTGTTCCGTCTCAGTAAGCTTCTTGTCCTGAAGTTCCAGCTGTTGGAATAAATCTTTTTCAACCCGTTCAGCTTCAACTAAATCGAGTTTTAGAATACTCTCGGCATCCTTGGCTTCTACAAGCTCCTTTTCCAAGCGAGCTATATGAGCTTGACGTAATTCTAAGGATTGGAGTAGATCAGCCTTGGCCTGCATTTTCTTAGCAATGCCCAATCTCATCTGGGTTACACGATTTTTTAACCTTTGAAGTTCGAGCTCTGCTGATTGTTGTGAAGCATGCCACTCCTGCAGTTTGAGTTCTATTTGAGTTGATACATAAGAAGAGACGCTGCCAGTCTTAAAGTCCCTTAGTTGTTCAAATTATTGCTTCAGCTGAGCTAAGTAGGCTTCAATAGAGTCAGCCAATTCAGGATATCCATCTTCTCTGATTCCTGCTACATGGCGATCAAGTGATCATTCAGGATATCCATCTTCTCTGATTCCTGCTACATGGCGATCAAGTGATCTCCTAAAGCTGTCGAAGGGTGACCCTTGATAAAGAATCCGATCAATCATGAGGTTCAGAAAATAAGCAAAACTTTGGATGTCTGAACAGATAAACGCCTTGTCCGGATCCCTATCGGACACCAAAGCTTTGATAGAGTCAAGCAAGGTTGAGGAAGGCACTGTAATAGGAAAAGAAGAAAATGAGTGATCGAGACTTAAAATCCATAAGCGATGGTGAGCCGAAGCATACCAAGTTTAACAGAAGAGCCTTCAGCATGATCTTTTTGCCCCAATGATGTTAGTCCGACCTCCTGAACAACCAAGGTTGATTCAGGAATGGTAGCTGTTGACGTACCCGCTACGTCAGATGATTGTTCAATTAAGACCTCAGAGAACTTTGGGTCCAAGTTAATAGGCCTCTTGGGAGAGGATTCTGCAAACAAGAGAATCACAATGAGTATAATGAAATGTTAATCAGAAATTTAAAACAAATGATTGATAAAACTCACCAACTCTAGTCACAACAGCTGCCGACGTACCGACTTCTTCAGTTGGTCTCGTTGTTGTTGCAACAGGACTAATTTAGGGAGTGACAATAATTTCTATCATCATAGGGTCCACATGAGTAGCAGGTTGGGATTCGGGAATTGATGATTGAAAGTCGACTTCGGTTCCTATCCATGACGAGAGGTCACGACCCTCGGGTTGATCAGACGTTCCAATGGTTATAGTGGTATCAGTTTTAGCAATTGGCCCTATGATTCTAACACTTATATGATTATTTAAAGTTAATTGACAAAAGGACAATAAAGGTTATAGACTAAAAGCTTTACTCTCAGAAGGGCCCGCTTCTGTTGAACCAACTCTAACGGTTGAGTCTGTAGCTGTCCCGGGAGCCTTCTTCGATAACAAATCAGAGATGCATCGATGGTCATCCTCCGAGAGATCAAGATTGAGATTGTGCTCATTGAAATCCTCGACCTCAGCAACGCGAGTGGATTCTACTCCAGCTGATTCATTCATTATGACATCTACAGAACGTGCTGAGTTGTAAATAACATATATACTTATATGAACTTACACAAAATGGAGATTAGTTTTACCTTCGCTGATCGGGACGGATGCGGGGGCTCCACTACTTGCACCCGCTTCTTTTAGTTTGACTAAAAAGAGACAAAGTGCACTAGTTGTTAGAAGAGGCACACGTTCCGACTCATTCATCTTCCGGAATTGCCTTCCAAACAAAGAAATATCCATACCTGTGGTTGAAGCTGATGGATCAACATCAGAAGTTGTTGGAATACCAGCAGGTTCATCATTAAGCGCGTCGTGCATTTGTTGAACGAAGCTGGATTCCTTAGCTTCCATACCGTCGGGAGAAGCAGTGTCAGCCTGAAATTCTCCCTCTTCTTGACTCCCTACAGAAGTTGAGTATGAGATAAGTCTGAGTGTTAAGAAATATAAGAGCAATAAAGACGGGTTGTTACCTTGTTCATCTGAAGAAACATTGTGGGCAGATGTCTCCTCTAAAGCGGGGAGATGAACACGTGGCTTAGAAACAGCCTTCTTTCGTCTTTTTAATGGACGCGATTCATCTTGAACCCCAGATCTTTCGTGGCGATGTTTGGTGTGTAATTCAATTCTGGGAGAGACTTGGGTTTTAGTTTGAGTTGAAGATTGTGATCTTTGCCGGCGAACAAGAGGCATTGTATCTTCTTCCTCCTCCTCATCTCCACTGAGGACCTCTACCGTCATCTGATTGGGATAAGTCATAACGACTCTCTCCCTCCTTTTTGGAGCGTCTTGCGATTGGACAGGAGCAACATGGTGAGCTCCACGAGCAACAGAAGGGTTTACAAGTCCTCTCTCAAAGAAAGAATCGGGGAGACCAATTGTTTCTCCTTCATTCTTCTGTCCAGCCTCTACTTTTGTTCCCTCAGAACTTGAACCAGTTTCACCCGCTCCCTCAGAAGTTTCTGTTTCATCAGTGTCAAACTCTTCTTCACTATCAGTCGGGCGAGCGGGTTCTTTCCCCTTTCTGGATGATTCAGCAGCTTCTTTTCTCCGAGGTGATAGCACGGTGTCATGAACTATTTCTGTTGCCCGTTGGGAGGCTCTTTCTTCTTCTAGTTCAGATATCCTCCTCTTCCGAGCAACAGTACTAGCAGCTATCAGCCACTTATAATAGAGGAAGGTCATCTTCAGAGGAGGTGTCTCCAAAGGGAGGTCGAATTCAACATTCGTGCAACCAGTGATACTCCAAAACCAGGCTCTTGCCCCGTCAATGAGTCCCCCACGAACCCTAAGATGACGGTTCGGGTTGCCGATGTACAGTTGGTCATAGCCGAATTGACGAGCAAATCGGCATGGAAAATAAGGCTCGATGTGGCAGACATCCTTCACCCCGAATATCAGATAACCCGATCGAATGTTCATCAACCATCTGAAGCAACCGACATCCAAAAGTGTTCGATTCTGATTGGGTTCTTTAGCATCCAGTAGAGTTGTGTTGTAAGTCCCGGTGAATTGAGGAAAACAAGGAAAGAACTCCCAACACTTGTGGACTTTGAATTTCCTAGATATACCTAGCCACCGATGTTGGACCCACTTACAACCTTCAAGAGTTTGTAATAGAGGAAGGCTTGGATCTACTGTCTTAGGAGCCTCCATTAAGTCTGGCCGATGAAGTACCAACCAGGTCATCAAATACGTGTATGGTAATTCCAATTTCGGCACAGATATTCCAGCAGATGGTTTCTTTCCTTCTTGAGTAAATATAGAAGCTAATTGCCGCAATCCGCTATGAATATCAGCTACCATAGCAGGAAGTAAAGATAACCTACGACCTGTAGCTAACTGAACTACCGGATACAACACTTCAATTGGCATCGCATCAGAAGGTTGGTGGGGAACAACGCACCTCTTCAACCATATGGCCAAAAAGCCAGCTAACAGGGTGGTTGAGCTGATTGGAACGCCAGCTTGCCATAAATAAGAGCGGAATTTAGTGCCGTGTGGGAAGCCATCTTCTGAGCGGGAAGTGTAGGATTGTGCGTTCGTCCTCTCTAACAATCGGTTAATCTCATCCGAAGTTAAGGGGGATAGAACACACACTTCTTCCGAACGGCTCTCAAGGTTCTTGAACAAATAATCCGCGAATTGTTTCAAGCTGATCTGAGGAGATTTCTTCTTAGCTCTGGTCTCCATTTCAGCCATAGCTATATGATAGTGGCATGTCAACTCCCATAAGGTGTCATAAGTCAGCTCTGGTCTCCATTTCAGCCATAGCTATATGATAGTGGCATGTCAACTCCCATAAGGTGTCATAAGTCATTGTCGATCGATCCTTTATCCTATTCAGTTGACTGACAGTTGAAAAAAATTCTTGATACGGAACGTCACCTAAAGGCAGCCCCGATACCTTCATCATTTCATGTAACGGCAGTCCAAACTCCCCGTTCTTGGTAAAGAAAGTGTTGGTGTCAGGATTATAAATCTCAAACAAAGAAAAGAAGTGATCCATGCTAATCTGCAGACCGTACATGCTGGCACGAATCGGAACTGACAACCCTAACTCTGCTAGTTCTCGTCCCCAGCGGTTCAATACATACCGGGTCATTCTAGTCCACCACTTGTCTCCAAAATAGTGAACACATCCATGGGAAATTCTTTGCCCAACACAGCTAACCTGTTCTTCATGGTATTTGCCTGGGCCACCTTTTCATTCTGGGGTATATTATCTTGGCCTAAGACACCAGGATGAAGTCCTCGCACAGAAGTTCTGTCACTAGAACCTGGTGTAGCCTCTTTCCCAATGAAACAACAATGGACTCGCTCATAATTTTCGGTCAATCTCCAGAACATCTCTCGTCCAACTGATAAATTCCTGAACATTAAAAGTGAATGCTCACGAGCAATCCAGGGCAGATACAAAAAGCTCGACCCACTCGCGTGTAACCACTGCGTAGGTCCACAAGAAACAACTGCCGGGTCTCTTATAGAGTCACCGAACAAGAAATCTGGCTTCCTTATGCATTGGTTCGAGTCTTGCTCTGAAATTAAAGTCGTGTTCGTGATTAACCGTCGCAGGACACGACAACTACCTCGCCGTATCAACTCTCTAGCTCTTTCGCTATAGTCTGACTTGAATTGGGGAGCTGATTCAACTAATGGAATGCCTTCGTAGTAGGAGTGGGTAGCACTACTTTGACCCGTAACCTCACTAGCAGTGAAGATTGTAGAAGGAAAATGCACTGACAAAGAAAAATATACATAAATGGTATAAGAATAGTCCTAAATTTCAGAGAAGATGGTATATCTTATTCCATAAGATAGAATCGCCATCTCGTAACAGGTGTGACGATTTCATTTTACCACATGTATAAAAGAGATATGCGTTACTATGCACGAGCATTATAACGGCATATCAGAACCTTTCAACATACGTAGGATATAATAAAATCGCCCCTGTATAATCTGAAGTGTGATTTGTCCAAGCAAAACAAACACTTTTCAGCGTCGATCCCCTCAAAGGAGGATACCGGCTCTTCTCGAATGCATCTCAAAGGATGACAAACGAGGGTTTACATACAAATATAGATATATACAGATAAAATTGACAAGATGCACTGTTTAAGTTGATGCAAAAGTGAAAGGAGTATACCCCCATGTGAAACCACAGCAGGATCAGCCCCCTCGGGAGTCTGGGCAGTCGAATGGCCTCGGGGAACTTGAGATCTCCTTGGCGACATGATGAGAGTATGATCTATGTTGAAATACAACGAAAAGATTAGAGTTTTGGGGTTAGAATCAACAAAAAATATCACGAAATACGCCCGAAACATTGCATGCAAGGCAGAAGAACGGGAAATTGAGAGTTCAAAGAGCAAACCTAGAATTTTTCTTCGGGCTTCAAGAGAAATCTCCCCAAGCAAAAGATCCACCCAGATCAGAAACAAAGAGGAGAAGAAGAGGCAGAGAACTGGTTGAAAATCGCTGGAAATCTCCCAAAAAACCGATTCAAATCCGACGTGAGATAAACCCTTCGAAAACCCTAAGTCGGGGTTTTATATCCCCGACTTCGCCATGCAAGACAGCCTTCACTGTCTCGTCGTGCGAGACAGCATATACTGTCTCACACCGCGAGACAGCATATACTGTCTCGCACTGCGAGACAGTATAAGCTGTATCGTATCGCGAGACAGTGACGACTGTTTTAGGGCAAATAGGCAATGTCGTGGTGTTTTGATGAAGTAACCTCGATCCACGTATAATACACGTAAATACTCTAATAGGTACACGAGTCTAAACTATTTTCCTACATTCGACAGGAAGTTTCTGGAGAATATTACTCAGAATATTCTTAAGGATAACCTAACGACCTCCCAACGGGTATATGAGATTAAACTATTTCTTGAAAACTCAGAGAGATACATGAGTATAAACTGTTGTTTGTGGAAAATTTTGCAATAAGAAAATGAAGGAAAGAACTGTATTTGATTTTATTCTCTCTAACTGCTTAGAAAAAGAATGATTACAACTCTCTCAACTCTCGATTACAATTGGATTTCCGATTACAAAAGAGAAGAGAATGATCTGGATTCTCTCCTTTGTTTAATTCTGGGTTCTTCACGGTGGCGATGAGATGCCTCCCTCGAATGCTCACGTCGAGTTTGCTTCTCGTTGACGATCCGACGCCTTGTTTCACTGGAACATGGTCTTCTCCTCACGATTTGACGTTGTGGAGAACTCTGAACGAGTTTAAAACTCTATGAAAGAGTTGATTTAACCGAAAGTCGGTTATAAGCCAAGGATGAAGAAGATCTTATTGCCGATCTCCAAAGCTCCAGAAATGCTCTAAGGATCCTGTTGACAAGCCAAGAAGTTCCAACAGACCGATGAAGGATCCTCTTTTTGCTGCCAAGAAGTTCCAACAGACCGCCCCTGAACTGAATTGATTTTCAATTATTTATAGGGGATTAAGGGGTGTAACTACCTCCTTAATTTGCTCCTAAGTGGGGCTAATGGGATGTAACCGCCCCTTAAATCACTCCTGAGTGGAGTTGTGATCCCCTCAGATCGTGGGAAACGGTTTTGGAACCGTTCAGCTCGTGTTTGAACGAGTCAAACGCAGGCCCGTGTTCTGGCATGAATTCTGTGTCCAAACGCAATGCCTAAAAGCTTGAACGCAGCATCTGGAAGCTCGGACGCAGCGTTTGGAAGCTCATTTGCAGTGATTTAAGAGCTGCATTTGGCAACGGATCTGAGCTGCGTTTACAGCAATTTGGAAGCTGCGTTCTGCAGCGACATGGAGCTGCGTTCTTTGATATTTGAAGGTGCGTTTTGCAGTGTTATGGAACTGCGTCTGGCGGTGATTAAAGAGCTGCGTTGGGCAGCGGTATAGAGCTGCGTTGGACAGCGATATAGAGCTGCGTTGGACAGCGATTGGAGCTACGTTGGACAGCGATTGGAGCTGTGTTTGTAACTTTTGGAGCTGCATTTGAGCTGCGTTCGTGGCTATGAACGCGGCGCATCTTGATGCTGGTACGCGGGGAGGACTTCCACGTCTTGATTTGAAGAGACCGTCGATTTGTAGTCTCTTTCTATCGAAGTTTTGCAAAGATCGTCATTTTGTAATCTTTACTTTAGCTCTTTGATATGCAAGAGTCGTCAGATTGTAACTCTCGATGTTGATGGTGAAGGCTGTTAAACTAGAGCTCTCATCGGTTGTCGTGAAGGTTGTCAGATTGTAACCTTCAGCGATCTACGTGAAAGTCTTCAAATTGTAGCCTTCTGGAAGTCGTCAGATTGTAACTTCCATCATCGGTGTTTGATGGGGATCAGCTATCTATTGTGATTTTTTTGACAGCCTACAGAACCCCCTCCAAAGTTTTCGAAAGTTCGCGGTTGACTGGGACGAATTTTCGGAATACTTTGGATCTCAACTCTGATCTTGGAGCTGTTGATTCCTTGTGGTAAAGGATTTGTTCTCTGCACTTGCTTCGAAGGCATCTTGGTTGAAGGGATTTGCCACGTAGGACCTGTGTGAAGGTATGCGCCATAATCCTGCTTCTAGAATACGGGGGTGGACCCTGCATTTTGAACTTGAGACACGGGTGTGACCTCGGCGGTTGGTTTTTGCATCGCGGGTCTGACCTCAACGTTTTGACTTAAGACATGGAAGTGGCTTCCGTGCATTTTTGACTAAGTTTTTGAGACTTGTCTTTGCCTCATCTGTTTTAAGTCTTGGCTCACATCCATTAAGCTGATGGACCTGCAAACCCTCAGCCATCAACAGATTTGATAAGCCTTTCCTGACTACCGTTTGAGTCGGGCTAGCATGTGGATTGTCTAAGTCCGTTCCACATGTAACGTTGTGCTAAGAGAATGAACTCTCTTAGACTTGATGCTATGATTTTGAATATATAGACTTTGTCATTTTCACAGGAAATGACTAACCGGCAACGCGTGTTAGGCGTAGGCTTATCTCTAATTAGGGATCGAGATAAAGTCCCCCATGCGTAAAAGGCATGGATTTTGGTGCTACGATGTTGAATACGTAGACTTTGTCGTTATTTCTTCCTGTGTTACTTGAAACACTGAAAGAAAGTTAGAAGCGCCAGAGGTGTAATATTAACTTGGCATGAATTTTCACTTAGAGTGAAATTTAGAAATTTTCTTTATTATCACTAGGATAATTCCAGAAAATATTTAATCCGTTGGGGATTTTATAATGATAACTTGCTATTCTTGTTGAAAAAGGATTAACAAGTTCATTGGGGGGTTTGACTGTTAGAGGTGTGATGTTAACCTAACAATATTTTTATGGACCTATCGCTCCGTTGATGAGAGTCGATAAGTGGAAAGTGTTACGATCGGAGAAACTTTGAGGACCTATCGCTCTATTGACGAGAGTCGATAAGTTGATTTTGTCAGAGGTGTTTGATATTAACGTGACAAGATTGTGTTGTGATTGGAGCAACTTTGTGGATTTATCATCCTATTGATGAGGATTGATAAGTGGGTTTTTGTCAGAGGTGTGATATAAACGTGACAGGAAGATGTTGTGATCAGAGCAACTTTGTGAACTTATCATCCTATTGGCGAGGATTGATAAGTAGATTGTCAGAGGTATGGTGTTAACATGACAAGATTTGTGTTGCGATTGGAGCAACTTTGTGGACTTATCGCTTTATTGAAGAGAGTCGATAAGTTGATTTTGTCGTCAGAGGTGTGATGTTAACTTGACAGGAATTTGTGGACCTATCGCTCTATTGAAGAGAGTCGATAAGTTAATTTTGTCGTCAGAGGTGTGATGTTAACGTGACAGGAATGTGTTGCGATCGGAGCAACTTTGTGCCTATTGAAGAGGATTGATAAGTGAATTTGTCAGAGGTTTAGTGTTAACGTGACAGGATTTGTGTTGCGATTGGAGCAACTTTGTGGACTTATCATCCTATTGACGAGGATTGATAAGTAAATTTGTCAGAGGTATATTGTTAACGTGACAGGAATGTGTTGCGCTTGGAGCAACTTTGTGGACTTATCATCCTATTGATGAGGATTGATAAGTGGGTTTTGTCAGAGGTTTAGTGTTACATGACAAGAGGATGTGTTGCGATTGGAGCAACTTTGTGGACTTATCATCCTATTGACGAGGATTGATAAGTGGATTTTGTCAGAGGTGTGATATTAACGTGACAGGAATGTGTTGCGATCAGAGCAACTTTGTGGACTTATCATCCTATTGACGAGGATTGATAAGTGGGTTTTGTCAGAGGTTTAGTGTTAACATGACATGATTTGTGTACTTGTGATTTGCACAATATTTTAGGAATTAGCGTCTCGCTGGGGAAACTTGCTAGGTGAGTTTATCATCAGGAACGATGAGTTCTGATACCTGTGATTTGAACAAGATTTTGAAGACTTAGTGTCTTACTGGGGAAGATTGCGATTTGAGCAATTTTAGGGACCTATCATCCTATTGACAAGGATTGATAAGTTGATTGTCAGAGGTGTATTATTAACGTGACAAATTAGGAGTGATGCAAGTTGCATTCATACTCTGTGGGGTGATGATCATCAGAAGTATAATATTAACTCGACGATGTAAAAGATTCGTTACTCTTAATCCTGTGGATTCCAAGTAACCAACCCCCAGTCTTGATTAAGACTTAGCAGGGGAAAAGGGTAGACATGACACATCGCCTAATGGGCCACAATCTAATGAGGTTGACTATCAGAGATAACTGTTAACTTGATAGTTTTGGTGGACCCGCCATCCTACTTGAAGAGGATTGGTAGGGGAATTTGGAGGAAAAGGACTATCAGAGGTAACGGTTAACGTGATAGTTTTGGTGGACCCGCCATCCTACTTGAAGAGGATTGGTGGGGAAATTTGGAGGAAAAGGACTATCAGAGGTGACGGTTAACGTGATAGTTTTGGTGGACTTCATGGTTGACGGAGGTGTTCTATTGAACATGACAACTCAGAAAATTTATTGCTCATAATCGAATGAACTACAAATAAACCAACCCCCAGTCTTGAACAAGTGCAGGGGGGAAGGGTAGACGTGACACATTGCCTAGTGAGCCACTGTCTAACGAGTTTGACTATCAGAGGTAACTGTTAACGTGATAGTTTTGGTGGACCCGCCATCCTACTTGGCCGTAGTATCTTCCGGTTCTGACTGGGAAGAGTGAGCTTGGTCCGATTGCTCAGGAGAAGATTAGGCTTGGTCCGATTGCTCAGGCTGATCCTGCCTACTTTGTTCTTCAGCTTTGATCCTGGCAATAATCTTTTGAGCATGTTCGCCTTGAGAGATTAGTTGTCTCCAGGAACGGCATTCTGCAACTCTCATTCGGGCTAGGAGGTCGGTTTGCAAATTGTGTCGACAGGTCTCCACTAGAGTAGACTGTGTCATACCTGTCGGACATCGCAGAGCCATGTTTCGAAACCTTTTGACGAAGGCTTTGACGGACTCCCTCTTCTTCTGTTTAGTGGCGAGAAGGGTATGGATGGAGATTTCTGTATCCTCTTCAAAGAATCTTGATAGGAAGAGTCTTTCTAGATCCGTCCACTTTTGGATACATCCCGCAGGTAGTTTCCTGAACCATTCAAAGGCAACTCCCTTGAGGGTGCCAATGAACAATCGAGGCTCCACGGTATACACCAGGTTCGGTATTGAATTTCGCCAACTGAACGCATGCCTGAGCTTCAGGTTTTGCTGATGAAACGCATATTTGAGAGTTGCGTTTATTTTGTGGAACGCACCCCTGAGGGTTGCGTTCATTTTGTGGAATGCGCCCCTGAGGGTTGCGTTCAGTCTTCTTCACACAGAGCCTATGTTTGGGCTCATAGACGCGAGACTTGCATTCTGAAATAGAAACGCAGGGCATAGGGTCGCGTTTAGGCTCACAAACACGAAGCTCATGTTGACTTGAGGATCGGCATTCTCGGAGATGTGCTCGTCGTAAGGATCTCCTCCTCCGTCGAGCGATGTTCTTCTTAGCCTGCTTCAAGGCCTTTGTCACCTCAATGGGCATCTTTCGACCCGATACCCGTCGTCTTGGCGCGGGTTTGGCTGAAGCTGAGCCCACTCTATCGGGGGAGGGGCTGTCCGAGCAGTCTTCCTTAGGCGGTTCGGCTGCAATTGGAGCAGTTGGAGCTTTAGTCTCTTTGAAGACTTTGTGGATCTTGCGCATAGCCTTGGGGCTAAGGGATCCGGAGGAGAGGGCCTCCTCAAACTTGGCTTGATCAAACTCTACCACGAGAGTTTCGACGGTTGTTCCAGTGAGATGAACATCGGATTGCGCCACCACTTCTTCGTCAGAGAAGCTTGTCCCCAGCGGAGTCGCCATCTTTTGTTTGTGGAAAATTTGTAGTAAAAAGACAATGAAGGAAAATTGATTTGTATTCCTTTAATCTCAGTTACAATTGGATTTCCTGATTACAAAAGAGAAGAGAATGATCTGGATTCTCTCCTTTGTTTAATTCTGGGTTCTTCACGGTGGCGATGAGATGCCTCCCTCGAATGCTCGCGTCGAGTTTGCTTCTTGTTGACGATCCGACGTCTTGTTTCACTGGAACGTGGTCTTCTCCTCACGATTTGACGTTGTGGAGAACTCTGAACGAGTTTAAAACTCTATGAAAGAGTTGATTTAACCGAAAGTCGGTTATAAGCCAAGGATGAAGAAGATCTTGTTGCCGATCTCCAAGCTCCAGAAATGCTCTAAGGATCCTGTTGACAAGCCAAGAAGTTCCAACAGACCGATGAAGGATCCTCTTTTTGCTGCCAAGAAGTTCCAACAAACCGCCCCTGAACTGAATTGATTTTCAATTATTTATAGGGGATTAAGGGGTGTAACCACCTCCTTAATTCGCTCCTAAGTGGGGCTAATGCGATGTAACCGCCCCTTAAATCACTCCTGAGTGGAGTTGTAACCGTTCAGCTCGTGTTTGAACGAGTCAAACGCAGGCCCGCGTTCTGGTATGAATTCTGTGTCCAAACGCAATGCCTAAAAGCTTGAACGCAACATCTGGAAGCTCGGACGCAGCGTTTGGAAGCTCATTTGCAGTGATTTAAGAGCTGCGTTTGGCAACGGATCTAAGTTGTGTTTACAGCAATTTGGAAGCTCCATTCTGCAGCGACATGGAGCTACGTTCTTTGATGTTTGAAGGTGCGTTTCGCAGTGTTTTGGAACTGCGTCTGGCGGTGATTAAAGAGCTGCGTTGGGCAGCGGTATAGAGCTGCGTTGGACAGCGATTGGAGCTGCATTTGCAACTTTTGGAGCTGCATTTGAGCTGCGTTCGTGGCTATGAACGTGGCGCATCTTGATGCTGGTACTCTTTCTGTCGAAGTGTTGCAAAGATCGTCATTTTGTAATCTTTACTTTAGCTCTTTGATATGCAAGAGTCGTCAGATTGTAACTCTCGATGTTGATTGTGAAGGCTGTTGATTAGAGCTTTCATCAGTTGTTGCGAAGGTCGTCAGATTGTAACCTTCATCGATCCACGTGAAAGTCTTCAAATTGTAGCCTTCTGAAAGTCGTGTAACCTTCATCGATCCACGTGAAAGTCTTCAAATTGTAGCCTTCTGAAAGTCGTCAGATTGTAACTTTTATCATCGGTGTTTGATGGGGATCAGCTATCTATTGTGATTTTTAGACAGCCTACAACTGTGTTCTTCTGAAGACTGATACTGTGATAAGCAATCCGTTATCAATTTGGCGACAAAAGCTGAATTCACAAGTATAGATTCCAGGTTCAATTCAAGATCTCGACAACGGTCAAGCGATAAACATAATACCGGAAGAGTCTTAACTATTCTACGAAGCACTGGATAGATTAAGAGATAAAGAGGTCAAGAGTTGAAGCCATTGGCGAGTCTTTCGATACGATCTACTCAACCAAGTATTGAAAGAATTGCAAGTAAGACATGTCTTATCCAAAGTGTCCCAGACTCCTCTATAAAAGAATAAGTCTGAGATACTTTGGAGGGGGTATCTGTTTATGATGAACATGATGAGTATGTGCATGTGTATGTGATGAAGAAGCCTTATGAGATGCACAAGAAGCATAAATATTAGCTGTAGGCGTATAAAAATGCCGATGAATATCCAATCACAACAAAGAAGAGATCATCAAAAAATCACAAGAAATGGCCTCATGCTGACTAGGAATGATCAAGACAGTGTAGACTGTCTCACATGCGGACAGAGTTTATTGTCTCGCCATGCGAGACAGTGTTTACTGTCTTGCACGTGAGACAGTGTTTACTATCTCGCACGCGAGACAGCTTTGAAACGGTTAAAAATTACTGAAATAACTGCAAGACACGTGTCCATTAATTGTCAAAGAACGTGGGAAACATCGTGGGTGAGAATCACGTGGATAACTGCCAAAATAATAAAGTTTGAAACGTGGGAAGATAGTTACAATGGAAACCGCCGGGCAGTTGGGTTTTCCGAGATAGTCTTTACTGTCTCGGAAGCCGAGACAGCAAACACTGTCTCACGGACACATTTTCTCCAGAACTTGGTATTTTTACTTGAACTTCTCCTGGAGGCTATAAATACCCCTCTAGGGCCATTATTTACAAGGATCGAGCAGATTCGAGCAAATCAGAGAACAAAGGGCAGACTTGAGTTATTTGTGTGATTCCTTGAGATTTGAGCTTTGACTTAATCTTGAGAAGAGTGTTCATCTTACTTTGATAAGATATTCACTAATTTTCATTCTTGCTTCTAAACGAAGGAAGAATACCAAAGACCCTCACGATCTGTGAATCGGTGGTCCACGAGCCAAAGCACTTCCGGCACAGGCAAAGTCCCACAAAACAGGAGTCAATAAACGATTTCTGTGTTATTTTCCAAGAAAGTTGTAATTTGTTTATTTTTCATTGTAACTCACTGTAAACGATTTAAGTTTTTAATGGAATCGACAATGAAAGCGACTTTCGACGAAAACATTAGCATTTTTAGATTTTTGTGCATCATAGCAAAATTTAGCTAGATGGCCTTTTCGGTCACAAATGGAACATTTGTAAATTTTGCTATACAAGTGTGCATAGTATGTAGGTGATTTTGTAGCACTAAATTTAGCACACTTGTCCATAAGTTTCTTATGGTTATCAATGTATATTTTCAAAGTTGAATCTAAAGATAAAATACGTTTATTCACAAGATTCAAATCATCATTAGGCACATATGCATTTTTATTAAAAGTGGAACATAAATAATCATTTATAAAGGAAACAGTATCATTTTTTATGTTCTCTACTTCTAACATGGCATTATCTCTTTCATGAGTTAAGCTAGAAATGGATGAGGTCAATTTTTTATTTTCCAAAGTTAACATGTCATTGTTATCTTTAAGCATGGTATTTTTTTTGCAATGACATCAAATTTGGAACCTAGTAACTCATGATCGGATTCTAAATTAACATGCTTACTTTGTAAGTCAATAAAATTTTTATGCAATTTTGTTATAGGCATGCAATAATTTTTCATTAGCACAAGCAAGTTAATCACTAGATAAATTATTATCGAGTTCGGAACCGCATACCACACTAGGGCTAACGCCTAGTGGTCGTGTGCATGAAGAAGCTCCAATATCACTTGAAGAAGAATCCTCCAAACTATGTCAGATTTCATCCAAGTTGCCTTGATGCGCTTCTATGAATTTTCATAAATTGTAAGCACTATCAAAATGAACAAACTTATTAGACATAGATGAATCAAAATCATTTAGCAAATATTCTAACAAAATATTATTCATTGTAAACATTCGATGATCATTTTTATTCCACTTGAATTTCTCCATAGTGAGCACAATATAAGCATCATCTATAATTTTTCATAAATCAGAATGTTTAGATCCAATAAATAGCTTAAATCTAACACACCATTGGACATAAAAAAAATTATCCAAACAAGGAGAAATATTGATGGTATAACCTAAACTAGATGCACCGTGCATATCCATAATGTATATATGCAAGCAAGATACAAAAATCAAAAATTAGATTAGCACAAAAAGATAACTTAGATCTTTAACTCAAGGCGATTAGACCTTAAATCAAAGAGCACCAAGCTCTGATACTAATTGTTAGACCCTAGAGGGGGGGTGATTAGGGTCTTATGCTAATCTAATCTGATTTTATGCTAATTAAAATTTATTAATAAATTATTCTTGCAAGATAGATATACAATATGTTATGAGCAAGAATATGCAATATGATCAAAAAGATATATCCTATAATATATGGTGAAATATATGCAAGGATATATAAACAACACAAGGGTAAACAATCTAAACTAAAGATACAATTGTGATAGGACAATATAAACAATGCAAACACACAATATGATCACGGAGTTTGGACCTTCCGTCCTATATCTCCGCTCCCCACTCCCGGGGAGAAATCCACTATCACAATCGGGTTTTCTACGCTCACCCGAATAACGTTTACACCTCACACTCGATTTTCTAGCTAACCGAAAACTTTACAATCTCACACTCTTGCAATCCCACTTTACACCCTCTTAAGCATTGGTCTCTAGTCCGTGTCTCCCTCAAGTGTTAGGAATTACAACCTCTCTTTAGGTATTACCACCTACTGCACTCCTCTTGGGATGACCCCGTCTCTCACCACACACTCCTCTCGGTGTACAAGTATATTACAAAGTGATCTACACAATTAAGGCTCACAAATATAAATTTATTCTTTATAATAGATGAGAACTTAATTAAGCTCACTCTCAATTATTACAACTCCCCACAACCAAATTATACAATGTATGTAAATACAACAAGCTCAATGGTTGTGTGTGTAAGCAATGAGAAAATTAATCATAAACTCAATGTAACCCTACCTTGATGAAAATGATAAACAACAAATAATTAATACAAAACTAGTATTAAGTTTAGAAATTCTTCTCTGAAAAACAAGATGGAGAGATGGATTAGAATGAAGCTTCAAACAATATAGATGATCTCATCCACTTGTAAGAAACTTCTTCACAAACAAACTCTTTTAAAACACACTAAACAAACTTTAAAACCCTTGTTAAACTTGTTTAAAACATTTCTTGGATTATTTGGAACTAAGGATATGTGAGGGTATTTATAGGAACCCTAAAGCCAAGAAAAAACAAGGTAAAAAGACCAAAAACCCAAAAACAGTACAGTCTGAAAATATAGCCGTTACAATGTTATGAGTCGACTCAGTACTGTTCATGAGTCGACTCATAAGTAGCCGTTACAGACTAAAAACCAACTTATGGGTCGACTCGTAAAATTCATGAGTCGACTCATCATGCATGGGTCGACTCATGAAGTCATGGGTCGACTCAGCAGAAACAAAACATACTTTTCAGCATAGTTTATGAGTCGACTTATGACAGGCATGAGTCGACTCAACCTGATGGGTCGACTCATGATATTTATGAGTCGACTCGTCAGAAACAAAATGTAAACTACACAACAGTTTATGAGTCGACTCAACACTGTTTATGAGTCGACTCAAGACATGCACATAACATGTTTTAAACAGTATATGTCAACTTAAAATAGGGTTTAAAAATATCAAATAAATTCTAAAAATTATGAAACTTTAGGAAATGATTATAGACATGATAATAAATATGCTACAAAAGCTGGTTTTTAAAAAAAACCTTCCAAATGAAAAATATTATTATTTTACAAAATAGTCCAAAACATGAAAATGTAAACACACGAGTTTTGATATTTTAGCTTAACCATGTTTTAAAATATTAAAAAATGATTTTGTAGACTTAATAAAAGATGTATATAATTATTGTTAAGTCTAAAAACTGAGAATATAATATTTTCACAAAATTGCATATTTTACAAACTTTTCAAAAACAATAAATATGATTTCATTGAACTAAATAAAATTGATATTAATAAAATCATATATATGCATATAAGTATGAAATAAGAAATATATTTTTTAATTGTATTCAATTGTTTCATATTAAAACTTGAAAACTATGAAACCAAAACATATATGTATATATATAACTATATATATACATAGAAACCACAATTAAAGTGTGTATATATATATACAACTAAGATCCTCTCTTCTCTCCTTCAGCTCTTTTCACTCCGACGACTCCCCTCCTCCCTCTCTTAACGCCGACAACGACGCCGACGCCGACATCCCGTCAAATACCCTCCCTCCTCCCTCTCTTGACGCCGCCGCCGACCCTCCTCCCTCTCTCGACGCCGACGCCGACGTCGACGCCTCCTCTCGAAGACCCTCATCCTCCCTCTCTCGACGCCGACGCCGACGCCCCGTCGAAGACGCTTCCTCCTCTCTCTCTCGACGCCGACGCAGGTAAAAACCTTAAGCATCTCTCTGGATCTCTCCCTCGATCCCTTTGATTGGGTTGTGCTGAAATTAGAGATGGGTGAATTTTTTTGGTGATGATTTTTTGGAGATGGATGATATTTGGTGATAATTATCTGATAGTCAGGAGCAAAACTTTGGCGTTAATTATTAAGTCAAAAGTGCGAAAATAACCGACGTGCTTTTAGGGTCTACTAATTCGCAATGAAATTTAAACTTTCAGGAGGGAACTTCTAGATTTCCATTGTCTTTTGATATATGAAGTAGATTGAGAGTATCTAATTCAGTTAAATAAAAGGTTAAATTTTAATAAACCTTGATTGCCCAATTTCATATGAAGTTGATTGGCGAATCTCTGTGAGTCTGTTATCCAATTATAACCAATCTAGGTGATGTTTGAGCTCCCCCTTATTTTTGATTTTTTTTCCCGTAAAACCCACAATGGACAGTAAGATTGGCGATCTTTGACATCCTGTCCTGATTTGGAACATACTAATCTTTTAATTTAAAGTGCAAAAACAGCAGTAAACTAGTAATCCCCATGAAAATATTTTGTGAAGATGATGTGAAGATTGCAGAGTAATGTGCTCTAAGTGAGATACATGTGGTGTAGCTTGAGCACAGGTTGTTGGATTTGATCAAGTACAGGTTTCTGCACCTGATTCTTTGTTTACATCTATCTTCAATTCATGTTTCTTGTGTAAATCCTTTTTTTAATTCTATACATGTAATAGCAAGTAGATCCCTCAAGTTTTCAGTATAAGCTCCTAGTTTAATCAAGAAATATCAATGCCTATTTGCTGACATGATACTTGCAGTTATTTTGGGTCTTCAAAATATAAAATTAAAAAAAGTGTTCTGCAGTTCTAGTTCGAGATAAAATATCTTATTAGTCCTTAAAATTTTATCTAATTATGTTACATTTGCATGTCCCTTTCAGTGTTATATTTATTTACATATTCATTTACACGTGTGTAGAGTCATCAGATTTCAATCTCCATTTGCATGTCTCTTTCCTTGTTACATTTATTTACATATCCTTTTTCTGCAGGCATACGTTGATGGCATCAGAAGGGCAAATGTTGACAAATATGTGAAGGGCTGCCTCATATCAGAGAGCAAGAAATGGTTGTAACTTTTTCTGTTTTAAAACATGAAAATGACTCTAATTTGTGAGAACACCAGTATGTAACTTTGGATGATGTAACTTGGAAGGGTCATTTGCTGTTTATTTCCTCTCCTTTATCTCTATTTGTGAGAACACCTGGATGTAATTTTGGATGATGCAACTTGTGGGTGTATTGGATTTTCTCTTCCAGTTATGGGTATTATTCTGTTGGGGTTTTTCTTGATAAATTAATGGGTAAACTGCAGTGTTTATGGCACAAATTTGTACTTGTTTGGTTGTTTGTGGCACAGGTTGGTTTTGCAACAGGGGAGATTTTACGAAATGCACGGGGACTACTAGTCCCGTGCATTTCATTAAGTTTTTACGAAATGCACAGGATTAGTAGTCCCGTGCATATTCTGTGCACTTTTTTTGTGCACTTTTTGGTTGCATTCCATGTCAATTCCCTGTATAACCTTAAATGCAAACTCATATATCACCATAAACTCATTTACAAATCTAAATATCATGAATTACACCACACACTCATTTTCAAAGAGAGCATTGTACGTTCACGCTCAAGAAATGAAGAGTACAAAGATTATTATTAGCGGAAAAATAATCCACTCAGGCACAAGCCTATTCATTCAGACAACTAGCATACCATAATAAATTACATCACATAATATTGTAATTACTTACAAACCTAGTTGAGAAACATCCAAGATCCATCAAATATCTTACAAATCACATCACATATTTTTTTTGCAATAGAGAAGCCAACAAATACTGCAACGATACAAACTACAAACACAAATATTATAAACATTGAACCTACTGCAAAAACATAGATGGAGGAAATAACAGTTTCCCTAAATTTTTCCTCGTCCTCATCTAGATTATGCCGCTCCGGAAATATTTGTTGTTGAAATTGAAGTGGTGCCTGAACAAGCCTTGAGCTGGATGCTGAATCACGATCGATGGTGTGCTTCTCCCATTCAATCAAAGCCTCTTCGTACGTTGCAAACACTTTGTAGGAGGCATATGGGTCTTGATCATAATCCTGTATAAATAAATTTAGAAGTTTTATTAGGCAAGAAAATTAAGGGACGTGTAATGGAAAAGTCACCATCGTAGACAAGAGATTGAGAACAATGAAGTCATATTCTTGCTAACATCAAATATTACTAGCTCACAATCATGATAGACGGAGAAAATCAATTTGGATGTAATACCTTCTCTGTCACTACTACAATTGCTTTGGCCTCAAATCCATCTTGAAGCCCTTCTAGTCTCTCTCTGATGATACCGATATCCTAAATTGACAGAAACAACATAAGAATATCAACTGAAACTTTTCCAAATAAATGTCAGGAAGTAATTGTTTTGGGAAGATCACAATAGTTTATAATCACCAAGATTCACTTCTGACAATTTACTGCACTTAACAGCAGCAAGTAGTGGGATAGCCACAAATTGCAGCTTGGAGGGGCACTCTATTTCTTCTCTTAATAGAATTATATGTTTTCTTCAAGAGAAATATGCTGTATATTTGAAACATGTATCTTGGGGCTAAATGCTGACTAAAAATCAAGAACGAAACAGAAAAAAATTTAATTGATACAAATATTTTCCTTTAGGCTAATTAGCACTTAATACCTTACAGTTTTCTCTTGTTAGCACTTATATACCCCCACTTGCTTTCAACAGCACTAATATACCCTAAAGTTTTTATAATTGACACTTTAATATAGTCTGTTATGCAAATGTGAGAATTTTCTCATGAATATCCCCATGTGCCATTCACAGTTGCGTAATTTGAGAAAGATGACAAACCTCACAGTAATCTTTCCCCGGCTCTGGACATGCACATGAGAGAGAGTTAAATAGAAGTTCCAACCTCTGAATTTTCATTAGGATGGCGGTTTGACACCTTTACACATTTCCCACCAAAACTCTTACATTCCAGACACCAAATAGAATGACATGTACAAAACTAGCAACCATTTGCTTCTCACTTAGAGCACATTACTCTGCAATCTTCACATCATCTTCACAAAATATTTTCATGGGGATTACTAGTTTACTGCTGTTTTTGCACTTTAAATTAAAAGATTAGTATGTTCCAAATCAGGACAGGATGTCAAAGATCGCCAATCTTACTGCCCATTGTGGGCTTTACGGAAAAAAAATCAAAAATAAGGGGGAGCTCAAACATCACCTAGATTGGTTATAATTGGATAACAGACTCACAGAGATTCGCCAATCAACTTCATATGAAATTGGGCAATCAAGGTTTATTAAAATTTAACCTTTTATTTAACTGAATTAGATACTCTCAATCTACTTCATATATCAAAAGACAATGGAAATCTAGAAGTTCCCTCCTGAAAGTTTAAATTTCATTGCGAATTAGTAGACCCTAAAAGCACGTCGGTTATTTTCGCACTTTTGACTTAATAATTAACGCCAAAGTTTTGCTCCTGACTATCAGATAATTATCACCAAATATCATCCATCTCCAAAAAATCATCACCAAAAAAATTCACCCATCTCCAATTTTAGCACAACCCAATCAAAGGGATCGAGGGAGAGATCCAGAGAGATGCTTAAGGTTTTTACCTGCGTCGGCAGCACAACCCAATCAAAGGGATCGAGGGAGAGATCCAGAGAGATGCTTAAGGTTTTTACCTGCGTCGGCGTCGAGAGAGAGAGGAGGAAGCGTCTTCGACGGGGCGTCGGCGTCGGCGTCGAGAGAGGGAGGATGAGGGTCTTCGAGAGGAGGCGTCGACGTCGGCGTCGGCGTCGAGAGAGGGAGGAGGGTCGGCGGCGGCGTCAAGAGAGGGAGGAGGGAGGGTATTTGACGGGATGTCGGCGTCGGCGTCATTGTCGGCGTTAAGAGAGGGAGGAGGGGAGTCGTCGGAGTGAAAAGAGCTGAAGGAGAGAAGAGAGGATCTGGGGTGGGTGAGGGTTCCAACAGAGTCACGGACAGAGATATAGGAGAGCATTAATCGCTGGAACTTTTGTAAAAAAGCCCCTGCAGCGCACGCAACAAAACGCTGCCAGCTCTCCTACAGTTTTCTCATATATATATATATATATATATATATATATATATATATATAGTATATATATATATAATATATTATATATATATAGGATTAATGGGATCCTTGTCCATAGAGGGGAATTGCCTACCTATGACGGCCCCTCTAATCACATGCTTGAGGGCGATGATTGTGGAGATCCGCTCCGTTGAACTTGATCTATCAATATCTAAACCCCCCACACACCAAGTTTGGGGTGAATCCAAGTCGTTGTTGAGACGCTCCATCCGAGGCCATGTGAAAAGTTCTATCATATCAAAACCGTTAAAATTGATGAAGCGAGTGGATGAAGGGTCAAACCGACGCCGGTTCACACCAAACTTGGGTGTGTGGGTTTGAATATGTAGATCAAAGTTCAGACGAGAACGGATCATCCAATGTCTCTCATCATATGTGATTTAGAAGCGTCATAGAGGAAATCCTCACTATGACAAGGATACCCATTAATGCTCCTATATATATACAAATATATATATATATATATATATATATATATATATAGTATATCATATATACATATATTCAATTATATACATAACATATATATATATATACACATATATATATATATAATACATATATATATATATATACAATATATAATATATATACATATATATAATATATATATCATATATATTATCATATAGACTATATTACTATTATAATACATATGATACTATATAATAATATATATATATATAATATAAATATATATTATATATATATATATATATATATATATATATATATAGTATATAATATATAATCATATATAATATATATCAATATATATATATATATATATATATATATATATAATATATATATATATAATATATATATATATATATATATAAGTATATACTATATATAATATATATATATATATAATATATATATATATATGTACAAAGAAACCAATAAAATATGTGTATATATAATTGAGCTTAAAGTACTTAACACACATAATATAAACTCTTAAACTAGATTACCCAAGCCAGATCTTGATCTTTAATAAGCTCTTCTTGGTAAACTTGCGGATAAAGCTTGAACTTAGATCTTTAACTTAAAATACAAGGCTTCAACCCCTATTTCCGCCAACCTCCATTTGATATGATCATTATGGAACAATTCCATCCAACATTCAACATGTTGTTTGTCTATAATAAATAGATAAACACAAATACTAGACAAATAACATTAGTGGTAAATTATTTATTAAACATCATCAAAACAAAGAGACCAACACGACCGCGCCGCCCGCCTCAGATCCGCCATCTCCTCTTCGCGGCTCCACCCGACTTCTCAGCTCAGCTCCGACGACATCCAACAGCTTCTCCTCCCCTTAGATCAACGCCGACCACCCCCATCACCAAACCCTGCCTCCCCCGCTGCTTCGTTCATGCCCACAAACCTCAAGGCAAGATCCCGCTCCTCTTCACTCGTCATTTCATATTTATATCTGTCATTAATTAGTTGCATAGTTAGATTATGAATTGTTATTATCTGCGTGGCTTGTTGATGGTTAATATTTAACAATGATGTTATGATAAGTAATTTAAAGGAAAATTATTTTGTGTAAAAGTGATTATGTTGAGATGTTTTTAGAATTATTATGATGAGAAAAGGATTTATTTATAAAATGGGTTAGTTTTGAATAGTTATTAAAATAGATAATTTAAAATTATTTATTTCGAAAAAGGGGTCATTTTGAGTTGTTAAGTTATTTTCGACAAAAAATTATATTTTTAATAATTATATTTATTTTTCAAAAAGAATTATTTATTTTGGATTTAAATTAAATTATGATTTTGTGTTGTAGTTGTAGACTGTGACATTTTATGTGCAAAACAATCACGGCTTTCAGTTTTCTTTTTAACCATAGTTATATTTGATGTTATTTAGATGCTGATAATTTTTTATGAGTAGTTTTGAGATTCGGATAACAAGATATTGATAGAATCGGATTGCATGTGTAATTTTACTATTCATGATTATATTTCATGTTTTGAGATTTAATTTAATGGATTTGACATGTCATCATGTTATTGCATAGAATCATTTAGACATATTTATTGTTCCTGGTTGTGTTGAGAACCCTTAGTACTTCATGACTTAGTGACCTCGTGCATCATGAACAGACCTAGTGACATGTGTAGGTGTGTTGACTGAATTTAGGTGGTGAACCAGAGATATTGTGGACTTTGATTATTGACTTAGAAAAAACGAGAAGAGTTGGAATGGGAAAGTCTTTGTTCATGTGATCAGATGTGATTGTTGATGTACCTTCCAGGCTCACGCCAGTGAATTCGTGTAGTCATTGGGGTTGGTTTGTTGAGCTAAAGTGAATTCGTGTAGTCACCTTAGTCCGTGACGTGTTTCGTCACCTGAGTTTTGCCTGAGTTCGGACCAGGCTGAGATCAGACTGCGTGTAGTCCTCTGACCGATTCGTGTAGCGGTATTAGATGCGCGTAGAGGATTTGTAAATAGTCAGTTATTCGGTGTTATGAATGTTGACTTTATTTGAGATGTGGACCAGTGAGTTTAGGATGGCTAGTACTCGACCTGGTTATAGTGTGCAGTTAGCATTGTGGTTATCATGTTTTAGTAGTTTTTTCGCATGTTGATTTTGTTGGATTTTCAGTTGCACGTTCTTTTGTCCTTTCTATTATCGTATCATTTTCCTCTTGGGTTTTCGTTCGTTCTATTATTTTGTGGGATCTTTCCGTGTGTCATTCACGCTGACGTACACATGTTTTCTATTGTGTACGTCAGACTTAGAGGAAGGATAGGTCCAGTTTGGAGACAAGCCAGGGTCAGAGTCTTCTCAGCAGGAGTGCCTAGCGGATGAAACAGAAGAAGAAACCGAAACTTAGTTATTCCTTTCAGTTTATTTTGTAGCGCTTTCATTTCCTTTTGATCAGTGTATTTTTATCTCTCTCCAGTATTTAGTTGGATAGTTTTGTAATAAGGGCATGTTGACCCGAATATTATGTCTTGGATGATATTCACTTGTGATATGGATCATTTTATTCCGAGTTTATCTATTATATTCTTGTTAACTGTGATCGGGGACCTGTGACTTCGCATTATATTTATTTCTTGACGCTTAGCGTATTAGGTTGAGGAGAAATATTTTTATTTATTCTCCTTAATCTAATATGTCACGGGCTTGTTCATGTTCCGATTTCTCGATATTTTAGGAAGCGGTGCTTGATAGAAATTGCTATCACAAATAAGGGTATTTCTGAACAATCTCGTCCATTGACAATATCAATATAGGATCAAAGCGGTCTTCATCACATTTATCGTAACTAAACCCATCAATGGTCACATATACCAATACAATCAAATGACATAGATCAATCATGGATGTGCAGTATGAAAATTACATGCAATGTGATCAGTACATGTCTATTTTCAACTGGTCCTACTTTAAACTTTAGTGGGATCAAAACCAAACATAATGAAATAGAGTGTCTTAACTGAATACTTTATTCTGATCAGACAATACAATCAATTATAAAGCACAAAAAAAATTACAAACTCCCACTAAATCATGATATCCTCAAATAATATCACATCCATATAAGCAGCGTGCTCATGAAAGACTTTAGGTGGCAATCCTTTTGTAAGAGGATCAGCTATCATGGAGTTTATCCCAATGTATTCTATAGATATTTGTCCACTCTGTACCCTTTTTTTCACAACTAGGAATTTAATGTCAATATGTTTTGACTTAGTCGAGCTCCTGTTATTATTGGAATACATCACTATTGATTTATTGTCAATAAATAACTTTACTGGTCTTTCAACCTTTTCCAGAATGTACAGTCTAGTGACAAAATTTCATAACCATATTCCATGATTGGATGCTTCATAACAAGCTACAAATTCTGCTGTCATAGTGGAGGAAGCTACGAGTGTCTGTTTGACACTTTTCCATGATATAGCTCCTCCTGCTAGTATATAAATATAGTCTGATGTAGACTTACTGCTATCTTGGCATCCATCAATATCAGAATCAGAGTACCCAATGACCTCCAGCTGTTCTGATTTTCTGTATGTGAGCATATAATCTTTTGTTTTCTGAAGATACCTCATAACCCTTTTGACTAATATCCAATGATCCATACCAGGGTTGTTTAAATATCTGCCTAACATCCTAACAATGTACATAATATCCGGACACGTACACACCTGAGCATACATTAGACTTCCTACAGCTGAAGCATAAGGAATCTTCTGGATTTATTAAATTTTAAGGTTACCTTTAGGACACTGATTGAGACTAAACTTGTCTCCTTTAGCAACAGGGGTGTCACCTGGTCTGCAATCTTGCATGCCAAACTTTTTGAGAACTTTATCGATATAGATCTTTTGTGATAATGCAAGTATATCTCGATAACGATCTCGATGTATCTAGATTCCTAATATAAAAGAGGCGTCCCCAAGATCTTTTATTTTAAAATTCTTTGATAGAAATCTCTTGGTTTCATGCAACATGCCTATATCATAGTGGCAAGCAATATGTCATCGACATATAGAACCAGAAAAATATACTTACTCCCACCGAACTTGTGATATACACAGTCATCAACAATATTCATCTCAAAACCAAATGAGATAATTATTTGTTGAAACTTATAATACCATTAACGAGGAGCTTGCTTGAGTCCATAGATAGATTTCCTTAATTTACAAACCATATTCTTTGGGTCACCTAACACAAAGTTTTCTGGTTGCACCATATAGATCATTTCATCAATGTCTCCATTGAGAAACACAGTCTTAACATCCATCTGATGTAACTTAAGATCAAGGTGAGCAACAAGCATCATGATTGTTCTGAAAGAGTCTTTTGATAAAACTAGAGAGAAAGTCTATGTATAATCAATGTCTTCATTTTGAGTATAGCCTTTAGCTACAAGACGTGCCTTATACCTCTCCACATTACCATTTGCATCCCGCTTGGTTTTAAATATCCATTTACAACCAATTGGTTTTGTACCTTCTAGCAATGGGACAAGTTCCCAAAACTTATTGTCTTGCATAGACTTGTACTCTTCATTCATGGCATTAATACACTTTTAAGAGTTAGAACTTTTCATGGCTTGAAGGAAGTTGATTGGATCATCTTCCAACATTCCATTATTTTCCTCATGTTCTTGGAGAAATACAATATAATCATCCGGGATAACATTTTTTCTTTCTCTCATGGATCTCCTTAATGGCACTGGTTATTGAGCTTGTTGAGTTTATTTTTCTAGAACAGGGAGTTGATCAACATTGTCATCTTGAGGCTCCGGATTTACTTCTTGATTAATAACAGGTATAGGAACCTGGATATTATCAAAAGTGACTGTATGGATTGGGTCTGAAACCAATTCCTCCTCAAAAGCAATGTTTTTAACATTATTTCTCCCCCTAAACTTAACATCCTTAAAGAATATTATTGTTCTCATCTCAAAAATATTCTTGAGTGTGGGATCATAGAACTTATAGCCCCTAGAACGTTCAGAATACCCAATAAAATAACTGTTAACTGTTTTAGAGTCCATTTTCTTTTCATTTGGCCTATAAGGTCTTGCCTCAGCTGGACATCCCTAAATATGTAAGTGCTTTAAACTGGGCTTTCGACCAGTCCAAAGCTTATAAGGTGTTTTAGCAACTGCTTTACTTGATACCCTGTTTAAAATGTAAGTTGTTGTCTTTAGTGCTTCTCCCCCCGAGTGATTCTGGTAAAGAAGAATGATTAATCATACTTCTTACCATATCCTTAAGAGTCCTATTTCGTCTTTCAGCTACACCATTCATGCTAGATGACCCCCGACATGGTGTACTGTGGGATAATACCGCATTCTTCTAGGTATCTAGCAAATGGTCCTAAACGTTGTTCACCTGAACCATCATATCTTCCATAGTACTCACCACCACGACAGATCTGATAGTTTTAATTCTTTTGTTGAGTTGATTCTCAACTTCAGCTTTAAAAGCTTTGAACATGTCCAGAGACTCAAATTTCTCATGAATGAGATATAGGTACTCATAACGTGAGTAATCGTCTATGAATGATATAAAATATTATTGACCATTCCAAGATGCCGTAAGGAATGGCCCACAAATATCCGTATGTATCAATTCTAAGACATCCGAAGATCTGTTGGAACCTAATCTCTTAACTTTGGTCTGTTTTCCCTTGATACATTCAACACATACATCAAAATCTAAAAAATTAAGGGAAACCAAAATGCCATCAGACACAAGACGCTCAACTCTACCTTTTGAGATATGACCCAAGCGCTTATGCCATAATGTCACCGAATTTTCTTTATTTAATTTATGCTTAGTACCACGTGATTCCACATGCAATGATTCATTATAAGAGGCAATTGTATTAAGCAAATATAGGTTGTCATAAGTACTAAAGTAACCAGTTCCCACAACATTTGAATTAAAAGATAAATTGAATTGATTATTTTCAAATAAACAAGAATAACCTGATTTGTCCAATATAAAAACAAAAATCAAATTTCATCTAAAAGACGGTACTACAAAAGTATCTTTTAAGTCTAAATATGAACTAGTTCCTAATAGCAACCTAAAGTGCCCAATTGCTTCCACGTTGATAATCATATTTTATTACAATTTTATACCCTCATTATCTATTTTATATGAATAAATATACCACTAATAATTGCTTTAATCTGTTAATTGCAGGTTAATGATGAATAAATCTCAAATTCCAATATCTCAACAAAAACCCCTTGATTTAATGAAGAAATGAAGCCCATGAAGCCAAAGGAATTCTTTCAAATAATTCAAAGCCCAATGGAAAATCAAGAGAAAATGCCAAGCCCAAAAGTCCAAGCCAAAGCCCAAGACACAAGCCCAAAAGCAAAGAGTTCTACGGACAGCAACAGGAGAAGAGCAGGCATCGATGCCTGCATCGATGGGGGCATCGATGCCCGCATCGATGCCTGTATCGATGCCCGCATCGATACCCCTATCGATGCGGGTATCGATACGGACGTCCAGGCAGTTACAATCCAATGGCTGATTTTTGTTGGTTTTGGATAAGATTTGAATCCAATGGCTCTCATTCACTGATGTTTACTATAAATAGGGGTAGAGAGTAAGGGGTTAGAGGTGTGAAAATTTTTATAACTCCTTTTGGAGAGGAGGGCTACTCTTAATTGAGAAGGCCTTCCAAAAATTGTAACTTTAGTTGCAATTAATAAAAATAATTTTTTCCTCTTTAAATTTGTTCTTTCTCCTCTTTGTTGAATGATGAGGATGGAGATGAAGAGCAATTTGAAGGTTTGCATTTCTTTTCTCTTTTATTTCTTTTTAGTAATTTCTTTATTATTGCTTATTAGTTAGATTTAAATTCATGCTTGTAGTATAGATTTACTTTCTTGTCTTTTTTATTTTCTTTTTGCACTTTAATTTGTAGAGTAGATTTATTTTTCTTGCATTTAATTTCTGCAATTTATTTTGTAGTTTAGATTTTTATTTTCTTTGTAATTAGATTTATTTCTTGTTCATAGTTTAGATTTTTCTTTTCTTTTTAATTTTGTAATTAGTCTTCTTTTTCTTGTTTTTATTTCTTAAGATGTGAATTTAATTCTTGTAGGAATCTTAGAATTGTATGAAACTAGTCTAATTTCTTTTATATTGTATGAATTATTCTCTTGTACTTAAAATGTTCATGTTTAGGATAATCAACTAGAGAACTAATCGGTAGTTTCATTCTTAGTTTTATTTCTTGATTTTATTAATTCATATTTCTTGCCTTGTGATTTTATTTATTCTTTAATTCTTCATTCTCTCCTCTAAAATTCAATTTATTACCTCTTGCATATAAATCAAAATAACCACTCATACAATCACAATTATTCTTTATTCCTAATTGTCACGCACAAAATATAAGAACCAAGTTTAATAATCTCTTAAAATCACCTTCTTCGTGGGATCGATATCTTTTATACTATAACTTGATAAATTGTGCACTTGCAATTTTTGGTACATGTTTATGCCGCATCACACGTCTACCAATTGTTCGTCACCCATAAAGATGTGTCTTTCAACATCACTTGGCTTTCGGTAGCTCAGGCAACCCTGCATAGAAACGCTTATGTGAGTAGTAGCACCAGAGTCTAACCACTAAGTGTTTCTAGATATTGAAGCTAAATTAACATCAAAACAGACCAAAGTAAGAAATGTACCCTTCTTAGCACATCAGGCGTGATATTTGGTATAGTCCTTCTTTACATGTCCAGACTTGTTGCAAAAGAAACAACCATGATCATTCTTATGTTGTTTCTTCTGAACAGGACCCTTAGTAGCTTCATAATCATTCTTTCTTTTCTTGCCCTTATTCTTAGAGGCATAAGCTAAATGAGCACTTTTAATCTTATCTTGCTTCAACCTGTCTTCTTCTTGTACACAGTATGAAATGAGCTTATTTAGAGTCTATTTTTCTTTTTGGCAGTTATAACTGACCTTAAATTGATTGACTTGTGCAGGAAGAGATAGCAGAACCAGATGCACCAGTAACTCATCACAAATATCGAGTTTAAGTGCCTTAAGTTTTGAAGCAATATGAGACATTTTCATAATGTACTCCCTCATATTTCCTTTACCTTTATACTTCATCGAAATCAAGCGAGCTAAAAATGTGCTTGTTTCTACCTCATCGTTTTTCGAAAAACGTTTCTTAATTTCGGCAATGAAATCTTTAGGCTTAGTAATCCCTTCGGATTATATGCCCCTGAAGGCTTCCGGAACGCCGCGCTTAATGATCATAAGACTCATGCGATTTGAACGCTCCCATTCTCATACTCCTTAACATCAGGAGTGCTATCCTCATTGAGAGGTTGGGGTTGTTCAATTCTTAATACAAGATCTAGATCAATGCAGTCAAGAACAATTAATATATTCTCTTTGCAAAACTTGAAATTAGTCTCATTGAGCATGAGAATTAAATTGATGTTAGCAGAAATTATTGTAGCAGATGCATTAGTTGAAAAACAAAAGATACTCACATTATTAACCATAATTAGTAATTAATAAAATTCAAATAATGAAAAATCTCATCTCAAGATATTTAGTACAACATTAATATCAAGTATTTAAACAGTAATATTAATTCTAAGTGATACCTTGTTGCAATGATCAAACACTGACAATAACTCATGTCAAATAATGAAACAATATTTGGATCGATTCATTATTCACATGTAAACCTTATAATTGTCACACATTTATCATTGCAGATGTATATGCAGTCTAAATAAATATTAAGCTTCCTTTGGGCCGATTAAATATTTTTACGAAAACATACATACAACCATCTAACATCCCTCATGAACAATTTACACAAGAAATGTTACTTTGACAACTTTTTATTTTAATTAATCATTTAGAATGAGAGACAAACTTAATACCTTAGTGTTATAATATTTAAATTAAATAATTGATTAACTACCAAATTTAATTCAAACTAAGCAATTTAATTTGAATTAACTAAAATTCTCCATACCTTAATAAGAGCCTATAACGAAGTAAGGCCCACAAACTTAAAGTTTAATTGATAGTATCAATTAAACTATGTTTAAATAATTGCAGGCCCATAATTTGATTATAAGCCCAAAACTTGACATAGGCCCACACTAAAAAAATGAGCTCATAAGTTAATAGATTAAGAGAGCTACCTGCAGCTCCCTTTTACCCGACGGGAAAGAAACATCAAACACGCCCTCATTTTTTTCTTCTTTTTATCGACGAACTCTTGCCCGCAGCCTTATTGTTCCCAACGAAAAACAGAAAACCAAGCTCGCCTTCAAATCGAAGACTCGCATGTATCGAGCTTTCGCTCGCTTGAAAAATTCCCAAATTGAGTCGACCTCGCCTGAAAATGAACAGAGCTCGCCTGTAAACAGATCGAAGCTCGAGCTCGCCTAAATCGAGTCGAAGCTCGCCTGAACTAGAAGTCGAGCTCGCCTGATTCGAGCACGTGAGCTCGCCTGAAAATTTGGGATCGAAGTTTGCCAACCAAGACGAAGCTCGCCTGAAACCAAGCTCGAGCTCGCCTGAAATAGGTTCGAGCTTGCCTACAGAGTTTGCCGACAAGCTCGCCTGAATGAGGTAACTGCCGCCTCCTTAATTTCCGCACGTTTTCACGCACGATCTTTTTGCACCCTTAGGGTTTCGAAAGTAAACCGTCGCCGCCGCCGCTTAAGCTCCCGCACCCTAGGGTTTCGAAACCCTAGGGCTTCCTGATGTTGTCGCCACTGTCTTCCTTTGACAGCGGGGTCGCCAGCGAACATCGCCGGCGAACATCGCCGGCGAGGAGTTAAGTGAACGATGGCTTAATCCAAATTTCTTTTGCTGTCAATTATGAACTTGATTGCAGACAATTTGATCAATGAGTTGATCCTTAGTTCATGAAATTGATGATTTTCTCACAATCTGGATCAAGAGTTTGATCCATATTCAACAGCTGAAAGAGAAAATCAAACCAAAATATGAACTTTTTTATTGTTCATGCGTGCTACAGTTCCAAAGCAAACAGAATTGAATTTCTTTTTGAAATTTTCATGTTACAGATCATATTTGCACAGATCCAAACGTGCAACGTATTTTAATAAAGCCAAATTAAGATAAAAAACCCTAAATACTTAATCTTAAATATAAATCTCAAAGAATTAAACACGGTGGTTCTGATACCACTTGTTAAAAACTTAATCATGATCAATTCAAAGAGAGTAATCACAAGAACGCGGAAGCAATACTTGAATCCATGACTATTTGAGCACGGATCTGAATTAGGGTTTGATCTTCTAATCTGAAAGGTTTCTCTTGAATATCTCTTTAGATGAGAATTAGAGAATAGAGAATGTAACCTTTAGATTAGGGATCATAACCCCTTTTTATAGATTTGCAATTTTCTAATTTAGCCCATCATAAAATTAGAATTGTAGTTTGGTATCTGCACAATTAGCCAATGATTTACTTAAATACACATTAACCCAAATTGATTGACCACTTTATGCGGGTTAACCTTAAGGATAGCATTATACACTAATGTAACACATATGCCCATAATTAGATATAATCCAACAGTTATGGGCTATCATGAGGGGTAATAAAACAATTTGGAGATTTATAGGGTGTTTGGCGGAGCTTATTCTTTGGTCAGGATAGCCTATAAATAATTTTTTTTCTACACAACAACTCCCAAAATCGCACTAAACCCACAATAACTTTCATATTTTGCAGAAAACCCTCAATAAGTTTCTGCATATTGTTGATAACCCCCATAAGTTGTACTTTCTTGGGCTTGTTCCATTAAGCTCTATTTAATGAAAAACAGTGATAGTTACCCACCATTTTACTAGAAAAATACTTTTCATCAAAGATATTGTACGCTTGCTCTTCAAGATCTCGATTTCTAGAGGTCTCAAAAATTTATCAGAACATCTAACGTACTAACAAGGTGTTATGTGCTATCATGAGGGGTGATAAAACAGTTTGGAGATTTACAGGGTGTTTGGCGGAGCTTATTCTTTGGTCAGGATAGCCTATAATTATGTTTTTTTTTCTACATGTTTGGTAACATTCCAGATAAGCTAGTTTTTATGACCCATATAAAAAAGTTGGGCTAAATCAACTTGTTTGAGAACTAGCTTACAAGCTCATCTAAATAAGCCCAAGTAAATGATAATTGTACCCAAACAATTTTTATGGGTACAATTATTATGAACTTTATCATAAAAGCCAAAAACCACTAGAAGCCAATTTAGCTTATAAGCTTGATAAAATAAGCTCTCCCAAACACCAACTTAAACTACCATTTTGTGACTCATGCCATCCGGATGCGTGATGTAAGAAGATTCGTATTCTGATTCGACCCCTAAATTTCTCTCTTCAATTACTATTTAATAACAATAACAAAAAAAATGAAAAAGAAAAAAGAAATCCAATTACATCCCAATAAAAATAGGACTAGGCCATGCACAACACAAAAATGCTCCACCTCTATGGGCTTCGTATACAATAAAACTGCATCGTTAGGTTGTGTCCCGTGCACCAGTATTCCAGTATTAGACAAAACAATGTGTTAAGCAAAGGCCCAAGCCCATAATGGCCCAGGTAAGCCCGAGCCCAAAAATGTGTTGCTTCTATGGGCCCTACGTAGGGAGAGATCCATTATCATACCGCGTGCCAGTGTGAAAGAAAATAATCCTCAGAGTTGATGATCCACTACAGTCAATTCTCAGTCGCCGGCGAGTCTCAATCGAAGGAATCCTCCCCAAAATTTTAACACCACCTCGATTTCCTCTTTTCATCCGAAACTCCCCCAAAAGTCGTGAAGTAGCAATAAATTTCTACGAGATGTGAGTTCTTTGTTCTCTTAGAATTTTCAATCGCTGCACTTTTAGGGTTTTTTTTGGACAAATTCTAGACTTTGTGGCCAAATTCCCTTTATTTTTTGGAGGGGGAAATCGTCATTTTTATGGCGAATTGCGATTTATTTGAACTAGCACATTTGCGTACCGATTTTTTTTAATATATTTGCAGTTCTGGGGTTTTGTGGACAAATGTCGTCTTATTTTATGCTGAATTGCGATTTTCTACTATATTGCTATTGTAGGGTCTTGAGGACAAATTCTAGGGTTTCTGCATCTTACCTATGTATCAAAGACCAGGGTTTATTCAATTTTGGCTTCTGAATTTTGATATATGCTAAGTTTGGAATGATTTGGCAGGTTGTTTGAGTGATAATCATGATAATGTCAAGACCCATGGTGCTTGTTTTCTTACTGATGATCCTCATAATTACGTCGCAATTCGAGTGGAAACAGCAGCTTGTTAATGACATGGACCCGAACCCGAGCATTGCTCAGAAGCAGCAGCAGAATTTGAGAAGAGAAGAGGTCGTCAAAGAAAAAGTGAGTATGTAGTTAGGATAGGTGTTTTTAAGTTGTTATTGCTATTTCGGTATTGGAAATCTACATTGGCATTTGATCAATGTTACCGAACTGAAAGAAGTTCCCCTTTGGTTAATAATCTTCATGCATTTCTTTAGTTGTTTCTTGCATTTGTTGTTACATATGTTTGGTTAGGATAAATTACTTCAATCATCAACTAATGTGAGCTAGAGGATCTCTTTGTTTATCATCAACTAAGCAAGTTTGGCTGTGAGAAGAATGCGCCTATTGTATATAACTGTTTCTAGTTATCATCTAGAAATGTTTTCAATTTGTGGTTGCTATTAAGTATAGCTTCATTGGCATTTGATCAGTGTTAGTGAAGTAATAGAACTACTCCTTTGCCAGTTTTTCAATATATTCATGCATTCCTACTTCTTGAATTCATTGTTATGTATGCATCACAAAACCTCTTTTGTTCGTTCAGTAGACTTACCTTAATCCTGAATCTTCATGTAAGCTCTCACAACTAATCAATAAACGGTATGCAAACTGTACTATGGTTCAAGGATGGTACGTCGTATATTTTATTGGGTGCACTTTCCATTTATTGGTTCCCCAAAATTTGCGTACTGCTTGCAATAATGCGGGACGCAGAATCCCTTTACGCGTACGTGCGCAAGGCGCAATGCGATGCATGTGCGCGAGTGAAGCGACACACACCGCACACATAATAGACAAAAACACATGAAGGAACATATTTATGAGTTCACATAAAAAATATGTCAAGAATCTTAATTTTTGACTGAGCACAAGTAGAAAACACACAAAAAGTTTCAGTTAATCACATATATGCTAACATGCATAACTTAGATAATCACAAATTATCAAGAGATGCATTGTTTCATTCTACTGTTTTATATTACATTATTAAAATGCATGATTAGCTTTCTAGTTTCTAGTTTTCTCTAACTTTGAAAAATGGAAAGTGCACCCAACAAAATTTACAAGTTATAACGTAGCCCTCTCGAATCCAAAATAGCTAAGTGGCGAATTGTGCATGCGAATTTGTATCATGACCAACAATGTACTGTGTGCTGTTTAACTATGGCCCAGACGGAAGCCTATGCGGGGCCTAGCCATTTTTTTAAGTGGTGGAGATTTTGCTAAAGGTCAGAGGAGGTGTTCGTAGACTCATAGTCAGTGGAGGCTAGAGGAGGTTAAAGAAAGTGGAGGTGGCAGTGGGGGAAATCATGACCTAAGTGGCATAATCGTAGTAAGTGGTCCACGCTTCCCTAGGCACTCCCAAAACCTAGGCGACCGGCCTAGGTACTGCTTAGGCCTAATCCGGCACCTAGACGGCTTTTTAAAACATTACACATCTAATATGATACAAATAGTGATATCAATAGAGGTTATATTAGGAGTAGGATTTGGGCCAGCAATATATATGGGTTTAGGTTAGGGATTGAGAGGGTTAGGATTAAGAATGTCTGTGGACCGGATTATAGTTAACCACTGGTGCATAGCAATTTGTAGTACCAGTACAGCTGGTTGTGCTATTTTTCCCCCTTCCCTGGTACTAGCGAGAGAAGATCATCTCCGATCGAGTTGTAAGAACAGGACTTTATCCGTCTTAATTAATAGCGGTTGTGATTTTAGTGTAAACTCTAGGGCTTTATTGATAATACCATTTCTGAAGTGGAGAATACATATTTTATCTAATAAAACTGATTGGGTAATGTCTAATAGTGAAAGTACTAAACATATAGCAAGTTCTGGTTAAATATAAGAGTTATAGCACAAGCATTATTTGAAAATGTAAACACTTTGAGTTCCCGTAGGCTAATGATATCCCATTATTCAGTAATTTTTAAGCAACAGGCATACATTTCAGCTGATATTTTCACCTTGTGCTGTTTGTTTTCCATTTAATTAGTGCTATATATTTTACTTTAAAAATTTTTCTGTAAACCTTTTTTCTGTTATTCCTCGATAAGAGGTTGTTAATATTTGTTGGCATAAATTTTTTTTTTCGCTTTATCCAGAGCAGAAGTTTCTTTGAAATTCCGTTGTGAATAATATGTTTCTTGTTGTTGCAGATAATTCTATCTCAAGAAAAGAACATTCAAAAGCTACATGAGCTAGTTCAAAGCCTTCAGCAGCAATTGCTGCAATGCCGAGAAATCAACAACACGGTAAGCATTCCTGGCAATTCTTTGAATGAAAATGAAAGACAGAAGATCCTGGAAGATTAGTGCAATCTTCACTGGTGTACTATTTATAGTTTGTAAATGAGTTTGGAGAAACAGAGATCTTCTCAGGGGATCAGCATTTGCTGATTATGAAGCAAAAGGATGTCCGTCCAGTTATCTGAAAATTTTAGTGGACACGTGTTTATTTAACGTCTGTTTAAATCCTAGTGCCAGCATTCATTATTTTCTACAGTTTTCTCGATATAGGTTCTTGTAGTTCATAATCATATCCAGTCGTTCTTCAGCTATTTGTCACAGCTGTCTATTTGCTAATAAAATAATATAAATATGTTTCAGATTGTGTTAGAGTTGTCGAATCATGGAAGAAGTCAGAAATGTTTACCTACCTGCTTTGTTAACTAAGGACATTCAAATAATACCAGAAGCTGCCAGTTCTAAAGTAGGAAAGGAATTGGCAAAATTTTGTATAATATAGTATAGGTTTATGAATGTTAATTTACACTAAACCCCCATAAACTTTCAGTGTTCTGCAGTAAACCTCCATGAACTTTTAGAATTGCACTAAGGGCCTGTTTGGATTTGTAGGGGGTGAAGGGAAGTTAAGGGAAACTGAGTGAAGGGAAGGGAAGGGTGAGTGAAACTGAGTGAAGGGAAGGGAAGGGAATTCCCTTCCCCTTGGTTACACCCCAATTTGGGGGGTAACAATTTTTATACTATTAGGGGGTGAACCAAGGGGAACTAGGGTGAATTAACTTCACCTCCTAAGTGTTCCCAAACAATGTGAATGGAGGTGAATGGTTCCCCTAACTTCCCTTCACCCTCATTCCCCTCAATCCAAACAAGCCCTAAACCCCCAATAACTTTTGCAGAAAACCCCCAACATTTTAGGTAAATTATATTAAACCCCCAACTTTCAAAGTGCCTTTTTATGTTGTTTTTGGGTTTCTACTTTCCAATTCATGGGGGTTATCTACAAAACTCAGAAAAATTGTTGGGGGGTTTTCTGCAATTCCAAAAAGTTACTGGGGTTTAGTGCGATTGTGAAAGTTCATGGTGGTTTACTGCAGAACACTGAAAGTTCATGGGGGTTTAGTATAATTTACCCATTTATGAATGTTAAGGAAGACAATATCAGAAACTTCATCATCCCCTTTTCGTCTATATACTATTTTCTATAGTCTAGGGAAGTCATTGCTTCCTGGCTGCATGAACTAAATTTATTGACATGGATGTTGGCAATTCCACAGCGCATTCTTGCTATTTCATTTAGGCCATTTTACTAAGAGGGACCTTTACTTCTGTTTCTGTTCTCAGCAATTGACAATACTTTGTTGTTTCACTGCATTTAACAATTGAGGTGTGATTTTTCTATTTTTCTTAATTATTATCAAATAGCCAGTAATGTGATACTAGCATATGATTTGTGGCATTGTGAGTCTGTGACTGCCTTGGTGTCGGTAATGAGAGATTGCCAGCATGCAATTACCTTTGATGTAGTGCTTATTTCCATTTACCGTCGTCAGGTCTTCTGAATAGATCTTGCAGAATCTAAAAACCCCTTGTGCTAGGAAAATTGGAGAAGCTATCTTTTATATTTGTGAGCCCCTATTGTCAGTTACATATTTTCATATTCTTCCACTTCTAAAGTGGCTCTGTCCTTTACATAGGTGATGCATGGACATTAGCATTCATACGAGGTTAGCAACTTAGCGTCAAGCAGATAATCGGCCCTCTTTGTAGGGCACTAGTGATCTGTCTCAGGCAGTGCACTAAGTGGTGGTTTCTGCTTATGTCAGTATTATCTGCTAACTCTATGGCAATTGTCATGCTATTTTCTCAGTGTTTTCTACTGTTATCCTTTTGGGTGCAAAATATCATGGAGTGGTGTCAGTCTGAGGCTCTGAGCTTAATAAAGGTTCCGCCTTTCCCTTTATTTCTGGAAGCAGACATTGCTTTCACACTTAGAAAATATGAATGGGCGGCAGATGCCTTCACTGTGCACGTTCTATAAGGATCCATGCCTCCACATGGCCCTAATGTGTTCAACCTCTTTTTATCTTAGCATCTATGACATATTCATTGATGGGGCGGGTAACTCTGGGACCAATTTGATGTTCCTTTTGAAACTTTAATGCTGAAGGGTCATCAAGTATGTTGACCACTGGCTCAAAAGCTCTGGTGCAGAGGTTTCCCCAATTTGGGGAACAGTGATGAAAGGATGTAGCCTGCATCAATGGCAGTGTTGGGTGTAAGTAGTAAGAAGGAAGCTTCAGAAATAGAGAGCAAAGTGAAACAGCTGTATGAAGCTGGAGGTAGTTGAGGGTAGGCTTTGAAATGGAAGCTTATAAATATTTATAGTGGTGTCTGCTTGTTGAATACAAATCGAAAGGTCCTGTTTTAAAAAAAAAATATTCTCACATATGCTTCGATAACAATGCAATCCTGCAATTGCAAACTCTTTTAAGATTGTCTAGTTCATGGAAGATGGCGAAGTTAGTTACATTTGAGCATACATGTTCTGTGAACTGTAGGTAGATCCCTAGATATATATGGGCTTCTATGAATTCCGGATTCATTTTTCTATTCATTACTTAGTGTTACTAAATTTTTACATATGTAGTGGTTAATTAAGAATACTGGATGTGCCTAGAGGTGCAAGTGGATAAAGATATCTGGAAGTATATCCTCTTCTATATCTGACCTGATATGGATATAGTTCTTTTTTACCTGTGGACTATAGATAAGCTGATACAGATATATAAAAATAATCTATACCGATATCAGCATGTCTTTTGGGTGTTCAAGAATATTTTGGTTTTTAGATTAGTGGCCTGAAACTGATTCTGGTGTCTAGGCTCTAACCCTAGATCTTTTAGATGTGCCCGATACTATGCTTATTCACAAGCTATAAAAGCTTTTTTTTTTCCCTCGTCGTTTTCTTTCTTTGGATTTAAATTGCCGAATCTATTTAATGTCTCTATGAGATATTTGTAATTGTAATCCGAAGAGTTAGGACAGATGGTTGATGTGGCGTGTACAGCCTGGGTGTGCTTATTTGATGTTGCAAAAACCTTTGTGATTTACGCATTATGTACTCCACAAACGAGTTTTTACTTCTACAACACTTTGCTGTTAAGCGTAGCAAGCTACAGGTAAATCTCTTTTGATGCTTACTTGAATTCTCTGTTAAATTTAAAACTTCTGGATGATATTGAATTTTGTTGTGCTCGACTATCTTAGTTAATACAATGTCCTATGGTAAGACTTATGCAGCATCATATGTCGATAATAGAACTTGACCTGTTTTTGCGGACGGTTGCTCATACTGTGAGCTGATTTTGTTAAGGGTCAGTTATGTAGCGAAGTTACCGTGCAGGTGTGTTCTTTCACTGGAAATATGTCTTTTTATGACATATTTTTTGGCACTTTTCTTTATCCTTTTTTTTATTAGAAATTGAACCAAACAGCCCCTTAGCATTATTCTGTGCTTTAGAAAATTAATGGGCATTCAACGTGGTCATAAAAGAGTTGGGGGCAATATTTACACAAGAGTAACTGTGATCATAAAAGCAGAGCAGCGGAGGCATCTGTTTGCTTTAAAACACCATCATCACCTCCCTCTTCTTCTTTTTCTTTAATAAACAATAAAGATTGAAACGAAAGGAAGCTCTTGAATGTTCTTAAATGGGCTTTCAATTTTCTTGTAACCATTGGGGCTTGGCTGGCGTCATCGACGGCTCTCCTTCACTCTCTCCTCTGTACGCTGGGACGCCCACCTTCCATTATCATCAGGTATCTATTATGATTTGATGATATTCATAATTTTTTATCAAGGTAACTGGCGATGGTGATATTGGGTGTTTGAAGCGTCTAGTGGTTCATATCCATGATATTAATAGTCACCGAAGGAATATTAACTCTTGAATCAGTTGACTTTGATGCTCTTATCCTGAACCAAAGACTAATATATGTTTGATGCATCATTAAATTATGGGTCAGAATAGCCAATGAGCGTATAGACACGTCATGCTAGTAGCCGTAAACTGATTGAGCCAGTATTGTTGTCCGTTTAAGCAACAATACTTACGACAATAAGAAGAGGGTCACAAGTCAATCATTTTTATCAAAATAAATAAATAAAATAAAGTACGGTTTTTCTCAAGCAGATAACCTAAAACTATTTTTCTTGATTCTCTTCCCATTAATATTTCTTTTTTTCTTTATTGTTGTTGCTTTCCTAGGAGTGCTCTTTTTTAAGCTAGTAGTAGTTTACTTTAGTGTGTGTGGAAGTGTTTTCTTCATTCATTTATATTCATATTAATCAAATTTTGGGCTGGTTAAGTCGTGGGGTCAAATACTCAAAATAAGGATGCATAAACTCAGACAACACCCATTAATAAGCTTTTGCTTGATCTCTTCCAAACTCAACAAAAGTAAAGGCAAAGCTTTGGTTCAACCCCGGGTGCTCTTTTACATAGCAAATTTGTGAAATTTCATTTGCTTAGAGCATCTCCAACCGAACTCTAAAAACCCAGTTTGACGCGATTTGGCCCCTCCAACTGAACTCTAAAAATCACGCCAATTTGATAATTGCTATAGTGCTGCGCTAGATTTGATGCAACACTGTAGCTTTGGCGCAATAATTTTTTTTTAATTTTTTAGTCTTTTAATTTTTAATTATTTAAATAAAAAGAATAATACACATAAATAATATAATTTATATTTTTTATAGTAAATAATAATTACACATAAATATATGTGCTAATTCATAATAAATTTATATTATTTTTATAATAAGTAATAATACAACATAAAGTAATACTTTAATAATATATTTTATAATAATAAATTTATGTTGTATTATAATAAAAAAAATACACATAAATTTATAAAAGTAATATTTTCACTTGATTAAGCATTATTTTTATATTTGTATTTTATTCATAAAATATATTATTATAATTAATTATATGTAATGTATTATATAATTATATAATATATAATTTGTTAAATATTTTAAATATAATGTAATTATATTTTTTATGAAAAGTATGATAATAATATTATAATAATTTTTATTTATGAGGGACTACTCATTACCTTTCATCTTATTAGCCTTCTAAAAGTATGATAGTAATATGAAAAATAATTTTTATTTATTATAATTATAATTGTGTTAATATCATTTTAGTAGTATTGTTTAAAGGGAAAAATGTGTACAGGTCCCAAAAGCAGAAACTTCATGTGACGAGTCCCCTCATAGTTTTTCCCATGTGAATCAGCCCCTTGATGTGTGACACTTTTTACTGCAGCCCCTTTTTATCAATTATTACATGCCAGCTAAGCTAAAATCCCCAAATTATTCTTATCCCCTTTCCTTAATCCCTCAGACCCAGCACTCATATCCTCTCTCTCCTCTCTCTCTCTCTCTCTCTCTCCCCTCTCTAAAACTAAGAGCTTTCTCAAGCTCGTCATCTTGGCCCTCGTCCTCCTCGCCGTCGTCCTCCGCTAAGGCCCCCAAGGCTCCCCTCGAGTTCGCCGTCGCCTCCCCTCCCCTCCTCTCCTCCGCCCGTCCTCGTCGTTGTAGATCATCGCCACTCCCCCGCCGTAGATCGCCGCCGCAGAGATTAAGGAAAACGCTCGAAAAGCTCGGGCAATTGAATACTGTTGAGGAGTGCAGGGAGATGATCCGAAGGTATGATGTTAATGGAGATTATGTTTTATGCTTTGGTGAATTTAAGAAGATGATGCTACTAGAGTAGGTTGGTTTTTGAGATTAATCTTTACCGTAAATGATGATGTTGTTGTGTCCCGTTGAGATTTGGACATTACTTTTTCTTTTTTTATTTGAGATGACTTTGATCAATTGAGGGTTCATGACATTACTTTTTCTTTTTTTATTTGAGATGACTTTGATCAATTGAGGGTTCATGTTGACAATATATCTACATTTTTAATTTCTCACATGACTGTGATCAATTGAGGGTTCATGTTGACAATATATCTACATTTTTAATTTCTCACATGACTGTGGATTTATCCTAATGAGCTTATGTATTTGTAAATTGTGACCGATTCTGTTGTGGATGTTTTTTTAGTCATCAGGCCAAGACGCACAGAGCATTAATCCATTAGCTAGAAGAAAAAAAGAAAAAAAAGGAAAAAAGAAAAAGAAAAAAGAAAGGTAAGGAGAAGTAGAGTAAAAGGGGAATGAAGAGAAATGTCGTAATTAAGAAAGAACGAAAATGTGTATTAATGTATCTCTATGAATGAAATGCCACATGTTAGTTCTAGCTAGTTCTATCTCTAATTCATCTTAGTTCTAGGTTCTTAGGCTCGCAAGTTAGTTCTAACTTGCCCCATGTTAGTTCTAACCCGTCCCATGTTAGTTCTAGCCCGCCCCATGTTAGTTCTAGCTAGTTCTAGCTCTAATTCATCTTAGTTCTAGGTTCTTGGGAACGGAAAAAGCTCCTCCCACCTCGGACGGAGTCCACCGAGACACCCGATGACCCTAGCAACCTCCTCCCACCTCCGGCAAGCCCTGGACAGTGGCGAAAAGCTCCAAACAGCGAAGAACAAACTCGAACGGCGAGAAATTGTACTGCAGAAAACTACAGTTTTGTGCCGACTTCGTACGCACTTTCCGATCACCTCCAATCTCCGTTTTCACCGATTTATTCTTTGGTGACTATCCCTACATGTTGCCTATCACCTCCAATTTGTATCACACTCTAACTCATTCTCTATCTCTCTCGGTAACGTCCGAAACATCGCTCGACGGCAGCAGCGAGCAGAAAACAGCAGCGCCGTACCGACTTCGCGCGCGTTTTCCGGCCACCTCCGGTCTCCGTTTTCACCACCGTCTTCGCCGGTGTGTAGCCCTTTATATTGTCTATCACACGGTATCTTCCTTTTACTTGGGCTCATTTTCTACTTCTCGCTATATCGCTTCGAATATTGTTAGTTCTAACTAGTTCTAGCTCTAATTCATCTTAGTTCTAGGCTCTTGGGTTCTCACTAGTTCTAACTTGCCCCATGTTAGTTCTAGTCCGTCCCATGTTAGTTCTAGTCCGTCTCATGTTAGTTTTAGCTAGTTCTAGCTCTAATTCATCTTAGTTGTAGGCTTTTGAGCTCTCAAGTTAGTTCTAACTTGCCCCATATTAGTGCTAACTCACCCCATGTTAGTTCTAGCTAGTTCTAACTCTAATTCATAATAGTTCTAGGCTCTTGGAAAAGGAGAAAAGCTCTTCCTACCTTTGGCGGAGCCCACCGAGACACCCCGATGACCCCGGTAACCTCCTCCCACCTCAAACAAGCCCGGACAGCAGCGAAAAGCTCCGAACAGTGAAGAACAAATCCGAACAACAAGAAATTATACTGAAGAAAACTATAATTTTGTACCGACTTCGCACGCACTTTTCGATCACCTCCAATCTCTGTTTTTGTCAATTTCTTCTTTGGTGACTAGCCATACATGTTGCCTATTACCTCTAATTTGTATCACGCTCTAACTCATTCTCTATCTCTCTTGGTAACGTCCGAAACATCGCTCGACGGCAGCGGCGAGTAGAAAACAGCAGCGCCGTGTCGACTTCACGCACGTTTTTCGGCCACCTCCGGTCTCCGTTTTTACCACCGTCTTCGCCGGTGTGTAGCCCTTTATATTGTCTATCACACAGTATCTTCCTTTTACTTGGGCTCATTTTCTACTTCTCGTTATATCGCTTCGAATATTATTTGTTCTAACTAGTTCTAGCTCTAATTCATCTTAGTTTTAGGCTATTGGGCTCTCAAGTTAGTTCTAACTTACCCCATGTTAGTTCTAGCTCGTCCCATACATTGTTTTAAATATCCCCGACATGGTCCGATATATCCCCCGATATATCCTTTTACAGGGCTTGCCGTAACCGATATGGTCTTTAAATATCCTTTACCGCTTTTTGGCTATTTTGAATGATAAATCCCCGATATGGACGATATATTAGCCGATATGTAGACCAATATATCTTTTTATATAGCTTGTTACAAAATAATATACCGTGTTTGGGATTTTTGGGTGAGATATCAAGATTTCCCCATTATATCAAATGACATTTTGCCCTAAAAAAAGCAGATTGAATGTTGCGACGTTGCTTTGCACTTTTGTTTATTTTAGAAGGTTGATTAGTGATCCTAAACATATATTATTCATATTTTGTATGCTTAAATTTTATTACATATGTTGAGATTACATTTTAATGCATTATACTATGTATGCAAACATTCATTATGACATTCCGATATTTACCACATATCTCCGATATTTTCCCGATATCCGCAATCCGATATGAATTTTGGTCATCCGATATTTCCCTGATATCCGATATTTAAAACATTGGTCCCATATTAGTTCTAGCCCGTCTCATATTAGTTTTAGTTAGTTCTAGCTCTAATTCATCTTAGTTGTAGGCTTTTGAGCTCTCAAGTTAGTTCTAACTTGCCCCATGTTAGTTCTAACCCGTCCCACGTTAATTCTAGCCCACCCCATGTTAGTTCTATCTAGTTCTAATTCTAATTCATCTTAGTTCTAGGTTCTTGGGAAAGGAGAAAAGATCCTCCCACCTCCGGCGGAGCCCACCGAGACACCCTGATGACCCCGACAACCTCCTCCCACCTCCGGCAAGCCCCGGACGGCGACGAAAAGCTCCGAACAGCGAAGAACAAACCCGAACGGCGAGAAATTATACTGTAGAAAACTACAGTTTTGTGCCGACTTCGCACGCACTTTCCGATCACCTCCAATCTCCGTTTTTACCGATTTCTTCTTTGGTGACTATCCCTACATGTTGCCTATCACATCCAATTTTTATCACACTCTAACTCATTCTCTATCTCTCTCGGTAACGTCCGAAACATCGTTCGACGGCAGCAGCGAGCAGAAAACAGCAGCGTCGTACCAACTTGGCGCACGTTTTTCAGCCACCTTCGGTCTCTGTTTTCACCACCGTCTTCGTCGGTGTGTAGCCTTTTATATTATCTATCACACAGTATCTTCCTTTTATTTGGGCTCATTTTCTACTTCTTGTTATATCGCTTCGAATATTGTTAGTTCTAACTAATTCTAGCTCTAATTCATCTTAGTTCTAGGCACTTGGGCTCTCAAGTTAGTTCTAACTTGTCTCATGTTAGTTCTAGCCCACCCCATGTTAGTTCTAATATGCCCCATATTAGTTCTAGCTAGTTTTAGCTCTAATTCATCTTATTTCTAGTCTCTTGAGCTCTCAAGTTAGTTCTAACTTGCCTTATGTTAGTTCTAACACACCCCATGTTAGTTTTAGCCCGTCCCATGTTAGTTCTAGCTAATTTTAGCTCTAATTCATCTTAGTTAAGGCTCTTGAACTCTTAAGTTAGTTCTAACTTGCCTCATGTTAGTTCTAAGCCGCCTCCATGTTAGTTCTAGTCCGTCTCATGTTAGTTTTAGCTAGTTCTAACTCTATTTCATCTTAGTTCTATCTAACAATATTCGAAGCGATATAACAAGAGGTAAAAAATAAGCCCAAGTAAAAGAAAGATATCGTGTGATAGATAATATAAATGGCTACACACCGATGAAGACGATGGTGAAAACGGAGACCGGAGGTGGCCGAAAAACACGCGCGAAGTCGGCACGGCGCTGCTGTTTTCTGCTCGCTGCTGCCGTCGAGTGAAGTTTCGGACGTTACCGAAAGAGATAAAGAACAAGTTAGAGCGTGATACAAATTGAAGGTGATAGGCAACATGCAGGGCTAGTCACCAAAGAAGAAATCGACGGAAACAGAGATTGGAGGTGATCGAAAAGTACGTGCGAAGTCGGCACAAAACTATAGTTTTCTGCAGTGCAATTTTTCGTTGTTCGGGTTTGTTCTTCTCTGTTCGGAGCTTTTCGCCGCTGTCCGATCTTGCCGGATGTGGGAGGAGGTTGCCGGGGTCGTCAGGGTGTCTCGGTGGGCTCCATTAGAGGTGGGAGGAGCTTCTCTCCGTTCCCAAGAGCCTAGAACTAAGATGAATTAGAGCTAGAACTAGCTATAAACAACATGGGATGTGTTAGAACTAACATGGGACGGGTTAGAACTAACATGGGGTAAGTTAGAACTAACTTGAGAGCACAAGAGCCTAGAACTAAGATGAATTAGAGCTAGAACTAGTTTGAACTAATAATATTCAAAGCGATATAATGAGAAGTAGAAAATGAGCCCAAGTAAAAGGAAAATACCGTGTGATAGACAATATAAAGGGCTACACACCAGCGAAGACGGTGGTGAAAACGGAGACCGGAGGTGGCCGGAAAACGCGCGCGAAGTCGGCACGACGCTACTGTTTTCTGCTCGCTGTTGCCGTCGAGCGATGTTTCGGTCATTATTGAGAGAGATAGAGAATGTGTTAGAGTATGATAAAAATTGGAGGTGATAGGCAATATGTAGGGCTAGTTACCAAAGAAGAAATCGATGGAAACGGAGATTGGAGGTGATCGAAAAGTGCGTGCGAAGTCGGCACAAAACTGCAGTTTTCTGCAGTGTAATTTCTCATCGTTCGGGTTTGTTCTTCGCTATTCGGAGCTTTTCGCCGCTGTCCGGGCTTTCCGAAGGTGGGAGGATGTTGCTAGGGTCATCGGGGTGTCTCGGTGGGCTCCGTCTGAGGTGGGAGGAGTATTTTTCCGTTCCCAATAGGCTAGAACTAAGATGAATTAGAGCTAGAACTAGCTAGAACTAACATGAGGCGGGCTAGAACTAACATGGGGCGGGTTTGAACTAACATGGGGCGCGTTAGAACTAACTTGAGAGCCTAAAAACCTAGAACTAAGATGAATTAGAGCTAGAACTAGCTAGAACTAACATGGGGCATTTCATTCTTAGAGATACATTAATACACATTTTCGTTCTTTCTTAATTACGACATTTCTCTTCATTCCCCTTCTACTCTACTTCTCCTTACCTTTCTTTTTTCTTTTTCTTTTTTCCTTTTTTTTTCTTTTCTTCTTCTAGCGAATGGATTAATGCTCTGTGCGTCTCGGCCTGGTGACTAAAAAAACATCCACAACAGAATTAGTCACAATTTGCAAATACAGAAGCTCATAAGGATAAATCCTCAGTCATGTGAGAAATTAAAAAAGTAGATATATTGTCAACATGAACCCTCAATTGATCAAAGTCATCTCAAATAAAAAAAAAGTAATGTCCAAATCTCAACAGGGCACAACAACATCATCATTTATGGAAAAGATCAATCTCAAAAACCAACCTACTCTCGTAGCATCATCTTCTTAAATTCATCAAAGCATAAAACACCATCTCTATTAATATCATACCTTCGGATCATCTCCCTACACTCCTCAACAGTCTTCAATTGCCCGAGCTTTTCGAACGTTTTCCTCAAGCTCTGCGGTGGCGATCTACGACGGGGGAGCGACGACGATCTACGGTAACGAGGACGGGCGGAGGAGGGGAGGGGAGGCGGCGAAGAACATAAAACACCATCTCCATTAACATCATACCTTCGGATCATCTCCCTACACTCCTCAACAGTCTTCAATTGCCCGAGCTTTTCGAGCGTTTTCCTCAAACAGAGAGAGAGAGGAGATGAGAGAGAGAGCGAGAGGGGATATGAGTGCTGGGTCTGAGGGATTGAGGAGAGAGGATAAGGATAATTTGGGGATTTTAGCTTAGCTGGCATGTAATAATTGATAAAAAGGGGCTGCAGTACAAAGTATCACACATCAAGGAGCTGATCCACATGGGGAAAACTATGATGGGCCTCGTCACATGAAGTTTCTGTTTTTGGGGCATGTACACAATTTTCCCATATATATATATATATATATATATATATATATATATATATATATATATATAT
>NC_033795.1:16495117-16497698 GCF_001876935.1 Asparagus officinalis | reverse complement strand
TGATCTATTATCTTTTGGATGGTGTATAAACAAAAAATATCATGTTGAATTGTAGTTACTCATGTATCAAGTGATTGTAAAATTAACAGTTATACGATAATACAACTAAAGAGACAATGAAAAATAGGTGTTAGAGGTCTTAAAACATCATGATTTTTATTTTATGATCTATTATCTTTTGGATGGTGTATAAACAAAAAATATCATGTTGAATTGTAGTTACTCATGTATCAAGTGATTGTAAAATTAACAGTTATACGATAATACAACTAAAGAGACAATGAAAAATAGGTGTTAGAGGTCTTAAAACATCATGATTTTTATTTTATAAATTTCTTAAGACATTTAAATTATAATGAATGAAGCGGATCGTCCATTGGAATAGCCCAATCCATGCATCGAGAGGTGCATTCTTAGATTCAATCTAAGATGACTCCTTAGAATCATATTTTCCTATATATATTCTTAGGAAATAAAATGATCAAGAGACTTGGGAAGTGATTGAAACAAAGGGTTAGCGTATTCTTTTCAGAATTTTGAAATAAAGTCCCTAAGTTAAACTTAGTTTTACATAACTACAATGAAAAGATTTTCTAAGAAATTTACTTTTGAGTTATGCATAAAAATAGTGATCACACATTATATCCGTGGTTGGATGGGGATGAAGTTAATAAGGGGTCACTTCCTTCCCTAAATATCCAGTTCCGAGTTAAGTGGCTGAAGTCTGCACATATAGAAATCTGTGAGAGGACTGGTTCCCTTGTGGTTCTTCTGACGGTTAAATCAACTGGTGAACTTGAGTGGGGAAGGTGAAGAACTGTGAGAGTTCTTGTGTGTGTAGTATAATTTGCAAATCTTTCTTAGAAGATCAGATTTTAAAACCTTTACTATGCTAGAATTAGAATAATACATATATTTATAATGGTGCCGAAAGGGTAGAACCATCATTGTGGATGAGCACATGATAGCGGTGAAGAAGCATGGGCTGACAGCTGAGTCAGCTCCTCCTTTATAGGTGCTAGCTAGTGACTGGAGGAGAGATTACCTCAGCACTAAATGTGAAGCGATCTGAGGCATGGTAGTGCCGACGTGGTTCGATGAGTCATGAAGGCTACATGGCTAGAGGTATGATGGCGCCTGCCAAGCTTTAAATGCGACGTCAACGTTGTGTCAGTGGGAGAGGCTCGAGGCTGAAGTCATCCTCTAGCTTCGCCGAGAAGTATATATATATATATATATATATTGTTTGGTGGAAAAATTCGTAGTAAAAGAAATGAAAGAAGAATTTGATTTAAATTCTCTCGATCTCAATTACAATTTGAGCTCCGATTACAAAAGAGAGGAGAATTAATCTGACTTCTCCCCTTTGTTTAAAACAGGGTTCTTCACAGTAGCGATGAGATGTCTCCCTCGAATGCTCGCGTCGAGTTTGCTTCTCGTTGACGATCCGACGTCTTGTTTCATTGGAACGCGATCTTCTCCTCACGATTTGACGTTGTGGAGAACTTTTGTGGCAAGTTTTAGAACTCTGAACGAGTTTGAAACTTTATGAAAGAGTCGATTTAACCAAAATTGGTCTATAAGCCAAGGATGAAGAAAGCTCATGTTGCTGATCTCCAAAGCTCCAGCAATTCCCCCCAAAGATCTCTTCTTTGCTGCCAAAAAGAAGGATGAAAGATCCAGGATCCGAACTAAGCTGATTTCTTAGTTATTTATAAGGGATTAAGGGGTGTAATTGCCACTTAATTCGCTCCTAAGTGGGGCTAATGAGATGTAACCGCCCCTTAAATCACTCCTGAGTGGAGTTGTGATCCCCTCAGATCGTGGGAAACGGTTTTGAAACCGTTTAGCTCGTGTTTGAATGAGTCAAATGCATAATCCGCGTTCTGGTATGAATTCTGCGTTCAAACGCGGTGTCTGGAAGCTTGAACGCAGTGTCTGAAAGCTCGGACACAGCGGCTGGAAGCTCATTTGGCTGTTTGTTGGAAGCTGCGTTTGGCAGCGGATGAAAGCTGCGTTGGTAACTTTCGAAGGCTGCGTTTGCGGCCGAACATGAACTGCATTGGCAGCTGGATCTGAGTTGTGTTTGCAGCGTTTGGAGCTGCATGTGAGCTGCGTTTGCAGCCAGGTTTGACCTGCGTCCGCGATCGAATTGGTGTTGCGTCTTGATGATGGTACGCGGGGAGGACTTCCACGTCTTGGTTTGAAGAGACCGTCGATTTGTAGTCTCTTTCTGTCAGAGCATTGTAAAGATCGTCGTTTTATAATCTTTGCTTTAGCTCTTTGATATGTGAGAGTCGTCAGATTGTAACTCCCGATGTTGATTGTGAAGGTTGTTGATTAGAGCTTTCATCAGTTGTTGTGAATGTCGTCAGATTGTAACATTCATCGATCTACTTGAAAGTCTTCAAATTGTAGCCTTATGGAAGTTGTCAGACTGTAACTTCCATCATTCGTGTTTGATTGGGAATCAGCTATCTATTGTGATTTTTAGACAGCATATATATATATATATATAGCTCAACCTGTCCGTCTGGATTTTGCTTCACAGTGAAGACCCACTTGCATCCAACTGCTCTCT
>NC_033795.1:16485271-16494977 GCF_001876935.1 Asparagus officinalis | reverse complement strand
ATATATATATATGAGAGAGAAATGGATATGTTTGGTACCAAGCACAAGTTTTTGTGCTTGGTAGTGAGGTGACATATTCTCCTCCACTCATCGAAATTGGAGCCTACATTCATATGGGTAGGGGAGTGGTTTGGAATTGGAATGAATGGATGAGAATATGACACCTCACTGCCAAGCATAAATTTTATGCTTAGTACCAAGCATACCCATTGTAGGCTGTCAAAAAAAATCAAAATAGATAGCTGATCCCCTATCAAACACCGATGATGGAAGTTACAATCTGACGACTTCCAGAAGGCTATAATTTGAAGACTTTTACATAGAGCGATGAAGGTTACAATCTGACGACCTTCACAACAACTGATGAAAGCTCTAATCAATAGTCTTCACAATCAACATCGAAAGTTACAATCTGACGACTCTCATATTTTCAAGGAGCCAAGATGAAGATTACAAGATAATAGTCTTTGTAACGCTCTGCAGAAGAAGCTATAAGTCATTAGCTCCTTCTAAAAACACGGAATTCATCTTCGCGTTTCAATTCCTGAAACGCAGGCGACCCCCGCGTTTCCAAGCTTCAACAAGCAAAACACGAGCGACCCTCGCGTTTCCAACCTTCAGCAAACGAAGCGCAGGCGACCCCCGCGTTTCCAACCTTCAGACTCCAAAACGCGAGCGGCCCTCGCGTTTTTCAACACCCAGCGAGTACCCAACTCCGCGTCTCTATTTTAAAACGCGGAGTTAGGGTCCTGAACGCCAATGTGGGCGTTTGACTCGTTCAAACACGAGCTGAACGGTTGTAGGAACCGTTTTTCCTCCACGATTTGAGGGATTTCCGCCCCACTTAGGAGCGGATTAAGGGGGCGGTTACACCCCTCTCAACCCCATTATGGAGAGAATTAAGGGGGGCGGTTACACCCCTTAATTCCCTATAAATATGGGTAAACTCAATTGAGTTCAGGCTGACATTTTTCTTCTTGGCTCGGATTGACCTTGGAGCTTTGGCAGCAAAGAGAGGATATTTGGAGCATTCTCGGATCTGGAGATCGACCACCGGAGCTCTCTTCTGGCATTGGCATATTAACCGATTTTCGGTTCAAATCAACTCTTTACATAGTTCTTCTAAACTCGTTCAGAGTTCTAAAACTTGCCACGCAAGTTCTCCACAACGTCAAATCGTGAGGAGAAGACATCGTTCTAGTGAATCAAAACGTCGGATCATCAACGAAGAGCAAATTCGACGCGAGCATTCGAAGGAGGCACTCCATCGCCACCGTGAAGAACCCAGACTTAAACAAAGGGGGGAATCCAGATCATTCTCCTCTCTTTTGTAATAAGAAAATCCAAATTGCAATCGATTTTGAGAGAATTGTAGGGTCCTCTTGCTTATATATATACTAAGTGTAGGATCGTGACCCTTAAGAATAGAGCGTGCTCTTATAAAAACATGCGGAAGCTTTACACTTCAAAACTAGAGGGTGGGTTTGCAAAGTAGATTATAAATTACAAAGAAAGAATGACAATCTCAGAAAGTGAACATCACAAACACAAGCATGTATACTGGTTCCACCTCCCCGATGTACATCTAGTCCCCAAGAAAATCCCGCTTGAGAGTTTCCACTATGATTTTGAAACCTTACAAAATCAAAAGCAAACCTGACCAATTTGCAAGACCATGTAAATTACAACCCAATTAACAAGAATATGCCAATCGTCACACCGATCTCTAGACTAAGAGATCAACCCTCTCAAACCTGAGAGAACCTTTCTTGAATCAATGTACAATTCCAATCCTATAAGCCTTGATGTGGATGTGAACGTATAACAGTGGCTTATCAATCTTTGCAATGTACAATTCCAATCCTATAAGCCTTGATGTGGATGTGAACGTATAACAGTGGCTTATCAATCTTTTTAACTCTCTGAATATTGCCTAAACAAGCTGATGTGGATGTGAACGTATAACAGTGGCTTATCAATCTTTTTAACTCTCTGAATATTGCCTAAACAAGCACTAAGAATGATAGGAACAAAGACAATATCAGAAACTCTCTTTTATGGAAAAATAGATCGAAAAACTAAAAGTTTTGAGAGTTAATTTACATAATATGTGAATCTTATAAGTGCAAAACTTGGTGCTTGTTTTCTGATGTTTAAACCTATTTATAGCCTCTGAAATAACGTAATTTTAAACTCAATTAACGTCCACAAAACGGCTATAAACAGTCACTTATTCAAAACCTAAAATCTAAAAAAAATGCATCTGCAGTCGACTACAAGTCATAGTAGTCGACTACACTGAGTCTAAGCAGACTGTGTGAAGTCAAAAAATTGTTTAGTAGTCGACTACAAGGCATAGTAGTCGACTACATTGTAAACTCTCAGATTCTGGAATTCTGTTTTCAGTATTTTGGCTGTAACTTTCTCATCCGACCTCGGAATGAGGTGATTTAAGATTTGTTGGAAAGTTGTTGAAGATACCTACAACTTTGGTCTTTTAAGTTTTTTCAAATTCGAACTACTATGCGGTATAAATAAAATATTTTAAGACTCACTCATTATCTATAAACTCTAATGGCTAACATAGGGGATTTTTATTGTTAACCAACACACTAAACATGTGTTAATGTGTTCTAACACTATGTGTGTGCATGTGTGTGAGTGATCAATGCTTGTACAAATTTCTAAGCAAAGAAAATGTAAAATTACATTTTGACAATAAAATATATCTTCTTCTTTGCTTCATTTTACCTTGAACTCATCTATGTCTTGAGTATCTCTTTGAATATAATTATTGATATAGCTCTGATACTACAAAACAAATGTTAGCACATAACACACACAACATATAATATTTGTTATTATCAAGACAAACTAATCTTGGGGTCAAGATTTCTAACATTCTCCCCCTTTTTGATGATGACAAATATATGTTATTAAGATATAAAAATTTGACATGAATAATATATATAATCATATATACTATATAGTACTCTATATATTATATAGTTAGTGTATATATATTAATATATATAGGATAGAGGAGATAGAGAGAGAGAGAGAGAGATAATGTGGTATCCGCAGGAGGGATTTCCTCTCCTGATCGCCTCTAAAATCAGATGATTGCCAGTGACATTTGGCATGATCTGCTCGTTGTACTTATACGTACCTCACTCATATATGCTCCTTACACAATACCCAACCACCACCACGTTCTCGTCCTTCAACCCAGCTACCCCGTTCTCGCACCTCTCACTCCACACTCCCCCGTATCACCTCTTTACACTGCGTTCTGACCCGCGAATAGAACTCTAATCGACATGCTCCCCACTTGCCCGCCAGCGTGGCATTCAACACGACTCGAAAACAGACAACTCACCCAAAACTCTCTGGCTGTGTTGATGGTTTCCTAGAATTAACTGTAGTATCAAGTTCAACGGCGGTTCATCCATCAATATCGCTCTATATCTTTACTCATTCTACATAATACCCCGCCCCCTCTTCACCCCACAAAAGCGCCGCCCATCTCACTCCTTCACCTCCCAATCTCACACAGCTCCCCTACTCTCTCCCGCCTAACTACCTTATATAGTTTACACTTATCACACTCCATCTATACTCATACCCACTCACTCTCAACCTCTACACCTAAGTACCAATGACCCGCTCCTATATACCCTATCACAACATATAGCTATATTTATATATTATCATATATTAGGAGAATATGTAGCTGACCAGTACACAGACATAATTTCTTGTTTGGTATAGCGTAACGGTACAACATCCCTTCACCTCAATCTCTAAACATCGCTCTCTACCCGACCTGACCCATTCGCCACCGCTCCATGGCGCCCTTCGAGGGCGCAATTGAGGCATATGAAACACCACATTGCTTGATGAGCCTCCGGTCCCGCGGGATTTAACTCCAGCCTCACTCAGCCAATGCACAAATTTTTACATGCTTTCGTACGAATGCTTGGTCGCCCAGCATACAATTTATGCTGACAGTGAGGTGTCATATTCTCAGTCCACTTCTAATTTCAAACCATTGTCTCTACCCATGTGAATGTGGCCATCGATGTTCACCGATCGAGTCGGCTGCAGCACAAACAATATGTCACCCCTCACTACCTCAAGCATCAAAACAACTTCCCGTAGCGTAACCTGCCCGGTACACCACCCCAGCAGCACCAATTCTCCTTCTGTCTCTCCCTCTCTTCTCTCATCTCTCTCTCCCATCTCTCTCTCTTCTTATCCATATACCCTAACCACTCATCCCTCAATATATATACGTACTCATCCCATAACCTCCACCACATCCTCAACCATATACCCTGCCATCCCTACGTATTCCTCTCTTTACTCATCAGTACCTCCCCCCCTCACTCCACCCATCCTCACTAACTCTCCCCAACCCAGCATACTCACCCTAACCTCCTCTATATACCACTACCTACCTTCAAGATATACTATAATAGGTTAGAAATCGTTGACCCCAAGGATTAGTTGTCTCTGATAATAACAAATAATATATGTTCGTGTTGGTTATTGTGCTAACATTGTTTTATGATCAGAGCCTATATCAATAATTATATTCAAAGAGATACTCAAGACATAGAGAGTCACCAGTAAACATGAAGCAAAGCAAGTAAGTATATATTTATTGTGCAAAATGTATTTTACATCTTTCTTTCTTAGAAATTGTACAAGCATTGAGTCACCTCACACATAATGCACACATAGTGTTTAGAACACATAACACTGTTTACGTGTGTTGGTGAACATTAAAATCCCCTATGTTAGGCCATTAGAGTTTATAGATAATGAGTGAGTCTCAATATATTATTTATACCATAGTTAGTTCGAATTTGAAAAACTTAAAAAGACCAAAGTGTCATGTAATCCTTCAACAACTTTCAATCAAACTTAAATCACTCACTTCGAGCGTATGAGAAAGTTACAGCATACTGAAAACAGAGATCTCCAGAATCGGAAGTTACGAATTGTAGCGACTACGTAGGCCTTTGAGTCGACTACTAAAAATTTTTTGACTGCAGCACAGTCTGGCTTAGACTCATTGTAGTCGACTACAGACTTGTAGTCGACTGCAGATGCAATTCTTTTTAGATTTTAGTTGAATATAAGTGATGTTGTATAAGCCGTTTAATGTGCGACGTTATTGAGTTTAAATATTACGTTATTTCAGAGGCTATTAAATAGGTGTTAACACATCAGAAAACAGCACAGGTTTTGATTTAAGATTCACATATTATTAAATTAACTGCTCAAAACTATTTAGTTTTGTCATCTATTTTCCATAGAAAGAGAGTTTCTGATATTGTCTGTGTTCCTATCACTCTTGTGTTGTTTAGGCCAAATCAGAGAGATTAAAAAGATTGATAAGCAACCTCCCGTTCATATACGCTTCACCATCTCACACATCCGTCTCGTTTTCTCTCCCGCACTGCGAATTCTACATGTGAATCCTCATAAGTTCTCTCAATAGGGCTCTCCGAGAGGGTTGATCTCTTAGTCTAGAGATCGGTGCACGATTGTGGATTCATTCTTAGTTAATGTAGGCGTTCCGTAACTTACCCCCCTCGCTCTTTGCAAATCGGTCAGGTCTTGCTTTGTGTTTGTAAGGTTTCAAAATCATAGTGCGCCAACTTCTCAAGCGGGATTTTCTTCGAGTGAGATGTACATCGGGAGCGTGAAAAACACACCCGCTATACTCTGCTCTGTGTTTGTGATGTTCACTTTCTGAGGATCTGTCATTCTTTCTTAGTATTTATACATCTACTTGCAAACCACCCTCTAGGTTTTGAAAAGGTGTAGAAGCTTCCGCATGTCTTTTATAGAGCTCGCTCTATTCTTAAGGGTCTCACATCTTACACTTCGTCGTAGTACATAAGCAAAACAGACACTATAATTCATATACATATATATAGTATATATATATATATATATATATATTATGATATATAAGCTTATTATATATATAGTGAAAACTCCTATCAACTTATATATAATATATATTATATATTAGTATATATAATTATATATATATCTTACTATATTATATATATATATTATATATTATATATATATATAGTAGTATATATATATTTATATATATATATATATATATATATATATATATAATATATATAGTATATATATAGGGTGTTTGTGATAAATTTATAGTAACAAGACATGTGATAAGAAGAATTTGACTTGTATTTCTCCTCAAAATCGATTGCCAATTATCGTATTTCTATTACAAAAGAGGAGCAATTTGATCTGGGATATCCCCCCTGTTTTAAGTCTGCGGTTTCTCACACCTGGTCGGCGATGGGAGTGCCGTCCTTCGAAATGCTCACGCTTATTTCTCGCCGTCATTGCCTTCTTGTTGATGATCCGACGTTGTGATTCCAGTAGAACGTTGTGTTATACTTGACGTGTGGAAACTTGCGTGGCAAGTTTAGAACTCGTGACGTGAGTTTCAGAAAAACTATGTAAAGAGCTGATTTGAACGAACAATCGCGTTAGTTATGACCAACATCAGAAGAAGCTCTGCGTGCTCGATCTCCAGATCGAGAATGCTCCAAATATACTCTCTTGCGTGCAAGCTCAAATGGTCAATCCGAGCAAGAGGTTCCCCGCCTCGCTGCCAAGTCTCAGATCCCAAAAAAGCACCTCGAGCTCAATTGAGTTCCCATCATATAGGGAATTCACGGGGTGGAAACGCGCCCCCTAATTCTCTCTAAATGGGCATGAGAGGGTTAACCGCCCCCTTACATCCGGCTCCTAAGGGGCGAAATCCCTAAATCGTGGAGGAAAAACGCGTTGCCTACATCAACCGTTCAGCTCGTGTTCTGAACGAGATAACGGCCCACATGTGCGGTTCAGACCTAACTCCGTTTTATATATGGGACGTCGATTTGTGTACTCGCTGCGTGGGTGTTGAAAAACGCTGAGGGTCGCTTCGCCGTTTTGAGTCTGAAGTTGGAAAGGCGGGGCTCGCTGCACGCTTCGTTGCTGCTGAAAGGTTGCGAAACCGAGCGGACAGCTCGTTTGTTTGTTGAAGCCTCGGAAACGCGGGGGGGTCGCCTGCGTTTCAGATTGAAACGCGAAGTGAATTCCGTGTTTTAGAAGGAGCTATCATGACTTATACTTCTTCTGCAGAGGTTACAAAGACTATTATCTTGTAATTTCATCTTGGCTCGACTTTGAAAATATGAGAGTCGTCAGATTGTAACTCTTCGATGTTCGAATTGTGAGACTATTGCATTAGAGTCGTCTCAGTTTCGTAAAGGTCGTCGATTGTAACCTTCATCGCTCTATGTAAATTCCCAAGTCTATTCAAATTATAGCACTTCGGAACGTCGTCAGATTGCTACTTCCAATCCATTCCGACCTGTTTGATAGGGATCGCTTATCTATTTTTGATTTTTTTGACAGCCTACACATGTGGTTGCTTCGGTACTAAGCATAACGATTTATGCTTGGCAGTGAGGTGATCATTATCTCACCATTATTCCAATTCCAAACCACTCCCCTACCCATATGAATGTACGGGCTCAATTTCGATGAGTGGTGAGGAGAATAGTCACCTCACTACAAAGGCGACAAAACTTGTCTTCGGTACCAAACATATCCATTTCTCATCTATTAATATAATATATTTATATATTATAGAGTATAATATTATATATATATATATATTATATATATATATTTTATATTATATATATATATAAGAAATGGGTTATGCTGGTAGTGAGGTGTCACCATCCCCCTTTCTACTACAATTCAATATGGTTGCATAGCTCACAGCACTCCTCACCATGTGAGAATGTGTCCCCCATTTACATGGGTAGAGTGATTATGCCACCTCCAATACAAGCCACACAGATTTATGAGCCTACCAAGATATACAGTATTATATATAGTATTATATAATGGTATATGAGAAAACTGTGCTATACTTGTCCAAGCACAAAAGTCTGTGCTTCGGTAATGAGAGTTTCAATCGCCGTGCCACTCAAGCAAGTGTTTACATATCCACATGCACTCCTCAACTCATGCTGAATCGTCCGGTACCATGCATAACTCATTTCTCCGTTCTCTCTCCGCGTCTCTCTCTCTCCTCTCTTTCTTAAGATATATACTTCTATATATATCGTATATATACCTATAACTATTATATACTATAGTATATATATCATATATATATATATAGTATATAGATCTTATAATATTTATATCCATGCTGTCTACAAAAATCAGCAATAGGATACTGATTCCCAATCAAAACAATGATGGAAGTTTTACTCAGCTCTGACAACTCTCCATAAAAGGCCTCCTACAATTTGAAAGATTTCAGTTAGATCGTTTTTTATGAATGTATACAATCTGACGACAGTTCACAACATAGGTCGGATGAAAGCTCTAATCAACAACCTTCACAGATCAGAGCAGTACGGGCGTGAGTTACAAAATCTGAAAGACTGCTCACACTATCAAGAGCTAAAGCAAAAGATTATCAAACACGGACGATCGTTAGCAATGCTCTGACAGAAAGAGCTACAATATCGACGGTCTTCTTCAAACCAAACTGGAAGTCGCCCCTTACCGATCATCAAACGCACACAATTCGACGCGGCCCTCGCAGGTCAAACCTTCGGCTGCAACAACGCACAACATGCAAGCTCCAGCAAACCGTGCAAACACAACTCAGATCCGTGCCACAGCGCCCTCCAGTCATGTCGCGTCCACGCCAACCCACCCAGCACAGCCTACATCCGAAACCCCCCTATCTACCAAGCAGCCTTTCACTCCCGTGCAAACGGCCAACTTACCTCCAGCCTCCTCAACAAACGCCCCAGAATGAGTTCCACCGCTCCTCCTGTGTCGAGCTTTCAGACACTGGCGGCTCAAGCTTCCAGACGACTGGTCCTTGCAACGCAGAATTCCGATTACCAGAACCCTGGCGTTATGCATATTGACTCATCTCAGCCAACCACGAGCAAACGGTATATTCAAAACCCCACTACCTTGTCCTCAACCACGAGTCCTGGCCTGACGGCGGTACAAACTCCACTCAGGAGTGATTTAAGGGCGTTACTCTCATTTAGCCCACTTAGTGAGCGACTAAGTGGCGAATTACCACCCACTTAATCCCTTATAAATAATAAGGAATCAGCTTAGTTCGTGACCTGGCATTCTATTGATCCTTACTGTTTCGCACCAAAGAAGAGATCTTTCGCGGCGGAATTGCTTGGAAGCTTTGGAGATCCACAGCAACGATCGACTTCTCATCCTTGCTTATAGACCAATTTTGGTTAAATTCGACTCTTTCATAAAAGTTGTCAAACTCCTTCAGAGTTCTACAAATTGCATACACAAAATTCTCCACACGTCACAATCGTGAGGAGAGATCCCTCTCCAATGAAACAGACGTCGGCTATCGTCAAGAGAAGCAAACTCGGACGGGCGGGAGCATTCCGAGGAACATCCTCCCTCGCTACTGTGAGAACCCTGTTTTAAACAAAGGAGAAGTCAGATCTAATTCTCTCTCTTTTGTAATCGGGGCTCAATGTAATTCAGTATCATCGACCGAGAATTATACAATCCAAATTTTTCTTCATTTCCTCTTTACTTACGATTTTCCCAGCCGAAACGAATAGATATATATAATTAT
>NC_033795.1:16475673-16485246 GCF_001876935.1 Asparagus officinalis | reverse complement strand
AGAGGATATATATATAAGACTAGTATATATATATATAAGTAGTATATTATATATAGCTACTATATATATATATATATAGTATATGATATATAATATATACATCTAATTATATATATAATCAGGTATATAGTATAGTAGGTATAATATATATAATGGATGACACTGGTGATATCAGGGTGTTCTCCATTGACTGTGGTAGTGAGGTGACCAAAATCCCACCCTACATCACGTCTCGAAGAGAGAGCCTCACCTACCTTTTTAAAAGATAGGCTGCCATCTTCGAGACGTGATGTAGGGGGTGATTGGCACCTCACAGCCAGGAGTTTAATAAAAAAACTTGGTAGGCAATTTCTCCATATTCTGAATCATATATATAATATATATTATTAATATATTATATATATATAAATATATTATTATATATATATATTATATATATAATATATATATTATATATGGTATTGCTTGGTACAAAATATATTTTGTACTTGGGTAGTGAGTGTGGCACAATTCACCCTCCCACTCGATTTCAAATAGGGGACCTACATTCACATGGCTAAGCCTTGAGGAGTGGCTGAGGATATTGCAACCATATCGAGATGAATGAAGGGATTATGTCAATTACTACCAAGCATAAAGTCTTTGTGGGCTGTAACAAGCATACTCATTTCTCTCTTCATCCTCTCTCTCTCCTATATATATATTATATATTATATATATTATATAAGTATTATATATTAATATAATAAGTAGTAGTTTTATATATAACATATATATATTATATAATATATATATATATATATGTGTGTGTGATGTGTGTGTGTGTGTGGTGTTGTGTGGTGTGTGTTGTGTGTGTGGTGAAACTTTTGGTCAACTTAACAGTGGACAAGAGGCATTTTGATTATTATCTTTTGGATGGTGCTACTACAAAAAATATCATGTTGACTTGTAGTTACTCATGTATCAATAGTGATTGATACAAATTAAGCAAAGTTATAATCGATAATACAACGTAAAGAGACAATGAAAATATGGTGTGTGAAGGTTTAAAACATCATGATTTTTATTTTATAAATTCTCTTTAGAATTAAATTATTTAATGATGACGATCAGCCTTGGATATACTCCAATCCAGCATCTTGAGAGGTTGCATCTCTTAGATTCAGCTTAGGTGCTCTTAGAGATCACATTTCTCATATAGTTAGTTATATATTTATATATAATATAATATATATAGTAGATATATATATATGTAATATATTTATATATATATATATTATATATAATATATAGTATATATTATAACCGCACCTAGTATATTATATTTGATGTTGTAAGAGTGATCCCACATTATATCGCGTGTGGTATTTGTGGGATGAAGTTAATAAGGGTCACCGTTCCTTCCGCATAAATCTCCAAGTTCGGAGTTAAGTGCTGAAGTCTGCACATATAGAATCTGTGACGAGGACTAAGGTTCACATTTGTGGTTCTTCTGATCGGTTAAGTATACGTCGGTGACTTGTAGTGTGGGACGGTGAAGAACTGCGTGAGAGTTTTGTGTGTGTAGTATGAATGTTGCAAATCTTTCTTAGAAGATCAAGATGTTTTAAAACACCTTTACGTATGTGCTGAGATATAGAATAGATCAGTTATATTTATAATTGGTGGCGGAAAGGGTTGAACTCTATCAATGCTGGTGAGAGAGGACATGATAGCGGTGAACGAAAGCAGGGCTGTTACAGCTGAGTCAGTCTCCTCCTTTATAGTGCTGAGTAGTGACTGGAGGAAGATTACCTTGCAGCACTAATATGTGGAAGTGCGATCCTGAAAGGCATATGGGGTAGTGCCGACGTGGTTTCGACTGAGTCATGGAAGGCTACATCGGCTAGAGTATGAGGCGCCTGCCAAGCTTTAAACTGCGACGTTCACGTTGTGTCCAGTGGGGATGGCTGCGACTGGCTGAAGGTCATCTCGTAGCTCGCCTGAGAAAGCCAACGGCCGTTTCAGGAGTCCGTCATCCGTGTAGACGTTGAAGGGATACAGGTCGATAGTGGCTCGTTGTAAGTCTATCGATCAGAGGTCGCTAGGTACTCTTGGCCATCTGAGGTCGACATTGTATGAAATGAATTGTTTAACTCATGCAATGTTGGCTAAGTTGGAGGATCCCTGTTGGTTTCTATTGGCGCCTAATTTTCTATTGGGGCATTTGCATGCAGTAGTACCTCTTGTCCGTTGCTAGGCAAAGGTGTCAGCACTTTGACCGATTAAAGAACATCATTAATTAATATTATATATATATATTATTATATATATATATATATATTAGTAGTATATAGTTATATATTTATAAATTATATATTATATATATTATTATAAGTATAATATATATACTATATATATTTATATATAGTTATTATTATATTATTGGTTTGGTGGAAGAAATTCGTAGTAAAGAATGAAGAAGAATTTTATTTAAATTCTCTCGATCCATACAGATTTGAGGCTCTGATTACAAAAGAAGGAGACATAATTGTCTGACTTTCTCCCCTGTTGTTTAAAAACAGGGTTCTTCAACAGTAGCGATGAGATGTCTCCGCTCGAGATGCTCCGCGTCGAGTTTGCTTCTCGTTGACGATCCGGTGTTTACGTCTTGTATTCATTGGAGCGCGGCGACTTCTCGCTCTACGTTTGAACGTTGTGTGAGGAACTCTTTATGTGGCAAGTTTTAGATCCTGAACTGGAGTTTGAAACTTGTAGTGAAAGAGTTCACGATTTAACCAAATATTGGGTTCTATAATGCCAGGGAGAAGAAAGCTTGATGTTGCATGGATCTTCGCACAAGCCTCCTAGCATTCCCCCCGGCGGCCCCAAGAGATCTCGTTGCTTGCTATGGCCAACACGAAGGATGAAAGATCAGGTTATCCGAAACTAAGCTGATTATCTTAGTTTATTTATATAGGGAGTTAAGGGGTGTAATTTGCCACATGTGAATCGCTCCTGACGTGGCCTATATCGGAGATGTGAAACCGCGCCCTTTAAAGTCATCCTGTAGTGGAGTTGGTGATCCCTCAGATCGTGGGGAAACCGTTCGAAATTAGCGTTTAGCTCGGTTTGAATGAAGTCAAGGATAGCATAATGCCGCCGGTTCGGTATGAGATTCTGGCGTTCCAACACGCGGGTTCCTGATAGCTGAACGTCAAGTGTCTGAAAGCTGCGGACACAGGCGGCTGGGGAAGCTCATTTGGCTCCTGTTGGTGTATGGAAGCTGCGTTGGCAGCGGAGTGAAAGCTGCCGTTGGTTAACTTTCGGAACGGCTGCGTTTTGGCGGCCGCCTGAAACATTGAAACTGCAATTGGTGCAGCTTGGAGTCTGAGTTGTGTTTGCAGGCGTTTGGATGCTGCATGGGTGAGCTGCGGTGTTTGCACAGCCAGGTTTTGACTACTGTCGTTCCGCGGAGTTCGGAATTGGTGTTCGTCTTGATGATGGGTACAACGCGGGGACGAATTCCGACTGTCTTGGTTTGAGAGACCCGTCGGATTTGTTAGTCCCTCTTTCTGTCAGAGCATTGTAAAGGATCGTGTCGTTTTATAATGCTTTGCTTTAGCTCTTCTGATATGTGGGAGTCTGTCAGATTGTTAACTGCCGCGACTGTTGATTGTGAAGGTGTTGATTAGAGCTTTTCATCAGTTTGTTGTGAATGTCGTCAGATTGGTATCATTATATTCGATCTATTGAAAGTCTCAAAGTTGTAGGCCTTATGGAAGTTGTCAGACTGTAACTTTTCCATCATTCGGTTTTGATTGGGAATTCAGCTATCGTAGTTGTGTGATTTCTTAGACAGGCATATATTATTATATATATATATATAATCTATATATAATTATATATGATAAGTATTATATATATAGTATATTATTATATATATATATAATAATATATTACAGATTGAGAGAAGAGAGGGAGAGGAGGAGAGAGCGAGAAGAAATGAGTATGCTTGGTACGCCCGCACAATTCCAGAGGTTGAGGAGTGCATGTGGGATATGTAAACCATTTGATTAGATGGGAGGGTGTGCTTTGTGACCACTTCATTACAGCACGAAGCTTTTTTTGTGCTTGGCCAAGTATACACAGTTTCTTCATTACATATATTATATATACTATTATATATATATATGCTTGGTAGCTAGCATAAATCTTTGTGCTTGGTAGTGAGCGTGGCTAATCAACTTAGCCCCATTCAAGATGGGGAGAACCACATTCATACCATGGGCTTGAGGAGTGCATGTGGATATGCAACGCATTTGGATTTATAGTAGTAAGGGAGTGTGACCCGTCACTAGCGCAAGCATACCCATTTTTCCTTATATATATATATTTATATATACTATGATATTATATATAATTACCTACTATATATTTATATTATCATTTATATTATTATATATTATATATATATATAATATATATATATTGAGAGAGAAAATGGATATGTTTGGTACGCGAAGCACAATGTTTTTTTGGGGTTGCTAGGTATGAGGTGACAATATTCTCCTCGACACGTGCATGATGCGAATTCGGAGCTACATTCATATGTGGTAGGGGAGTTGGTTTGAATTGGAATGGAATGGGTGAAGAATATGACACCTCAACTGCCTAAGTGCATAAATTTTATGGCATTATACGCGTAAGCATGTACCCATTGTAGGCTGTCTAAATAAAAATCAAAATAGATAGCTGATCCCTATCAAACTCCGATGGATCGGATAGTTACAATCTGACGCACGTTCCAGAAGGCTAAATTTGAAAGACTTTTAGCATAGAGCGATGAAGGTTCAATCTGAGACTGGCTTCACAACAACTCGATGAAACTCTAAATTCAGGTAGTCTTCACAATCAACATCGAAAAGTTACAATTCTGACCAGACTCTCGATTATTTCAAGGAGCCTATTATGATGAAGATACAATGATGATTATAGTGTTTCTCTTGTAACTGCTCTGCATGGAAGAAGCTATAGTCATTAGCTCCTTCTAGATAAACACGGATTCATGCTTCGGTTTCAATTTTGGAACGCAGCGCCCCTCTGCTGTTCCAAGAGCTTCAACAGCAAAACACGGTAGCGATTTGTGCATACCCTCGTCGTTCCTAACCTTGCAGAACAAACGATAGCGCAGGCGACCAGCCTCGCGTTTCCCAACAGTTCTAGATCTCAAAACGCTAGCGTGTCATGTCCCTACTATGTCGTTTTTCAGAACACCCAGCCGGTACCCCACTCCGCGTCTCTATTTAAACGCGGATTTAGGGTCCTGAACGTCGGCAATGTGGGCGTTTGACTTGTGTTTTGTCGTTCAAGTGATTACGGAGCTGAACGGTTGTAGGTAACGTTTTTCTGATCCTTTTCGTCACTCACGGATATTTGAGGGATTTCCGCCCCACTTTAGAGCGGATTATGGGGGGCGGTTTACATCCTCCTCTCAGATCCCCATTATGGAGAGATAAGGGGGGCCGGGTTTACAGTATTGTTATCTCCCCCTTAATCTCCCATATAATTATGGGTTAGGACTTCAAGTTGAGTTCGAGGTGCTTTTTTGGAATCTGAACTTGGCAGCTGTGGAGGGGGGGAATCGGATTTCTTGTGCTCGGACTTGCCGCTTGTGGATGCTTCGGCAGCAAAACGTAGAGGATATTGTGGAGAACGTTCTCCGGTATGATTTTGCGTGGTGAGATCGTATCCCACACGGACTCCTCATTTCTGGCATTGGCATAGTTGAACGCGGCTTTTCGGTTCAAATCAACTCTTTACATAGTTCTTCTAAGACTCAGTTCAGCAGGTTTCTAAACTTGCCAGCGCAAGTCTCCAACAACGTCAAATCGTGAGGAGCAGAACGTTCTAGTGAATCAAAACGTGCGATTCATAGAAGAGCAAATTCGACGGCGCGAGCATTCGAAGGAGGCACTCCATCGCCATCGCGTTGAAGCAACCCTCAAGATTAACAATTAGGGGGGGAATCCAGATTCATTCTCCTCTCTTTTGTAATAGAAATGCAAATGCTACATAGATTTTTGAGAGAAATACAAGTCTAATTTTCTTTCACTGTCTTTTATCTATATGTAATTTGATCTACACAACACGCCATATATGATATATATTATTAATATTATGATAATATATATATAGTATATGATCTATATAATATATATATATTTATATATATAATTATATATAGTATATATTATATTATATGGTAGTAATATTATATATTATCCTACTATATAGAGGATATGATATATATATATATTATAATATATCAAAGTTGTGAGGGATAGTTATTCTAGCCTAATATTATAAATGATTATATCTATAATATAATATATTATATATATATACTACTATTATAGCTATTGATATGTATATATATATATTCTATATATATACATATACATACCTTGGTCCTGTTTTTGCTTATGTATACCAAGTGTAAGATCGTGTACCCTTAAGGAATGAGCGTGCTCTTATGAAAAACATGGCGGAAGTCTTTAACCCCTTCAAATAACATAGAGGGTGGGTATTGCAAAGTAGATTTACTAATATACAAAAGTACAGAATGACCAATTAGAAATGTTTGATCCTACCTTTCCTATATGTCATCTAGTAGCAAGTTGCAACGGGGATAGAGATAGTTCAAATGATAAGAGGGGTTGGTGACAATGCATATAATAGGTCCACATATTAAACAATAGAATTAAAAACATCCTTTTGACCAAATATTAGGCAACAATGGATGAATAAAGTTTTCCCAATTATGCCAATGCAACTTATTACGTGCCATCATGGTGAAGTATTAGTTCATGGAACCAGGAATCTGGATATTGAACTCCTCCGCATAAAAATTCATTAAAAACCTAAAATAAATAAACACGAGTTTTCTTATTTTATAATTCTAAAATCTAGCTCAAAATTACCATGATCAAATTATCAAGTTGGTAGACCATTTGATCCCATAGTTTAAGCCCATGAGTAGTTCAAAGATAATTCTGAGAGATTTCAAAAGACTCTAAATAGACATGACTTTAATGTATACGGAAATGAGATTAAGCTGCATATCAAAAATATTTAAGATAGCAACATACTGTAAGTAATGAAATTAAAAGATGTGACCAAGAGTGTGGAACTTTCAATTGAATGCCCCATTAGTTGTTATGTCTCTTCCACAATGAATACCATTAATTTTTTTTAATTCATCCCTCCATTAATCCTTTGCCTCTCTGTAATCACCTCCCTTTAAAAGATGGCACATGGGCTTGTGTATACAAACTAATTAGCTCATTATTAAACTATATCTTTCTACTAAACTTATTTCCAAGTCAAAACTAGTAATATTATTTTGTTCAAAATTGAAAGCTCCATTAATCTCCCCCTACTTCTTTTTAATGCTGCAAGGAACCATGATGAGTGGGGGAGAAATTTGAAGGAGAAGAATTCATTGAACTCTTAGGCTAAATTATTAACTCTTCATTGAATGACCACCATTATTTCGCTTTTACTTTTTGACTTGGACACTATGAGAGGCATTAATGAGCTACTTATATCATAAGCAAAGAGAAACTTTGTGTTAAATTGACTCAATCTGTTATTAACTGTGGAGAGATGGTAGTTTGAGCAAGTGACGCGAGTAATATTCTACATTTTACCAATAAATAATATTAAGATGAAGTTAGATAAATAAAAATTTATCAGACCTCCGGATCAATAGAGGATTAAACTACAAAGGCATTTGACAAAGTTTTGCTACCATCATACATCATTCATAATTCATAAATGAACAAAAATGCAATTTTTTTAAGGTAATCATATCATGTTTTGGGTTGAGATAGCTTAGATGGTATTACATTCCACGCCATCATGACATCATAATTATAAACCACGTGAGTTTTAATTAGGTTGAGCTTTAATTTTTGCTAACCTGTCTTCAACTAAACCTAATGAGGACAATTAGAAGAAAGGGATTAGGATTAGTTGTTGGATTTGAAAGAAGAAGAGATCTTTTTTGGCTGAATTACTTGCACTCGTAAAGCATCAAAACAAGATTAATGCGTGCTTATCTCATTGTCACAAAATGAGTTGTGGGGCTACACGTATTGTATCTTTCATAAATTTGAATAACGACACGTTTTACTAAAGTTAGAAAATTATTTAAGAAACATTTACTAGGACAATCATAACATCAGTGCATTTAATACCGTTTACTTTGCTTCTAAGATAATTTGGAGTCATCAGAAGACATAAAAGAAAGAAACCCGTCAAAAAAATTAGAAAACGAATTACAAGGGGAAAAACAAGAAATAAATAAAGAAAAAGAAATTGTATTAAGTTTGATAGAACACAAGCATGCATTTTCTTTTCCTTTTGGAGAGAGAAAATAACTCCTACAAAATCCATAAGAAACAACATTTTTTCTGTCAAATACAGCACAAAGACTAGACTTAAAAACTATGGATAAATTAAAATGCAACTCATTGAATTCTTCATGTTTGTTTAGACCTTTATCTGAGATGAAACTCTCTGAAATTCATTGAATTCTTCATGTCATTGTACAATTTTATTATAAAAGAAAGAGAAACAGAGACAAAACGGGATGGGAACAAACGCCATCATTCTCGATCAAATTCTAAAAATAAATAAGCAATTTATGATTTTGAAGATATCTAGCTTTGGATCCTTTCAATAGCAAAGTCTAGCTATTAGAAATTTTTAAACAAAAGAACAGATTCATTGTAAGCAAAATAGGAGTCCTACAAGCAGCTATGTTCTAGCTTAGCGTGCAATTACACTTCAGAATTTCATAATTAACATTTTAAAGTCTTCTTAAATTTCAATCTGCATTCTTATTTTTTTTTAAATTTAAGAAAATATGGCCCGATACTTGTGTATATAACCAACAAATGGTAGGCTAGTAGCTCATTTGAGCTCATTTGCATTAATAGTCCATTCTGATTGAATTTAGCTTATAATTAATTATATGGCCAATAATTGTATTTTTATTTCTAGATAAATAGATACTTATTTTTCGCCCCCATAAGAAAGCTATTTCGGATCCACCATTGCCACTAGGGATCCTATCAGAACCATCTCTACAAGAATAGAGTGATCTACATCATAAATAGAAAGTTTACATGAATCCGTCATTGTCAATAGGGATTCTATCCTAACCATCTCTATGTGAGTGGGGTGATCTAAACTAATAAATAGAAGAGTTGTAATTCTCAAACTAAGTCTCTAACCACCTGCGAGTAGTATATATAGATTACCTCTTTCTTAGGGGTGTTTTAATAGAATTCCTACTCCGCCACTGCCTACAAGTCCAAACCATCAACAAAGTCGTAAGTAAGTTGACATGAATTTCCTTTTGTTATTAATTTGTCACTTAACTTTTTCTAACGAAAAACAAAACAAACTCTAAAATAAAATGTTAGATTAAAAAACTAACATCACCTAACAAGATCTCGCGATACATTGACTCCCGCTCATCCTCACATGTGGGCCCCAGAATCCGACGTCAATCCAGTCTAAATC
>NC_033795.1:16451380-16475657 GCF_001876935.1 Asparagus officinalis | reverse complement strand
AGTCCTCTTTTCACTGATATTTACTGCAATTTTCTCACTACGCTCCTCTTTTTAAGTTTATATTTGGTTCAATGACCTGCAACCTCCTCAATACTAAACAAATAAAAGAAAGGCAGAGCTGTTAAGTACTCTACTCTCATTCATTCAATTCAATTGTTGTCTTGTATTAAAGAAAACCCATCACCTCTCCAATATTTCTCTTATATAATGGCATTAGAGCATCCCTCACCTCTCCCTCCCTCAGTACAACTCCATAGCAACCACCTTCTCTTCAGGTGAACCTCCCCTCCTTGCTCCATCTCCCTCGAAAGCTCGGCTCTGATCATCTGAGGTAACCATTTTCAGCCTCATCTTTTCCAACGCTAACTATTCTTAATATTATGGGTACACTGGATATTAGCTGTCATCTCATTTCGCAAAACGAGCTGCCAAAAATAATAGTAGTAAGGTTCACTTGCTCCCTATATATAACTAGCAGACATCACTAGCCTGTTTCTTAGAGGTCATTCAGCAAAATGAGTTGCCACTTCGTATCCATTTTTTTTCCATTACTATTTTTAGGGGGAAAAACCGAGGTTTTAACCTGTATATTACTATAAGAGAGAGAGAGAGAGAGCAAAGTATACATAAAAAATACTTTGATGCCCCAAGGTAAATAAGAAAAATGGCAAAATTATAGCTTTGTATAAACCAAATTATGCAAGGTTTTTTTTGTTGATTACTAGATGATTTCGTGGTTCCGGTTTTTTATTTTTATTTTTCACTTTCTTTTGATACTAATATTATTGGCTACATGACGGTTGTTTCGTGTGAAGGAGGTTAAACAATGAGCAGGAAGGGGCCGAGAAGGGACCTGAAGCTGAACTTATCCCCGCCGACGATGCGTGGAAACACATCGAGAAGGGTGGCGGAGGACGACGACGGACTCGCCTGATAATTCTCGTCCCGCGAGCTCGTGTGTGTCATCGGAAGCCGCCAGCAGCCCCGAGGCGACGTCGATGGTGGCTCGCCGGTTGCCCGAGGTGCCTGATTACGTGATGCTGCCTGAGCAGGACTCGAAGTGCCCCAAGTGCAACAGCCACCGTTGCTCCTTGACTTTCTCAACAACAACAGCAGCAGCAGCAGCAGCAGCAATAACAGTAACAAGAACAAGGGCAACGGCAAGAAGAACAGAAAGAGCTGAAGTTTTCGTTATATATCCCTGTTTCTTAGTTTTATGTCACCTTGGTTCTTAGTTTCCATCCATAAGCTTAATTGCAGATACATCTTTTATACTACTGCCTTTAGAATTTCAGACGATTTTTTTTTGAACTTTTCTTGCTGTCACTTTTAAAATTCGATTAAAAGAATTTTCGGTTGAATTAAGGGCAGAAAGATAATTTATCGTCAAGTCATTCACGCAAGTGCGTAGTACAAGAGATGTATCTGCAATTAACCCTTTAATCTATATAAATAGATTGTAGTGGTGGTCTTTTCTGCTAGATGAAGTCTCTGTCTCCTCCTTTTCGTGCTCCCAACTCTCTGTTTGGCCGAAGACGGTGTAAACTGGGCCAACTCCGATGACTAGCCCAAATTATAATATAAATAGTACTCTAGTACCTTCAACTGTGTATTACAATATATATGATCATTTATATGTGGGTGAACTCTTTCTTTCTCTTGAACAGACAGAGCAAGGCTTGTAATTAATGATCTCAGTTAGCCACAAATCATGGTAAAGGGCATTTTTGTAGAGAGTGCTGCTACAGGGACCCTATTTAAAATAGGGGATCCTGCATGGGACAGGTGAGGTGTCGCCTCCATGTCCCGTGATGCATTGTTCATGAACAGTGCATCACAGGACAGAAAGACGACACCTCACATATCCCACTCAAGGTCCTCTATTTTGGAATCCCTGAGGCATTTATTTTTGTAGATGTCATGCTCAATAGTTTGCAAGCATATGCAACTATGCAAGTAGATAGCATATAATAAGATACAGCCCCACCACAGAGAAGTTGATAGATGAGAGGCATTCAAAAGGAAGACTCTTTTGTATTGAAGTACCATTAAAAATCAGATTGAATGCAAGAGTAATTGAGACGGTTGAGAATAATGAAGGGGTGTTTACGTCAGGTGATAAATACCAATTAATTTCTCCACTCTTCTTCCACCACCCGCACCTCCTTGTTTTGCTTTTGTTTTTGCCTTTGCCCTTTAGATTGAATACATACAAGAAGCACCTAATGGCTCCAATAAATGCAAGGCAAAGGCAATACAAATTTGCCACAACAACTACATTTCATCTCATGCATGCGTCACCTATAAATATTACATACTCTGTTAGAACATAAAACTGTAACCCTCAATCCTCACCACTTCATAGTTTTAATATAGTAGCAGAATCCTTGGCATCAGAGCAGTTTGGGTTGTCACAACGTTGGAGTTTTGGTGCAGTGGCTAAGTCCTCAAACATACTCACATTTGACATACTCAATTCTATACCGATACTCCATGTCCATCAACTATTTGTTTCTAAACCCTTAGTTGTCAACTATTTGTTTCTGCACGAATGACAAATTTACTCACCTTTCATCCTTACAAAATAACAAAGATGTCCCTTAATTTTTTGCAATGCAAATAGCTGCTGCATCTTTAGTTGGATGATTGAATGCAAGTATTCTTCTCAATAAACCTGAACAAAAGATCTACGGTCCCAGAACGAAGAAGAAAGAAACATCTGCTTGAACAAGCTAACATGCTGAAAAGTACATCTATCGTTATCGAAATATTCCTGTTTCAATTTCTACACTTCTAATTCTATTAGCCCTTTGAGACTCATCAGCATCTGCATTACTGTTTCCTCTTCACAGAAAGGATGACTATAGAGTTCTCCCTCTTTATCCTTTCCTTCCTTGCAAAACCTAACAGTCAGATATAAGAAATCTAATGAATATGAATTATCCTATAACAGAATACTGCTAACTACGCTATTTCATATATCAGATTATGGTTACTGAGACAAAACAGAACTAGCTGTCAGCCTAAGAGAACTTTGTTCGAAGCAAGCAAGAAAGATATAAATGATAACATAACCACAAATGACCCTTAACAGAACTGAACGGAATGGAAGGATCTATGTGGCTGAACCAAAAGATTTGGCAATAAAAAAAAGTTTGTCACCGGTGTCATTGTTGTTACCTATGTGTTCAAATAATGTATCACGTGTATACTGTTTACAAGTAAATACTGGTTGATGATGAGCCATGATGTATTCCTTAATATTCGGATAAATCATGGGCCTTCATGAATAAAACCGATGAAAAGAATAATTCAGTCACTCCCTTCACATTTTTGAGCAGAAGTACGTCAAAACACTCAAACCATCAAAAATGTTGTGCCTCATACAGCAAATTGATAGCGCAAGATCAAGCTTCATAGTGAGCAACAAGTAGACACAAATGTCAAATGTGGTCCATGAGGTGATGTGTCGTGCACCTATTAATAAGCATAACCTTCTTGGTGATTCGACTATGTCCTCCCTGGCCGACAAAGATGTATTCTAAAGGAATATGGTTTGGTTTCTGCCTAATACCAAACATAATGAGCAAGGAATTGAATCATGAGCAGATAAATAGAAAACATTTCACAATGCAAGATTTGCTAATGGGTCAAAAAAAATTATGACACGGTTTTAATAAGCATTTAATAAATAAGAACGCTCGATAGCCTACATGCCAACTACTTGCAGTTTGAGGTCATAACACTGAATTGACTAAACCATTTAAAAAGGAAGAAAAAAGTAAGGAATCAGTAAATATATAAATGTTAATGATTGAGATCAAATAAATGGTAAAAATGTGAAGCCACCTATCAACATACCTCTCTTACTATGTCCCTTTGTTTTGTAGGCTTGCTAGTAGATGATATATTCCCACATTCAGTCGTGACATTGTTCTATGATCATTCAACCACAATTACAGGGCGAAGTAAAGGAACGCCTATATAGTATCCTGGATGCTCCTTATTCCCCACACTGCACTAGAGTATTCAAGCCAAACCAAAAACAAACAATATGCATATCGTTTTTTGATACTGAACCTCGATGAAATCTCAAAAGATGTTAGAAGACTAGCAGTCACTTGTATGAAGAGCTGCTTCACATAAATGTGCAAACTAGTCAGAGCAATATACCTATATGAATCAAAAGTATGAGTAAACTAAAGATTGAAATGTTGCAAACCATTTTCCAAACGTTTCCACTAAGCTTTTCTGTACTTACGACAGGATGTCCTCAGCTTCATACTAAAAGAAGAAGAAGATCACAGGTATAGAAGATATTACAAATCAGCCTTCAGCTGGACATACAAATAAACCTAGGTAACCAAATATCATGGAATTTCTGATACATAAAGTTCAAGGGATGTTTTATATCATTAACTTGAAAATCTCTAGGGCCCTCATCCATAACACATGGTTCATCTTGCAATTGCTGTCTGATTACAGAACCTCCTTGGTCATATCTGCAAAATTCTCCCAAGGATTAATGATATTTCAAAAAAATATATAAATAAAAGCCATGGGCAAAGCACAAAAGCTTCAAGCAAATTAATAAGAGTGAATTAGGTACAAAATTTGCATCAGAATATCAAATTTTGCACGGGTAATAGCACTACAAACATTGAAAAAGTAACAACTAGAAATGTATTTAACAAACTGTGAAAATTAGCATTTGCTTATGATGGAGGGAATTTCAATTCACTTACTTGTATGTTTAGTATCTACTCCTCTATACAAACGGGAGAACCCAAGATTCACTGCAGCAAACAGGAACCTGGATACTGTAGCATTTATTTTTTTTGAAAACATCACTGTAGCATACGGTAATACTGTAGCTTTTTTTTAAAAAACTACAACAGAGGCGGGAACTGTATCAACCCAAAAAATCTTAAAAATTACTGTAGCATTTAAAATCGGGGTTACTGTAGCAAAAATGATATGTCGTGCTTTGCATGGTGTCACAGACTAGTTTTGAGTAAAGTAGCAATATGAATCCCATTGATACTATTACAAATCAATTGTTGAAGCAAGTTAATATATGCTCTAGTTCTAATCTAGAACAAGCACAGAATAACAGCAAGACTGTTAGGTCTCATGTTTATAAGCCTATTGTCTAATCTAGTTTTGATGATTAACAAACAATTCCTAACATCGTTTGTCGAGTGTTTGTATTTGCTTGTTAGGAATTCTACATAAATATCCTAGGTCGGAGATTGGTTGAACTTGCGTCTTCACGATGATATCTAAAGGAGGTTGGAGGAAATATAAATGAAGTCGTCGCAATTCAAGTCAAAAATTCTATTGTGCTTCATCCATGTTTTACCAAGATCGAGCTTAATGAAGATCATTTGCTTGGGTATAGTAGTTTAGGAGATTTACTTTATGTGTCATACTTAAAAACTCAAATATTACACACATACACGTTTTTGTTTTATAGCTTTCAATTTTAATCGTATAAATATAAAACAAATAGTTATATTTATATACATATATACTTGTTTCATATTTATCATCTTTATTTGGGAAAATAATGTGTTTACAGATTAAAGACTTGATTATACTATTTTATATCCTTTATCAAGTCCATTAATCTACCAGAAAGTGTTTCAGAACTTATTTGAAAAGATTTCATCAAAATTAAGTTTTAATTATTTCGTATTTTTTGAACAAGTTTGCAAAATACTTGTGTTTTCACACTTGGGAAATGTTATTTAAGAAATTTCTTCTTTAACATGTTCATTTTCATATATATAATTGTTTTCCAAAGTTTTACAATTTTTGGAGTTAATTTACTATGTTAAATCAAATTTAGAAAATCAAGTTTTCAAGTAAAATCAAATATCTGGGATATATGTTATCGGTCGACCAACATAGTCTCATCAGTCGACCGAGTCGACCGAGAACAGGTTATCAGTCGACCGACGGATGACCATCAGTCGACTGATCAGAGCTATTTTTCAGCGTTTATTTTCTCAGGTTTATCAGTCGACCGATACTCTTATATCAGTCGATCGATAACCAACCATCAGTCGACCGATGACAAGCCATCAGTTGACCGATAACGACTAGTTTCTGTAACTGGTAGTTTTTGTCAAGTTGTGTTTTTTAGGCTATAAATACCCCTCAAGCCTTGGTTTTTCTCAAGGGTTTTCACTGAGGTTTTAGGTTGTTTGTTTCAAGTTTTTGAAGATCAAAAATTCGTTTATATGAAGAGGTTTTCACATGAGAAGGAATTCAATTTCAAGTTTGAGGCTTTCATCCTCAACATCTTCTTCTCTTATTTAGAGAAATTTTCTAAACTCTTCATCTAGCTTTTTATTGTTTTGTTTCTCATATATTTATGCTAGATTGATTTGAGTTTAATTTGTTTTAATTATTATTTCACACACAACCATTGGGCTTGTTGTAAATTGAAAAGAAATTTGAGGAAAATTTATGTATTTCTTTATATTATCAACCGGGTAATTACATCTGATTTATATACAGAGACCTAGGTTATATTCCATCCTACAATCTGTGGGATATCCTAACAAAAACGGATCCCACAATCTGTGGGATATCCTAACAAAAACAGAAACTAACCAAACCACCCTAATTCCCTAATTCTAGGAAAGCTAACAATTATATTCAATCTTTCCTGATTTAGTCTATACACGTGTAAACACATTTTCCAACACTCCCCCTCAAGCTGGTGAATAGGTATTCATCATTCCCAGCTTGGATACAAAACTCTGAAACACAGAACTACTTAACCCCTTGGTGAGTACATCGGCAAGTTGGCCATGTGTAGATACGTAAGGTGTACAGATCAATCCACTGTCCAACCTTTCCTTGATAAAGTGTCTGTCAATCTCGATGTGCTTCGTTCGATCATGCTGCACCGGATCGGCGGATTGTGAGCTATGCTGATTGCAGATTTGTTATCATAATAGAGTTTCATAGGGCCATCCCACTTAAACTTTAGATCCTCTAGAACAATCTTCAACCATAGTAGGTCACACACACCTTGAGTTATTGCTCGGTACTCTGCCTCAGCACTAGACCGTGCTACCACATTTTGTTTCTTACTCCTCAATGTCACCAGATTTCTACCAATGAAGGTGCAGTAACCAGAGGTTGATTTTCTGTCAACTGACCCAACATAGTCAGCATCTGTGTATGCCTCAAGAGCCAACCCTCTATTCCTCTTGAAAAGGATGCCTCTACCTGGTGTCCCTTTGAGATATTGTAAAACTCTGAATACTGCCTATAAATGAACTTCCTTTGGATAGTGCATAAACTGACTAATCACACTCGCTGCATATGCAATATCTGGCCGAGTGTGAGAAAGATAAATGAGCCTCCCCACCAACCGTTGATACATTTCTCTATCCACCATTGTATCTTCTTCTGCCTCGTTAAGCTTGAGGTTCGGTTCTATTGGAGTACTCACCAGTTTGCATGATGTCTTGCTAGTTTCTTTTAGTAGATCTATAACATACTTCTGTTGAGAAATGAAAATGCCTTGCTTAGAATGAGTCACCTCAATCCGAAGAAAATACTTCAACCTTCCTAATGTCTTGATCTCAAACTCCTTAGCCAAACACTGGCTTGGAAGTTGCCTCTCCCTATCATCATCACCGGTCACAATTATGTCATCAACATACACCAATAGGACTGTAACTTTACTTGAAGATGAGTGTTTAATGAACAAAGCATGATCTCCTTGACTTTGTCTATATCCCATGGTTGTCATCACTCTAGCAAACCTTCCAAACCATGCTCGCGGTGATTACTTAAGTCCATACATAGCCTTTTTTAGTCTACATATTGTACCAGCAACCAAACCTTTATTATAACCTGGCGGGACTTCCATATAAATTTCCTCCTCCAATTCTCCATGCAAAAAGGCATTCTTGACATCAAACTGCTGTAATTCCCAATCACAATTAGCTGCTAATTACAATAAGACTCTAACAATGTTCATCTTTGCAACCGGAGCAAACGTTTCTTGGTAATCAATCTCATATGTTTGAGTATAACCCTTGGCCACCAACCTAGCCTTGTATCTTTCTATAGATCCATCTGCTCTATAGTTTATTGTATAAACCCATTTACACCCTACAAGTTTCTTTCCTTCAGGCAACTTCACTAACTCCCAAGTTCTGTTCTTTTCCAATGCCTCCATCTCCACATTCATAGCCTGTTGGTTAAAGCCTCAGATAACCTGGTAGGAATGGCAATGGTATTTAGGCTGATAAGGAAGGCTCTATGAGATGGTGAAAAACGTTTAAAGGATAGTAAATGTGAAAGAGGATATAGAGGTCGGTTTCTGCATTCTCTAACTCCTTTCCCAACATCAATAGGGAGGTTCTGGTCATCATTGTTTATCTCAGTTTCAGACTGAAAGGAAGGACTAGAAATTGTTACCTCATTCTCAGGATTTAGATTGGAGTCTTGGACTTGCACAGATTCAGGGATAACTTGCTTCCTTCTTGAAAACACCTTTCCTTTGCCAAATCTTACACCATCAAGGACCGGATTTAAAGATGGATTTGCAGGAGACACAAAATTTAGATTTTCAGTAGGCTCGGTGGGAGGAACATTAATAGGACTAGACTGACTAGGTTGTCTTGACACAGGAAGAGATGAGGATGGCAATGGCAAATCATGAAGTAAAAAATCTGCCTTATCCTTATCTTTCATTATTGAATTCTCCCCCAGAAGATAATGAATAGTGAAATAGGATTCTTGTTCATGAAAAGTTACATCAACTGAGACATAGAACCATTTTGTTGGGGAATGATAGCACTTATACCCCTTTTGAGTTGAAGAGTATCCCACAAACACGCACTTTAATGCCCTTGGATCCAATTTTCCCCGGTTTTGACTATGAACATGAACAAAGGCCACACACCCAAATATGTGAGGAACAAGATTATTTGTGACGCGTATATTTGGATAGAATGTGGAAAGAACATCCATTGGACTTTTAAATCCTAGGACTCTAGAAGGTAACCGATTGATGATATGGGCAGCTGTAAGGATTGCTTCCCCCAAAAAGATTTAGGCACATTTTTCTAAAACAGAAAGGATCTCGTGGAATCGAGGAGGTGACCATTTTCCATTATGCTACTCCATTTTGTTGTGGAGCACTAACACAAGAGAACTCATGTATTATTCTCACTTTCTGAAAGTATGGAGTTAAGACTTGATTGAAATAGTCTTTAGCATTATCCGACCTAAATCTTTTGATATTGACATCAAATTGAGTTTTTATCATAGAACAAAAATTTGGGAAAACAGTGCTGACATCGGACTTCTGTTTAAGCAAAAAAATCCAGGTTACTCGAGTACAATCATCAATGAATGACACAAACCATCTAGCCCCATTTACATTAGAAACAGTGGGAGGACCCCAAATATCATTGTGAATAAGGTAAAAAGGAATGAAACTTCTTTTATTACTTATTGGAAAAGATACACGTTTGTGTTTAGCAAGTTCACACACTTCACAATGAAAACGTTCAACATCTAAACCCTTAAATAGAGAAGGGAACAAAAGTTTAAGAATCCTAAATGATGGATGTCCAAGTCGGCGATGATGAAGCCAGACTTTTTCTTTATTAGAGGAAAGAGACTCTAAGACAAAAGAATAAGATGTTATGCCCTTGGTAATGTTGGATTGACTTGGTGTTTCAAGATAGTAAAGCTCATCCTGTTCTCTAGCTTGTCCAATCGTCCTCCCCGAATCCTTGTCCTGAAATACACAATAACTTTGATCAAACACCACTTTACAACGCAAATCTTTAGTGAGCTTTTGGATTGAAACAAGATTTGTGGTTAGCCTAGGGACATGAAGAACATTTTTTAATAACAGTGACGAGCTTATCTTGATATCACCTATACCAGCCACCGTGGTCAAATGATCTATTGGATGTGACTATTTTCCTATTACTTGGACATAGGGCATATGAGGAGAAATTTTTTGATGAATGGGTCATATGGTCGTAGCTCCCGAGTCAATAATCTAGGAACTTGTAAAGGCTATATCCGAGACATTTAATCCAATGGAGAATGGAAGTTTACCAGAATATGCCAGTGAATAAGTACTTGATGGTTTTTCAAGGCTGCTAATAAGTGATCTTACCCTCTCAAGTTCTTCTTGGCTGAGATTTCCCATTTCTTGTGGTGTTCCTTCATGCGGTGACACTGATGCAATCTGAGCTTGTCCACTATTCCTCGGTTGATCTCCCTTTTGTCCCCACTCTCGGCTTAGTGGTTTTCCATGCAGTTTCCAACATCGCTCACGAGTATGATGTGCAGTAAGTACACCATAGAGTGTCACGGTTTTGAGTCCTTGGCTAGTTGGTTCTCCCATTCTCGACAGCTGCCACTTTTGCTGCATTTATGGTTGTCTTATTATTGTTACTAGCAACCAAAGTCGAACTGTCAGTGCTCTTTGGTTCAAGCATCAATTCCCTTCTACTTTCTTCTCCTCGGATGAGTGCCACCACTTCATTGAAGCTTGAAATTTCTTGTTTGCCAAGAATCTGAATTCTAACTTGGTCGAATTCCGGATTTAGTCCAACAAAAAAATCATAAACTCTATCTTGCTCAATAAACTCCTTTAAAATTACAACATCTTCAGGACATTTGGTTTTTATCACCCTGTAGTGATCAAGTTCTTGCCATAGAGCCTTCAATTGATTGGCATATTCAGTAACTATTTTACTGCCCTGTTTTGCAGCCATCGTTTGCACATTGACTTCATAAGCTTGAGCTGCGTCTCTTGCTTTTGAATAGGTCTGCTAAATTGCGTCCCAAATATCCTTAGTTGTAGCCAGAAACATACATGTGTCACTGATCTCAGGAGTCATAAAGTTCCATAGCTATGCCATAATCATAGAATCTTCTTCATCCCATGCTTCAAAACGAGGATCTCCTGGTTTTGACCCGGTACCCAGGAGATGACTAATCTTTCCTTTCTCTTTCAGTACTGTGCGAACAAGCTGTGACCACTTCAAATAGTTCTTCCCGTTCAACTTATATACTGATTGAATCTGTTGCAATTCTCCATGCACTGATTGCGGTGTCACTTCATCAACCATGGTCGTATTGTGGACTTCAGATGTTTCTGTCATGATTTATAAGAGAAGGCAAAAGAAAAGAGAAAACGACAAGGTTTTTTTTTATGAAGCTCAATCGTTTTCCTAGCGATGAAGGCCTAGTGTTAGAAGACTGAATCCAACTCCGTCGATTAAGGCGGGAGTAGACCATGAAAAACAGCGATTAAGGCCGAAAAACACAGAAAAATCCCAGAAAGAGCCTAGGGCTCTGATATCATGTTGTAAATTGAAAAGAAATTTTTGAGGAAAAATTATGTATTTATTTATATTATCAACCGGGTAATTACATCTGATTTATCAACAGAGATCTAGGTTATATTCCATCTCACAATCTGTGGGATATCCTAACAAAAATGGATCCCACAATCTGTGGGATATCATAACAAAAACAGAAACTAACCAAATCAACCTAATTCCCTAATTCTAGGGAAACTAACAATTATATTCAATCTTTCCTGATTTAGTCTATACACGTGTAAGCACATTTTCCCACAGAGCTTAAGTATTTCAATATAGTATTATTGGGTTGTGGGGTGTGATCATTGAGTGAGCTTTCATTTTCGTTCTCATTTGTATTAGAGAACAAAATCATTTACTTGAGCTTATTGTTGAGAACACGTTGTAATACACAAGGACACTTAGAGGAGTGGTTGATAGTGACAAGATCAATTCCAAGAGGAGTGGCTTGGTTGTAAAAGCCTAGGGAGAGATAATTCCAAGCATTTGAGGAAGGTAACACGGGTAGACCAACACTTAGAAGAGTGTATTATATGATTTTCAACGTATGATTTGTAAACGTTATTGGCGAGCATTGAAAACCGATTTGTGTAGTTATTATTTGTGTTGATAATAGAGAATCTCCTCGAGGTGAGGAGCGGAGACGTAGGTCGAGGGTTGATGGAACTCCGTGAACATATCATTGTGTTTGTGATTGTTTTTGGCGCACTCTTATTGTCTCATTGTTTATATCGCCTATTGGTTATTTGTTTATCCTTGCATATATCACTTTGTTTATCATATTGCTAGGATATTAGTTGATAAGTTTTAATTTGGCATCAATATCGAATTATATTAGCAAATACCCTATTCACCCCCCTTTAGGATACTTTCAAAGATAACTAATAAATTCTAGTTCTAGTTAATATGCAATTGCAAAACTGAAAAAGACATGTTCAAGACATTGATAATCATCACTTGGTGTTCTATTCTTTCGCAAGCAAGAAATGGAAAGCATATTCTGGCTTCCCTTCTATGTTTCATCTGTATCTCTTTAAAGGGAAAAACTGAATAGCATGGCTTGCTGACATGCCCACTTTTTACAACTGGAGCAACTTCTAATCAATGGTCGATAATATTTATCTTGAGAGGCCCAAGAATCCAAGATACAAATTCTCATGATTTCTCTATTATTTGAAAGAAAATTAAATTATTGAATGTTTATAAGAGTATAACCCTAGAAGATATGAAATGGCAATTGCCTTTTAAATAATACAATTATTAATCAAAAAATACAAAGTTACCTATGAGACACATAAACCCTAGAATCCGCCTCAATGAAAATCTCCAATATCTTGAAGATCAGGCATTGTAACTTTCCTGGAGCATTGTCCTGATCAATACACTAATGAAATGGCCAGGATCAAATAGCTATAAAAACCGTAATTCTTTTTTTTCTTCTTCCTCTTCTTCTTTCTCTCTATGGCCGCAAAATTCACAAACATCAGCAGGGCTTTTTTTCCTGCCTCTGTTCCGAAGGGCATCTCACGTGATACCCTAATCATCAAAAGCAAACCCCAAATGCAATAACTTATTCCCGTTAAAATATATTAGTGGGCCCTGCTTCCTTTTGTTACTCTTTTGGTAACAGAATTTAAGCTCCCCCACTCACACTAATGCAGCCTTATAGCTTAATAGGTAACGCTTTTAAAATTTTGAGGGGACCTGTCAATAATAACCTTAGCCTAACAGAAACTAAACTTGCTCCGCCGGTACTTCTAATTTCAGGAAGTGTTAATAGCAATGATTTATGAATCAGAAAGTTGGGCAATTAAGAAGTAGTATGTGCAGTAATAAGAATGGTATGATGGATATGTGGGATACACACTAGGAGATAGGAAATGAGCACATTTATAGGAAGGTATTAATCCTATTACGGATAAAATAGAAGAGAACTGATTGAGATGATTTGGACATATGTAATAGAAGCTGCTAAATGCACTGATTATGAGAAGTGATAATATTATCATTAATGAGACAAGATGGCCTAGAGGTAGGCCATAGGCCTAAGGAAACCTAGTTGGAAGAGTAGCCCCATAAGAAAGTATTCTATAATAAACTGAAATATAAAAAAGCCACTCATAATAACAAATACTTTTAGAAATTGGACAAAAAGGGAAGAAAAAAGTTACCTTATACACAGAAGTTTGTCTACAGTGAATTAACCAATAAGATATACGGCAGATGCTTCTTTTAAATCATCAACTACAGAGGTAAAACTCGCACATGCACCAACTCCTAAATTAATTTCAGGCTAGGAATATAATATACATGAAAACTGGACTTCAGTTAGGCACTTGAAATCGTCGGCTCACAGAATCATAATTTGGAACTCTATCAACTGCAGAATTGCGAAATGATATGAAAACGTGTTAGGAAATTTAAACTTGCCAGCTATGTAGCACGGACACGGATCCGACACGGCCATCCGACACGCCGACACGAGGCAAATCCTAAAAAATACATAGGATACGTGTGTTCGACACATGTATCCGACACGGACACGACACGACACGGCTTCATGTTATGCGTGTCCGTGCTTCATAGCTTGCCAGGTTCAAAAAGATAACGAAAAAAGAAAGGAAAGCAAGGAATAAACTACCATCTCCCATGCAAGCCATTGCAAGCGGTGATGATAACATTTTCTGAGAAATCATTGTGAGATCATCGACAGTCAATTCATCTAAAATCTCTAGAAAATACTCCAGTGAGTTCCTGTAAGATTTCCAGCACTTAGAGAACCGATATACCTCATGCAATATATTCGAATTAGACAAATGAAATTAGCAACCTACCGACAACCATATGTCAATATTTGCCTGCCGATATCCTCTGTACAAATTGACTGCACAAATGAGAAAAACAGTTGCATAAAGAATCTCCTAGCAAAAAATATGGAAACAGGAAAAAGAAAGTTCTTGGAAAGGTACCCTAGATTCCAAATTTGTCAAAATAGCAGATTTGGTGGCATTTTTAGCTCGAAGTAGTTCAAGCTCAGTCACTGCAATAAGTTCAAGATTAATTGATTTAGATGTTTCCTACTAAATGAGATAAAATCCGCTAGCTAAACCTACCCTGTCCAGGAGTTGCAACTGCTAATAATTCAGAAGCTGCTACATCCACAGCTTTTTCCACAAAATCTGATCCCTGCATGTATATACTTGAAAAGTATTAAGGAATTCTGAAGTTGTACGCTCAAGTATCCGCATTACTGCCTAGTGAAAGGCTGAAACTAAAAAGCTTTATCAAGTAATAGAAAAAAAACCAAAAATACGGGGAAAAAGAACAAAAAACTATAATCAAGAGCATAGATCAGGAAACAATATACCTGAGAGAACTATTATCTAGCGCATAGATCGGCACACATTAATGTTATATGAGTACTTCTATCATGAAACCGTCCACGTACCTAAACTTCATGGACACCCCTTGGATATATGCATCCATTTATTTCGACATGCATTCAATTTTATATGTGTGTGTTAATTTGAAACACTTGTCATACACTTCTTGGACGCATATCCTATATTCACATCCATTTCTTGAAAATCATAAGACATCAGCCAGGTTCTGTTCAGCCCATACCCAAGCTCACTACTATGATTTTGAAGGGTCATTTGGGTATCTTAGTTAAAAAAAGAGCCGTATTCAGCTTATAATAATCAACATAATAAAAGAAACTTAAAATTGTGATAAGAATTTTTAGTTTAATAACACAATGAATTGAGAAACTATAATGATCTCATGTAAATTATTAATTTCAATATGTATATATATATATACACACACAGCCTGCATTTTACAAATTCGCTGTGTCCCATACCCATACCCATACCCGCCCATACCGGTATCCATACCCGTTTCAATGCAACTTAGGGACACAATAATACTAAAAGAAAGAGGTAATATAATTTGAATGTTAATTGCTGGATCCAGATAGAAAATTTGAAAAGGGTTATTTTCTGTATCAATTCTTAACATGTGTAGTGAAAAGGGGAAACAAAATAAATGCATAGAAGAAAATGAAGGCAGCACGGTTTCCAATTAAGCTCATAATCTTTCTTTTACAAAATTGTAAGCTAAGAGTTCCTTACTGTCGTTAAAAAGATGCCAAAGAGGCCAGTATCATCATTTATGTTGCAAAATGCTGAAAAATTCTGAACTTCTCGATATGCATTTAGGACTCTAAGATCTGCAGTAATAAGAAATGTAGCTTAAGCGATTTGCACGGAGTTAAAAGAAGTCAACTAATTAACTCCAAATGAAAAAGTGAATGTGAACTGAAGAATAGCCTACAAAGGATCTAAATAGTTAAAGAAAATGAATCACATAAGTAGACTCACAAAGCCGAGAATGCATCCCCTTCCCAGGGCCACCAGCAGAAAATGAACCACCGCCACCCATCAGAGTCTGTAACAGACAAACACATTTTCAGATAACAGCAAAATTATTTGAGCAGTTAAATAAAAATAATGAACTAAATATGCATGTATTATTTGATGCCAAAACCAAAATGTTAACAATCACAATAAACTTGGTACCTGCAGAACAGTAAGAGCTGTAGAATATTTCTCTTGATGCCAGCCTCCTGGAACTTCAAAAGCCAATGCCACATGAGTCATCTACTAAGAGGGCAATAGATTAGATGAGATCCTCAGTGAATGCAGTAAAATGATTTATTCTATTCATAATGAGACTTAACATGTTATTGGATAAAATAGATACGTTTCATATAATTTAAATCCTTTACTTATTTTAGTTCATAGAGAAATCTAAAAAGCATATGCTAGCCAACACCTAAAAGTTTTTGGACTTTATGAAAAATATTCTCTAAAATTTTTAAATTACAAAAACACCCCTACAAATTCAAAATTTTATTAAAACTTCTTAAAATTTATAAATTTTACTTATCTCAATTCAGTAAGAAATCTGAAAAATATATGCAAACTAGAAATTGAAAGTTTTTTGACTTTAGAGAAAATATCTTGTAAGTTTTAAAAATTATAAAAACACCCCTAAAAATTTAAAATTTATAAAAACATCTTGAAAATATCAAACTTATAACATACTAAACACCTACAAATAACACAAACAACTCCTAAAAATTTATAAATTTGCAATACGCACTCTAAACTTTTTACAAATTACAAAATAAAACCCTCAAAATTATAAAATTTATAAAAATCCTGATAATTTCTGACCTAACAGTACATTAAAAATATAAGAAATATAAATATTCCCTACATAATTTATAATTTATAAAAAACACCCTTAAAGTTTTTTTAAAAACTACAAACAAATGTTAAAAATTTAGAATTTACAAAAAAAACATCCTGAAAATTTCAAATTCATTAGTAAATTGAAAGCATAGGAAGTATTAATAGTCTATAAACAATTTACAATCTGTAGAAAGGCTTATAAGTTTAAAAAATTATAAAAAGTCCTTAAAATTCATAATTTACAAAAAAACTCCATGAAAATTTCTAACCTATAGACACTGAAATGAATATGCAAAATTACTAACCCCTAAAAAATTAAAATTTTGCAAAAAATATCATACACATTTTAAAAGTATAGGTTTAGGAAAAAAATTTCATGATAAATATTACCCATAACTTTTTTGAAAGGAACATAACTAATTAAAAATCTATTAAATTTGATATTTATAAAAATACCCTTATAGTTTAGTACATTGTAAATTATCCCTCCAAAGTTTAAAATTTTTTAATAATTTTTTGTAATTCCTTGATTTCAATGTAATGTTTAATAGTTGTGTATTTGTAAATTACAAATTTTAGAGTGTTTTTTACACTTTTTAAAACATTTGAGGGTGTTTATTTTGTAGTTTTTATGTTTTCAATGTAATGCACATATACATCAATTAATGATGATATTGAAGAATAAGTCGTTCTTAAAATTATTAGACCATAGTTAAGTGTGCACATCACTATTCCTAAACAGTATAGTTTATATATGCAAAAAATTTCAGACAATCTATGTAGTGGTTAAAAAAAATTTAACTTTAATGTACTATTTTTTACAAATTATATTTAATGTAAACCCACCATATAATTTTAACTGTGGTCATTATAATTTTAATATGTTTGATTGATTGACTATATACATATATAGACCATAGATTACTTTACTTTCTCACATAAGCTAACATTTTGTGCTTAATAATTTAAATTATTACTTTTAAATTCAATAAAGAGCAGTTCTAATAATATTTATTTATTTACCTACAACATAATACAATCTCAATTCCTATTTTTTGCTGGAGATTTATTCCATAATTACGCGTATCAAATTAGTAACTAAAATAGTAATTATTTATGCTTAAATTAGGATGATTGTAGTTGGTCACTCACTATGAATTTTTTATGAATATATATATCTTACTTTCTATAGCTATTTACACTGCCCATGTATATTTTATAAATTATGTCCTAATTTGACATTAAATTATTTTTTCTTTGAAAATTTCTTCTTTGACTTTTAGACTGTGTAATCACTATATCATTCTAGCATAAAAAAGACTTCACTCTAAATGGCTTCAAACCAATGTTTGAGTTGAAGTATATACTATTGTTACTGTGTGTATATATTTTTTAAGAAAATCATGTCAATACTTTTTAAATAGAAGAGCATATTCTAACATCTAATATTATAAAAATTAAATATAATCAATTGAATGATTAGCAAAAGAGAACTTACATCAGAAAAGTATGAATAATAAGATAAAGAGGAAAGATAATGACATTGCCAATAGTACTACAAATAGCAAACTATAATGTAAAATTAACCTATTTTGTGGAGCCCAACTACTAGCTATAAGATCGAGGTTTTCATATATATAATTTATAATTTATTAAAAATAGTCATATAATCTTATATAATAAAAGTGATTTAATATTGAATAATAATATCATTGTAATAATATCATTATTAGAAAAAATTCTTCATAAATCAATATGCTCTTTACGATATATAAGCTATGCACTCTAAATTCTTGTATCGTTTATAGAACCAAAAAGCTTGAATACGAACCTCTAACATGTTGCTCTCATAACAGTAAAATCCACTTAGAAGATATGAATATTCTAGATGAGTTATGTATCCTATATACAATACAATTGTCATAGGCAAGTGAATTATAATAGTATTTTTCATTCACATCATTTGGGATAAAATTTTATAGGGACCTTGCATCAAAGAAAAAAAATTATATTTAGAGCACATGGCGAAATATATCATAATTTTCTTGTTCTAATTTCGTAAAAAAATAATTCTTTGTACTTTCAGTTTTACTTCTATGATACAGAGAATGAGTTATAAAATTGAATGAGAATATTAGATAATATAAATATGAGCGAAATATCAACTAAAAGTTAACATGAATATGAGTCAAACCACAACTACAAGTTTAATGGACATATTATAAGTATATTCATATGCAAAATTCTTTTGCGAATTAAATGATCACTCATCTTTTGAAGACTTTAAGATACTAATAAATAGAGATGTTGTACTAAATTAATATGTTTATAACTTACAAATAGTAGATCACGTAGCCAAAGTTTGGGTTGAAGGAAATAATAATATTATGTTATTTGAAAGAGATTATTGAGTTGATCAATCCCACAAAAAACTTTATTTTTTTATTTTTACTATATTTTTATCAATTTAAATAATCATGATATTCAACCACATGCATTGTACGTGCATCTCAACTAGTATATATATAGACACACACATATATATACATACATATATATATATATACATACATACATATACATATACATATACATATATATATACATATACACACAGATGTATATGTATATGTGTGTATATGTACATATATGTATATGTATGTATGTATATATATATGTGTGTGTGTACATATACATGTGTGTGTGTGTGTATATATAGAGAGAGAAATGGGTATGTTTGGTACCAAGCATAAAGTTTTTGTGCTTGGTAATGAGGTAACATATTCCCCTCCACCCATTGTAATTGGGGTCCACATTCACATGGGTTGAGGAGTGGTTAGGAATTAGAATTAATGGATGAGAATAGGATACCTCACTACCAAACACAAAATTTGTGCTTGGTACCAATGATACCCATTTTCCTCATATATATATATATATATATATATAATATATTCATAATCTTTAGGATGATCAATGATGGAAAATATGGTGATGGTCACATAATTGACTATACACCAGAAATATATTATATGAGAGTTAAGTTCAAATAATATATAATAATATATATATTAATATATAATATTATTAATAATATAGTATAATATTATATTATAATATATAATATAGTATTAATTGTGTGTGTTACACACACACATCTATATAACGATATATTATACACATGCCATAATAATACGTATAATACGTATTTCTTGTGTGTTTGTAGTGTGTGGTTTATATATATATATAGTATATATATTGGTTTCGTCGAAAGTTCTTCAATCGTAGATTCCATTAAAACTAAAATGTACAGAGAATTAAACAATAGTAAGCAAATTCAGACTCTCTTGAAAAATAACACAGAAACTCGTTAATCGACTGCCTGTTTTGGACTATTGCCTGTTCGGGATGCTTTGGCCATCGTGACACAACGATATCACAATTGTGGGGGTTTTAAAGATTCTCCTTTCGTTATACGAAGATATGAATTTGAAGCGAATATCTATCGATGTAAAGCCCTCCCCCCCGCCCCCACCGCCCCCCCCCACCTATTCACGTCTTCAAAATCACAGTCTGACTTAGATCTCTAGAATTACCAAAACCTTGTTTATCGAAAGTGAAATATTCTCTCTTGCACTTCAATATTAATCAAGCCCAAGTCATCTATCTCCAATACGCCCTCCGTTCTTTGTTTAGTATGCTAAGAAGGTATCTTATAAGGGATAGGAGTGTCGCACAACCTATGAAGCGGGGCCGAAATAACTGACCGAGTGACGGCTCTTTGGCGCGGCATCTAAGACTGTCGTGCTATAATATATAGTATATATAGTGATATATATATTAGTATATATAGTATATATATATATGTGTGTGTGGTGTTGTGTGTGGTTGTTTATATAATATATATATATAATATATATATAATATAGATAGAATAGATAGTGTAACAACCACACACATATAATATATATAGCTATATATTATATATATATAGTATATATATATATATTATAATATATATATTATATAATCAATCTTAAATAAAAACACCGCTATACATTTGTATGTATTTTTCTGTTATTTATAACAATTAAGAACCATGTTAAATCAAACTAAGAATAAGGTTTAACAATAGAGTTTAGTTTTGATCATATGGGATAATACGACGAGTATGTTTCAAATATTTATGTAATGAGTTTCATGTTTCGGATTCAAAACACGATTCGTTTTTAACCCATTATTATCAAAGAAACTAATTTAGGATATAAGTAAGAGAGAAATCGGCTTTTGCTTTAAACCACACGTGTCTATGGAGAGAAATCGGCTTTTTCTTTAAACCACAAGTGTCCATGGAGAGAAATCAGCTTTTGCTTTAAATCACACGTGTCCATGGTGTGTCTATGGAGAATCTATGTCCAACACGTGTCAGACACGGACACAGCACCCAAAACGCCGCGTCCGAGTAATCTAGAGAATAGCTAAATACCTCTGAATCTGCTTTGTGCCTAAAATCACCACCAATGTAAGTTGACTTTGGGACCTCCACAGCAGTACCTCTCTTTAAGTCATACAATAGAGGCTCTGCAATAGTTAATAAGTGCTCATGATCCACACCATACCCACTCAGAACCATTCGATTAGCTGTATAGTTTTCCTGCAAATTAATAATATAAGTCATTGTGTATACTGAACATCTGAAACACTATGTACCAAATAAAGAGTGACACACTAAGATTATAGCTTACGTAGTGGAATTTTCCAATAACAGACCCATCAATTTTTTCCAGAACTGACTCAGGCGCCATTAACGGATTTCCCAAAGGACCAGAATATCCAGAAACATGAAGCGCCTCGAACAGAAACTTTTGTGGGTCATTTGTAACTTCTCCCACTTCTCTTTTAACCTGAGCTAGCTGCATAATTAATACAATCAAATATAGCAAACTTAGCAGGCTACTTTATGAAAAATAAAAGCATGTTAGCAACAAAATGAAGTGTATTAATGAATTCTAACCTGCTCCTCTACCTCATCGTCGAGAAATAGAGGGTTTCTAACGCAGTCGATTAGTAACTCTATTGCCTGTGGAAGATAGGTCTTTAAGGTGTCGTAACTGTAGCCCATCTGTTCACGAGAGGCAGATGTACTCAGATTGCCTCCTGTTTTCTCAACATCATGTATTATCTGCAAGTGGCTACGGTTCTTTGTGCTTTTAAAAGCTAGTCTTTCTAAAAGATGAGTAACACCAATATATTCCCCTGATTCGTATACAGAACCACAGTCAACAAATATCCCTATGCATGCAGCAGGGCCCTGCCATAAAAGAATTCAAACCACTTGTTTTACTTAAGTTTGAATTGGAGTTTATAATGGAACATTCTGACAAATAGAACTCTAATAATAAATGAATAGGCAGAGAGAAGACATCCTATAATAAAAAATTGTGCAGAAAACATCAATTCAGTGAAATTTAGATTTTAGTAACTATATGAAAATTGGAGTAAAACATTGTTACAAATTAAAAGTAGTTGATGGTCACCCCGAGTTCTTGTCAGAGTGAAAGGAAATCCGTTTCATAGGCCCCGTTTGGTTCCGGTTTTTGGATGGGTAAAAGGGGGGAAAGTTGCCAAAAATGTCAGCTTTTTGGCAGCTTTCCCCCCTTTTACCCATCCAAAAAACAGATCCAAACAGCCCCATATTGTTTTGCTTCACCAAACCACAACTACTACTCCAAGAAACAATGATCACTCACCTATTGATTACTAATTTCAAATCTGAATCAGATATGAATGCTAGAGCTGTATATGCATATGTGAATGTTGTTGTAAAATGCACAATATTTCCATTTGATTTCTGTCTGCAAACATTCTCGAGGAAATGACCCCAAGGAGTTTCACGGCCACTCATTCATTCAAATTAGGTCCACCTCGAAATGCCCAGGAGCAATTTAAAGAACAAGAAAATATCTCAACTCTCTATATATAAAGTAAAATCAAGAAACAACCAGCTAAATAATCCACAGAAACGGTAACTTACTGGCAAGGGAACATAAAGAGTATAGAACTGTATACCATAATCCTTAAAGAGAATAACTCTCAATGTTAAGGATGTCGATATAGATATAGCAAACCATTTTCTGATCATTGTCAAACTATACATCAAAGAACTTATGAGACTTAGACGCACGATTCTCCATATACACAACAACAATGAACAAGGAGCTTTATTGCTTCATATCCAAATCATCGGAGTTCTAAAAGTAGTAAAGCAGAAATAAGCCAAATTAGATTAAGAGTATCATACCGAGGCATCCTCAGAAGCGATCCTTAGTCCATTTGGAAGCGTAGTAATTCTAGTAGGACTCCTTTCAACAGAATCCGGGAGGTTTGGAGGAAGCTTAAGCCCTGGTAAAGGATGAAAAAGAGGAGGAAATCTTTCTGAATAGCTCCCTTGAGACGAATAAAGAGGTTCTTGAGAGAAATATCTTGATGCAAGATTTAATCCCCTCATTCTCTCAGATTGCATACTGATGAATTTACTGCGACAACCTCCATTCTCAAGAAGCTAGCAGTTACAAAATGACATTAGTAACAGACTGTTGCTACTCATTGCAAAGTACCATAAAATTGAATTTGTAAAAGGGTAAATTACATATAAAAATAAAAAACAGAAAACCCTGGAGGGCTTTTCAAAATCAAAGGATTATGCACTCCCATATGAACATATATATGACTATCGCTTTTAAAATATTAGATAGCTTTTGTGCCAATCGTCCAAATTAACGAAAACAAAAAAGATCAAACAAAAATTCAAACATTATCAAATTTGAAGATTAGTATGACATTTTTTGGACAAAAACCACTGTAGTATCCACGCCACTTTCTTTAAGCGATATCGTTGACCAAATACATTAATGGTGGAGCTTATTGAGTCATTTTGTCAAATGAATTTTAGAGTATAGAGATCTTTTGGGGTAAAAAAAAAAGAAACCCTAATAGCTGAATTAGAGAAATTAATTTATCGAACAAAAGACTAAATCGAACAAAAGACTAACCTTTTGAAGGAGAGAGCGATTCCAGGATCGAAACATCCTGATTCAAAGGTCCAAAGCTTATGAATTGATATTTGCCGTTAAAAGAAGCAGCTTTTTGAGCAGAGAAAGAGGGGAGAGGGTTTTAGGGGACAAATTTTCAAAACCAACCCATTTGGAGTTTTTATTGGAAAAAAAGACCCGTTTTACATTTATTTAGAGAAACCGACCTGGTTTCAGCCTCAGCGCTGAAACCAGGTCGGTTTTTGAAAAAAAAGTTTCCGAAACTTCACGGGAGTTGAACTCCCGTGAAGTTTAGCAGCTTTTAATTAAGCTGTTAAACTTCACGGGAGTGGAACTCCCGTGAAGTTTAGCAGCTTTTAATTAAGCTGTTAAACTTCACGGGAGTTCAACTCCCGTGAAGTTTCACAGTTCAAAAAAAAAAATTGAACTGTGAAACTTCACGGGAGTTGAACTCCCGTGAAGTTTAGCAGCTTAATTAAAAGCTGCTAAACTTCACGGGAGTTCAACTCCCGTGAAGTTTCGGAATTTTTTTTTCAAAAACCGACCTGGTTTCAGCGCTGAGGCTGAAACCAGGTCGGTTTTT
>NC_033795.1:16446259-16449291 GCF_001876935.1 Asparagus officinalis | reverse complement strand
GACAAATTTTCAAAACCAACCCTTTTGGTTTTTTATTTGTAAAAAACGACCTATTTCAGTTTTATTTGCAAAAACCGACCTGGTTTCAGCCTCAGCGCTGAAACCAGGTCGGTTTTTGAAAAAAAAGTTTCCGAAACTTCACGGGAGTTCAACTCCCGTGAAGTTTCGGAATTTTTTTTTCAAATGAAGTTTAGCAGCTTAATTAAAAGCTGCTAAACTTCACGGGAGTTCAACTCCCGTGAAGTTTCGGAATTTTTTTTTCAAAAACCGACCTGGTTTCAGCGCTGAGGCTGAAACCAGGTCGGTTTTTGCAAATAAAACTGATGAAGTTTAGCAGCTTAATTAAAAGCTGCTAAACTTCACGGGAGTTCAACTCCCGTGAAGTTTCGGAATTTTTTTTTCAAAAACCGACCTGGTTTCAGCGCTGAGGCTGAAACCAGGTCGGTTTTTGCAAATAAAACTGAAATAGGTCGTTTTTTACAAATAAAAAATCGAAAGGGTTGGTTTTGAAAATTTGTCCGGGTTTTAGGAGAAGAGAGAAAGAGAGTTAGAGGGAGAGGTTTTAGCACAAATTACCCTTATGCCATTGACTCTGTCTTGACATAAGCTAGTGCCGAACTGGGCTTTGACTTTCAACTTGCCAATTTAATGGGCCTTAATAAAGTTAGAACAAGCCCAGTACACTACTGGCTTTCTTGCGGAAACAAAAACAGTAATCGTACCACGTATGTTAAGAATAATCGTACCACGTATGTTAAGAATTTTATTCAAGCTGAGCTGTGTTTTATTGGGCTTTATAAAAAAAACCTTTAGCAGAAGTTGTGCTTAGATTCTATCCTCGGTTAAGAATAGAAATTCAATCAGAACCATCTTCATAAGAGTTGGGTGCTTCGCACCATAAATATACTATAATTTCTTAATTAACCCTCTAACCATATATGAACGGCGTATACCATTTTACTCTATGAGAGTGTTCTGATGAAATGTCTACTCCTCGTAAAGAGTATAGATATGAGCACAAATTCCATCATGATGCTATGCACATTGTGAGGCAATTCGAGCTAAGCAGAGGAAAATTAGATATTCAAATTGTCCCCTGCATCTCCATGTTCACCTCGCACTCAGAACGTTTCAATCAAGAATTTTTACCCATTAATTGTTGCCTTCAAATCAATTAAAATAGAGAGAAAATTCTCATACTAGCACCAACAGCATAAAGAATAAGATTGAAAGCATGTTTGGTAATTTTAGATTATAATCTAAGTGGATTATAATCCACAAATGGATTACAATTCATGTAGGTTATAATCTATAGTGATTGGTAATTTTAGTGGATAATAATCTATTCCCACTAGTAGAGTGTTTGGCAATTGGACAGATTATAAGCCATTATTGTTGTCAAAATGATAAAAAAGGACATGGCTTATAATCCACTAAATAGAACATGACTGGTATTTTGTGAAATAGTGAGGAATACAGTCTTTTATTTGGTAAAACCCTATAGCTTATAATGCATCAAAATATTAAGCTACAACCTCAAAAATTTTGGTGAATTATAAGCCAAAATAATCTACTTGTCAAACACCTCAAAATGGTTTATAAGCCACAACCAAACGAGCTCTCAGAGTTGTTTTGTTCTCCATTCAAAACTTCTCTTTTATTTGCACCTTCTAACAAACGACAACTATACTTTATTAGTCTTAACAAACTTCATAAAAATGAAACTAGTCTATTGCCAACAGGACAAACATGTTCTTAGTTCATATTTGGTTTCATATTGCTAAATACTTTAGTTAGGCTATCTGTTTTCCTTTATTTTAATCCTATATTGCATAGGATTCTATAACTTCTCTTACTATTGTATTTAACCACTTCAATACAATAAATAATGCAGTCTGTTTTCTTTCTAAAAGCTTTATTCTTATCATTGTATCAGAACATTCATCTCGATTCTAGAGAGATCTCCTCCTTTTTTGTCGACCTAAGAGGACCTTGACCAACAACCACATCCTCCACCAAAATCCTCCCACCTTTGGAAGCCACCTTACCAATGGCAGGTCCATAAACACCACTTGTACCCCTCAAAACTAATGGCATGTAATCTCCAAATCTAGTCCATGCAACCCTCAAAACCTTGCCACCCCCCACAAATGCACCCTAAAAAATCCCACCATTCTTTCCCAATGTCGCCATCAACACTAGTGATCACCGCCATTAACCAACAATCTTGATCTCACCGCGGATGGAACCCTAACCCTGATCTACCTACACTCATCACAGAACTCAACCAAGCTTCGTTGAAGCCATAGCGAGCCCTAGCGATCATATCTGATCACCAACCATCAAATACGTTCACCAACCGTGCATCACCATCTTCAATCAAATGATATCATCCATTAATCTTGTAGATGCAATCATCCTATACACATGAACTTTCACGTGTGTAAACTACTTATCAACCTGCAACCTCGGCCCTCAACTTACACCCAACACATTAGGATCTCACTCGAGATTTTGCTCATGCACACAAACTTGTGACCCTAACTCTACTAAACATTAGGGCCGCTACTGGTCACCATACAGCCATTGTCTGTCCTGTCTCGACTCGATAACGTTCCCACTGTGGCTACTACGTTGATCATTGCACACCCCAAACGTCATCATGTCTATGATGACCTCCACGCTTTAATATCAACTTCGACGTCACCAACAACCACCATCATGGTAGCAACACAGCCGGAACCTCTCCAACTACAACACTCATGGCAGCGACACCATCGAAATTTCTCTATCTGCAACATCTTTGGTAGTTATATCATTAGATTCTCTCAATCTGCAACGCCCTCGGTAGTGATATGGTGGATCCTCTCCATCTATAGCGCCTATGTAGAGACACTGCCAAATTAGGCTAAACTATGATCTTGCCGACTATAATTCTAGCTACGAACGTGCTCCAATTCAATCACCTCTTGCTGAGCCATGCTAATAAATATCTATACAAATTTGGCTCATCTTATCCAAACTCTCGGTTT
>NC_033795.1:16417823-16446249 GCF_001876935.1 Asparagus officinalis | reverse complement strand
ATAATATATTTAGACTATCTTATTTTTCTTTATTTTACTCCCTCATCACTTATAATTGCATAACTTCTTTCATTGCTAGTGTATTTAAACACTTCAATATAATGAATAACACAATCTATTTTCTTCCCAAAAGATTTATTCTTATCACATATAACATTTTTTCGTTTAGGGGTTGTTTGGTTCAGATCCTAAAATTTTAAGATTTATCGTCTCATGAGAATTTCTAATCCATAGCATTTTATACATGCTTTAGGATTTCTAATATTTTATTTGGTTCAACGTTATTACAGGAAAGTAAATTCTAAAATTTATAATCTGTTGTTTTGTTCAAACCAAAATTATAGGATAACAAAATTTTAAAATTTCTAATCTATTATTTATTTCAATTTAAAAAGACGAATGATATGTAAATATACTTATCTAGGTGAGCTTACCTCCCCGCAAGAGAATAAAATATAATGGTATAGCAATTAGGATAACCTTATCTATTTATATGAATTGTCAAATCCTCTCTAATTAAGAGAATTTTATAAATTCTAAAAAAATGGTTGCTTTTTGCATTTTAGAAATTAAACATTCTAAAAAATTTATTGAAATAAACACCAACTATTGAATCCAAAAACCCAAAAAATATTACTTTTTGATTTAGAATTTGTAATCCATCCCAAATGCTAAAAAAATTTATGAACCAAACAACCTCTTAGAAGACATTAGTTTTAATTATGAGATCCTGATCAGATATGATTCTACATCAACCATAATTTTTCCTTTTCTTTTGAAAGATCTGCATGCGTACATGGAAGCTTCTATAGGGAGCTAATGGTGGGACTTCAAATCATCATCTGACTGAATAAGTAAACAAAGATGTCAACATATTTCCTTGTTGTTTGGACTCATCGTCCTTAATTATAAAATGGATAAAAATGCCAACAAGCGGCTATTTCAATCAAACCATTACAACATTGCATTAAAACAATAAAAGCATCCAAAAGGGATTACTTGAACCATTAGATATGATACTTATCTCATTGTTTTAATTGCTTGCATGACCGATCATGTAATTAAATACTAATTGGATTTCTAATAATTTATAGTACTTTTATTAATTTAAGTTGTATATTTTAATTCATTTTTTAACAATTACTCAATATGCCACAATTTATTGTTTTCAAGAAAAAAAATGTCAAATGCAATATAATTACCCAATACAAGTTGCTCAAATTATCTTAAATTTTTATTTTCCTAGGTGATTAATGTTAGGTCTTATATTTTTGAGCCTATTATCTAATCTGGTTTTGATGATTAACAAACAATTCTTAATCCTATTTTCTAGTATTTGTGTTTTCCTTCAACATGCATCCAGGTCGGAGGTTGGAAGGATTCATGCCTTAACGTCGATATATTGGAGGTTGGTGGAAATCGGAATGAAGCTTTGTGCATTCCAGTCAAGACTCACTATTGTGCTTCATCCCGCTACCAAGATCCAGCTTCTTGAAGATCATTAGCTTGGTACAGTGTTTATTAGTCTTAGGTGTTTATACTTTATGTGTTTATGCTTTAAGCTCAAATCATACATGTACACGTTTTCTCGATTTATCGTATCATACATCCATTTGGAAATGCATTGTGTTTTTGGATTATAGACTAAATGATATTGTTTTGCATCTTTTCTAAAGTCTATCAATCCATTAAAAAGAATCTTAGAACTCGTTTGAAAGAATTTCATCAAAATTAAGTTTTCTAACGAGTTTATATTTCTAACCGTTTTGCAAAATAGTGAGTTTTCACAAATGGAAAATAATATTTTAAGAAGTTTCTTCTCTAACATGTTTATTTTCTTATATATAAATATTTTCTCAAGTTTTACTATTTTTGAAGTTGATTTGCTATTTTAATTTGAATTTAGAAAATTAACTCTTCAAGAAAAACAAAGTATCTGAAATATCATATTATCAGTCGACCGATTGAAGAAACCAATTGATCGACCAGAGAAATTTTTATAGCCATTCTTTTACAGTCTAATCAGTCGATCGATAAAATTGATCAGTCGACCGATCAATGGTCATCTTACTATAACGGTTAGTTTCTGTTTTTGGTTGTTTGAGAGGCTATAAAAAGCCCTCAAGCCTTATTTGTTCTCAAGAAGTTTGTTGGGCTGTTTTGCTGCAACTTTTTAAGAAAAATGAAGTATTTGTTTATGTGAAGAGAGTGAAAGCACCCTAGAGGGACGGTGAATAAGGTTAATGCTAATCTAATCCGATATAAATGTCAATTAAAACTTATTAACAAATATATTCTAGCAAGATTGATATATAATAAATTATTTGCAAGGATATGTAAACTAAGGGCAAATAAACATGAAATGATATTAGACAATATAAACATGATAGTGGACAAATGAACAATACAAACACAAGAAAATGATCATGGAGTTCGGTCCTTCCGACCTACGTCTCCGCTCCTCACTCCCGGGGAGAATCCACTATCACAATGGGTTTTTGATGTTCACCTAAAAACGTTTACACCTCACAATTCGATTTTCTACGCTCAGCGAAAAACTTTTACAACTCACACTTGTAACTACACAATACCACCTCAAGTGTTGGCCTTTCACGTGTCACATTCCTCAAGTGTTCGGAATTACCACCTCTCTCTAGGCTTTACTACCGACCCTACTCCTCTTGGAACCGACCACGTCTCTCACCTTACACTCCTCTTGATGTACTTGTGTGATACAATATGATCTCACAATTAAAGCATAAATACAAATTATTTGTTCTCTACAATGGATGAAAACTCAATGTAGCTCACTCTTAATGACACACTTCCCACAACCCAAATATACTCAATGTGATAATACTAAAAGCTCAAAGATTGTGTGTGTTAAATGAGTAAAATCAAATTAAACTCAATTGAAGTCTAGCTTATGGAAATGATAATCAAACGTATAAATAGCTAGAGGTTTAAGTTTAGAAAAAATTTTCAATAACACAAAGAGATGTAGATGAATGGATGAGGTTGAATTCCTCAAATTGAAAATGTAAGCCTCCTCTTTGTGAAATCTTTTTCACACAAAAACATAAACTTGAAAACAAACTTAAACTAAACTTAAACACCCTTAAAACTTGCTTAAAAACATTCTTGGTGATTAGAAATAGTTATGACAAAGGGGTATATATATGGTGAAAGAAACCAGCCCAAGAAAACACTAAAAACCCATAAAATAATAAAATAAATAAAAACTAGAAACTAGCCGTTACTGTGCAACGGCTAGTTCATATGTCGACTTATAAGTCGGTCGACTTATAAGTCAACTTGTCTGATATAAGTCGACTTATAAGTCAACTTGTCTGATATAAGTCGACTTGTATGAGCTGCAAGTCGACTTAGCAGATGAAAACAACAAACTGCACAACAGATTATAAGTCGACTTATAAGTCGACTTATCTGGGTATATAAGTCGACTTAGCAGATAAAAACTACAATTTCCAGAATAGTTCATAAGTCGACTTGCTACAATACATAAGTCAACTTATAAACATACACATGCACTGTTCATGTATGAAATCTGGTTTTTGAAGTGCCATAAAAAATAACAAATAAATTCCAAAAAAAATTAAAACTTTAGGAAATGATTATAAACATGAAAATGAACATGTTACAAAAAAAAAAATTAAATTGCTTCTCCTAATTGTGAAAACTCTTTATTTTGCAAAATAGATCAAAATATAAAATGTCAACACACACGTGTTTTTGACATTTTGATTTAAACAAAGTTTTGAAAACTCTTGAATGGATTTATGGACTAAGTAAAAGATATAAACTAGTGTTGTTTAGTCCATAAACCAATAACATAATATTTTCCTAAAAATGATGTTTTCCATAATATATGCATTTTACAAAAAATAAAACAATAAATGTGAAACGTATGAGAATGTATATGAATATATCTATTGTTTCATATTTGTATAACTAGACTAAAAACAAAACAATAAATATGAAATATGTAAGTATATAAAAATAACTATTTGTTTCATATTTATATAAACTTGAAAGTTATAAAACCCAAAACGTGTATGTGTGTATTTATGAGCTTTAAGTACTAACACACGAAGTATAAACTCCTAAAAACTAAATATACCAAGCAATCTTGATCTACAATGAAGCTCAACTTGGTTGCGGATGAAGCTTGATCTTGAATTAGACTTGAGTGTGCAATGGCTTCACTCTACTATTTATGCCAACATCCATTTGATATGATCGTTATGACGCAATCCATCCAACCTCCAACAAATATATTTGTGTAGATTACCTAACAAAACAAATGCAAGAAAACTCTATGCACAATGTTAGGAATTGTTTGTAAATAATCAAAACAAGATTAGGGAGTAGGCTCATAACCATGAGGCTAATAATCTCCCCCTATTTGATGATGACAAACAATCTACACAAAGAGTATATATAAAATATGCAATAAAGTAAAATACTCATAAATACTCACAAATCATTTATTTCTCCCCCTTTGTCAACATCAAAATGGGGAAAACAAGAAGAATAAGAGAGTGAAAGCCCCCCTACAAATTAGCATTGGTGAGTATGAAAACAAATATAGGAAAAAAGCTCCCCCTATCAAAATATCTTAATGCATATATATATAAAAAAAATATAAGGCATCAAAATGTGAGTATAAAAAAATTTTGAAAGACTCACATTTAAAAAGGTCATGAGAACACATATTGATATGTCATTATGAAAATTGTGTCTCAAATCATAGGTTAAAAAATCAAAAAGCAATATATAGATTTATGAAATCAAGAGAATGGAAAAACATGAGAATCATGAAAAAATATTTTCAATTGAAAACAAATCATGAGAGCCATGAGAATCATGACAAACATGAAATTTAAAATGAAAATCAAATCAATCAAATAAAATCATAAATCAAAATCTAAGCCAATAAAAATGAAAACAAAAGTAAATTTATATGACAATACTTTTGTTTACATATTCAAAAATTTCAAAACACGTTTTTCATAACCAAGAAATAAAAAAATAAAAACACAAAAAAAATATTAATTTAAAAATCAAAAAGGTTTTGGCACCCAAATACTATTTGTACTGAAAGATTTAGGGACACGACCCCTATCATTTAAGCTCAAAGTCCTAGGGTTATGATCCCATTTGGGCACATTTTATGCACTAACATGGTGAAAATAATATTCATTCAAATGACCCTTTCGATTACAATTTATATAATAAAAAGAGTGAAAATGTTTGTGTTGACCTAGTGGGCGTACACAAGAATCATTTGTAAATAAAGATTGTCTTTTAAAATCATTTTGCAAATGAGAAACTCTTTTCAAATCAAAATTAAATTTGGCCAAATGACCAAATCTACCACAATATTCGTACTTGAACATATGGGCATGCTTACGATGAACAATGGGTGCATGTGCATGTGTGTGTGATGTGGAAACTTTGTGAGATGCACATGGAGTTGGATTTTTGATTTTAGAGTATTTATGTGCATCATAGCAAAAATTAGCTAAATGGCCTTTACGGTCGCAAATAGAGCATTTGTAAACTTTGCTATATATGTGTGCATAATGAGTGTATGATTTTGACTTATTAAACCCAGCACACATATTCACAAGCTTCTTATGATTCTCAATGCATGTAGTAAGGGTTGAATCTAATGATGAAATGCGATTTCTAACATGATTCAACTCATTGTTAGGCACATATGCATTAGAAATAGAAGTAGAAAGAGCATGATCATTCTTAAATAAATTAAATTCATTTCTAATAGTTTCTACCTCTAGCATGACATCAATCTTAGCATGAGATAGGCTAGCAATTGATGAGGTTAATTTTTTATTTTCCAAATTTAACATATCATTGTTTTCTTTAAACTTTATATTCTCTTTTTCAATGATATCAATTTTGGAAGCTAGCGTCTCATGATCGAATTTTAAGTTCACATGCTTGCTTTTTAAATCAATAAAATTATTATGTAACTTAGTGTAGGCATGCATTAACCTATATGCACATGCGAGTTCGCTAATGGATAATTCACTTTCGGAATCCGAATTGCATACCTTGCTAGGGCTATCGCCTAGAGGCCGTGTGCATGATAATGATGCTCCAACCTTACTTGAAGTCGATTTCGCAAAAACGCGTCGAATCTTCTCCAAGTTCTCTTGATGTGTTTCTATAAATTTCTATAATTTGTAAGCACTATCAAAATGAGCAAGCTTGTTAGATAAAGATGAATCAAAAGCATTGTGTAAAAATTCTAACAAGAGCTTATTCATTGTAAATATTTTCTTATCATGATTGTTCCACTTGGATTTCTCCAACGTGGGCACAATATAAGAACAGACGATAATTTTCTATAAATCGAAGTGTCTAGATCGAACAAAGAGTTTAAATCTATCACACCATTGGGCATAGGAGAAACCATCTAATCTAGGAGAAATATTAATGGTATAACCTAAGCTAGGTGCACCGTGCGTATCCATGGTATATTATGCAAGCAATATAAAAATTATCAAAACTAGATTAGCAAAACTATAAGAACAAGGATCTTTAACTCAAGGCGGTTAAGCCACAAATCAAAGAGCACCAAGCCATGATACCAATTGAAAACACCCTAGAAGAGGGTGAATAGGGTTAGTGCTAATCTAAACCGATATTAATATCAATTAAAACTTATTAACAAATATATCCTAGCAAGATTGATATATAATGAATTATTTGCAAGGATATGTAAAATAAGAGCAAATAAACATGAAATGTTATTAGACAATATAAACACGATAGTGGACAAATGAACAATACAAACACAAGAAAATGATCAAGGAGTTCGGTCCTTCCGACCTATGTCTTCGTTCCCCACTCCCGGGGAGAATCCACTATCACAATGGGTTTTTGATGTTTACCCAAAAATATTTACATGCAATTCAATTTCCTATGCTCACCGACAAATGTTTACAACTCACACTTGTAACTACACAATACCACCTCAAGTGTTGGCCTCTCACGTGTCATCTTCCTCAAGTGTTCGGAATTACCATCTCTCTTTAGGCTTTAACACCGACCCCACTCCTCTTGGAACCGACCACATCTCTCACCTTACACTCCTCTTGGTGTACTTGTGTAATATAATGTGATCTCATAATTTATTATAGCATAAATACAAATTGTTTGTTCTCTGCAATGGATGAGAGCTCAATGTAGCTCACTCTCAATGATACACTCCCCACAACCTAAATATACTCAATGTGAAAATACTAAAAGCTCAATGGTTGTGTGTGTTCAATGAGTAAAATCAAATATAAATTATTAAAGTCAAGCTTATGGAAATGATAATCAAATATATAAATAGCTAGAGATTGAGTTTAGAAAACTTCTCCAATAACACAAAAGAGATGTAGATGAATGGATGAGGTTGAATTCCTCAAACCGAAAATGTAAGCCTCCTCTTTGTGAAAACTTCTTCACAAAAACACAAACTTAAAAACAAACTTAAACCAAACTTAAATGCCCTTAAAACTTGTTTAAAAACATTCTTGATGATTAGAAATAATTATGGCAAAGGGGTATATATAGGGTTGAAGAAACCAGCCCAAGAAAACACCAAAAATCCATAAAAACAATAAAAATAAATAAAAACTAGAAACTAGTCGTTACTGTGCAACGGCTAGTTCATAAGTCGACTTATAAGTTGACTTGTCTGATATAAGTCGACTTGTATAAGCTGCAAGTTGACTTAGTAGACGAAAACAACAAACTGCACAATAGATTATAAGTCGACTTATAAGTCAACTTATCATAAGTCGACTTGCTGGGTATATAGGTTGACTCACAGATAAAAACTACAATTTTCAAAATAGTTCATAAGTCAACTTGCTACAGTATATAAGTTGACTTATAAACATGCACAGACACTGTTCATGTATGAAATCTGATTTTTGAAGTGTCTTAAAAATAGCCAATAAATTTCAAAAAAATGTAAAACTTTAGAAAATGATTATAAACATGAAAATGAACATGTTACAAAAAGAATTTTTTAAATTACATCTCCCAATTGTGAAAACTCTTCATTTTGCAAAATATGTCAAAATATGAAATGTCAACACACACTTGTTTTTGACATTTTGACTTAAACAAAGTTTTGAAAACTCTTGAATGGATTTATAGACTAAGTAAAAGTTATAAACTAGTGTTGTTTAGTCCATAAACCAATAACACAAAATTTTCCCAAAAATGATATTTTGCATAATATATGCATTTTACAAAAAAACAAAATGATAAATGTAAAACGTATGAGAATGTATATGAATATATCTATTGTTCATATTTGTATAGCTAGACCAAAAATAAAATAATAAATATGAAATATGTAAGTATATAAAAAATAACTATTTGTTTCATATTTATATAAACTTAAAAGCTATAAAACCCAAAACATGTATGTGTGTATATTTGAGCTTTAAGTACCAACACAAAGTATAAACTCCTAAAAACTAAATATACCAAGCAATCTTGATATACAATGAAGCTCAACTTGGTTACGGATGAAGATTGATCTTGAAATAGACTTGAATGTGCAATGGCTTTACTCCACTATTTCCGCCAACCTCCATTTGATATGATCGTTATGGCACGCAATCCATCAAACCTCCAACAAATATATTTGTGTAGATTACCTAACAAAACAAATGCAAGCACTTGACGCATAATACTAGGAATTGTTTGTAATTATCAAAACAAAATTAGGGAGTAGGCTCACAACCATGAGGCTAACAGAGAATTTCACAAAGAGAAGGATTTCAATTTCATCTTTGAGGAGTTTAACCTCAAATCTTCATCTCTCTTTGTTTAGAGAAGTTTTACTAAGCTCTTTATCTAGCTTATTTTTATTTTGTTTCTCATATTTATGTGCTAGATTAATTTGAGTTTAATTTTGTTTTACTCATTGTTTACACATACATCCATTTGAGCTTTAGTATTTCACATTAAGTATTTTTGGGTTGTGAGAGTGATTCCTTGAGAGAGCCTACATTTCGTTCTCATTTGTATTGGAGAACAAATTATTTATTTTCACTCATTGTGATAACATGTTGTAATACACAAGGATACTTAGTGGAATGGTTAGAGAGAGATCGGGGTTAATTCCAAGAGGAGTGGGTTGATAGTAAAGCCTAGGAAGAGGTTATAAATCCAAACACTTGAGGAAGGTAACACAGGTAAGCCAACACTTAAAGAAGTGTAGCTTGTGAGATTGACAACGTGTGTATCGTAAATGTTATCGATGAACGTTGAAAACCATTATTGTGTAGTTATTTGAGATATAGTGGAGAATCTCCTCAAGGTGAGGAGCGGAGACGTAGGTCGAGGGTTGACCAAACTCCGTGATCATATTGTTTGTTTGCGATTGTGTTTTTTGGCGTACTATTTCTCTTATATCTTGTTTATATCGCCTATTGTTTTATTGAATATCATTGCTTATATTTTTGTATATATCATCAATTGCTAGGATAATTCATTATTAGTTTAATTTGGCATTGATATAAGATTAAATTAGCAATTATCCTATTCAACCCCCCCCCCCCCACCNTATTAATAATTACACATGGAAACCTTTGTTGTGTGACTTGTGTCAAATGACAAGACTCTTCTTATGTCACATCACTGAAATCCATTATGGTAATTGACAAAAAATATATTAGAAGTGATTTACAATCCAATTAGTATTTAATCACATGATTAGTTATCTAAACAATAAAAATATATGTATGAACGTCCAATTAAGTGATACATATAGTGATCTGCAATCTAATTAATTGCCTCATCCAATTAAAAGGTGTAATTAATCTTTATATATTACATTAATGCTGTTTTAAAAATTATTTTTATTTTGTTTACATACTGTTGGGGAATTGATGAGTGGATATTTGATGCACTGTTAGTACATCATCTGACAATTCTTAATTGGCTAGTTGTAAATAGCCCTAGGGCTATTTACAAGGGATTACCCTGGATCTACCTTGAGAACTTGTATACCCATATATAAGGAGTTGTGCTTCCAATTTAGCCATTATTATTATTAATTAGGTTCTAGATCAGAATGGGAGACAAATGATCCTATAGCAAGATATTACTCAGATTAATTAATTCGAATTCTTTCCCACTCTTATAAGGAGACTTGGAATCATGATTGACTGCTAATACTTGCATTTTATATGGGCATCTCTCATGTACATGACACTAAACTAATTGTAATGGCTTTTTGTTGCCTTAAATTTTTCTTTTTGTGGAAGGAACAGATATTGCCCATGTTTATACATTTTTTAAGAGTTTGAAGCCCCCATGCAGGTACATGTCTTAAGGAAGTAATAGATGGATCATGTCATGCCCCAAAAATTGTCTTAACAAAAAAGTATGTTTGAGAACTTTAAAAGTACAATTTTAGTTTATCTATCTCTGCATTGTGATCCATTGTTCTTATAATCGTCGAAATTTAAATATAGCTAGATACAAAGAGTTAAAAATTTGGTACATTATTAAAAATATATGGAAATTGCTTGAAGGAGTTAACCATTCATTTGCTCATTGCTTCAGATAGGCTAATAAGATGGCTAATAGATTGGCTAATGTGAATATTTCTCATGGTGATTTGTTAGTACAAGATATAAGAGAGTTACATCTTATTTGCAGGGGATTGGCAAGTCTTAATTAGATGGGTTTTACCTTTCATTAAGGTAAGATGAATTTTTCTTCGAATCCTTGTATAACGGGAGAGTCTCCCTTGTATTATTTGTTTTATTTCTTTTTGGGATAAACTTCTATTAATTTGGGATTAGATACTATGTCCCCCTTGTATTTTTTTCTCTTAAGTCAATAAAAATACAAGTCCATTTGGGGACCCGTGTGAAGCTCTGCCCAATAAAAAAAAGGCTAGATATAATATGTTACTAATAGTTAGCATTATTTTAAAATATTAGTGCAGTGAAATAAATCTTTAAGCTTGTATTGGCTCAAATCTTCTAGTCCCATGAAAATAGTGTTTAACCCTCTTCATTTGAAATATATAAATTTACTAAAAGATAATATTTAAACTCTACTTATGATGCATCGACTTCATTTCCTCCCTCTATCTTCAAATTGACAACTATTCACTTTAGAATTTTGAAGTCAAATATGTTGGATTCATCAAAGACAACTCATCTAAAAAATAAGAACTCTAATTAAATATTATCCTGCTATCAAATGTTTCACTCAAAGACGTCCATTAAATTTCAAAATGCTTGGGGCGATTCGGAGGGAAACTTAAGGAGAGATTCAGATCGATGGCATTTTAGTTTTTAAGTCGTCGCATCACATTAACTAAAGGTAATTTCATCATCAACTAGTCCCTCACTGCCTCGCCTCCTCATGACCCCCCTCCCCCCTCTTGAAATGTCTTTTCAACCTCCACCACCTCGTGGTAAGCTTTTCTTAGCTCTCTCCTTCATCGCTCCACCACCAAAATCATCATAGCCGCTCTATTCCGCTCTTTGGCAAAACTCTTTAAAGATAATCCATCCATTGCTCCAGATCAAAGAGGTATCCTTTCTCTCCCAGATGATGGACGGATGAAAGTTGTAAACAAAAAGAATCAATGTAGGTCTAATCCCATCACCTATCATTAGTACCCACCTCCTACACTTGCTCCTAAAAGGTGCTTCCTTCATGGGGATAAGTCTCACATGGCTAAATCATGCAAACAGGGATATTTCAAATGCTTTGCATACAATAGGATTGACCACACCTCAACCTCATGCCCTTAGAAGAATTATCCTCAAACCTTTATCCATCATCCCTCTCTCTTCTAAGACACCCGCAACGTTCATCCCCTTGATCACCTTCCTTGATTCAGACTTGGAAAACATGGAAGCTTATTCCTATTTCGGCTTCTTCAGCCTCCAAGTAGGAAACCCTACTTTCGATGAATTGTTGACCATCGTGGATTTCCATCTCAAAGTGGATCGATAGACCTCTGATATTCATCTCACCTCCTCCTCATTATAATTTATCCAATTTCCCAAATGTAGAAACCTTAGATCTGGCATGTCCTAGATATTTCTTTGACATGGACTTTTTGTGGGTATTTTTATCCCTTGGTCCTAGGATCTTGGGCTCAAATCCCTCCCTGAATTCATCTATGTTTAGGTGGAAATCTCTAACCTCCCTATGCATCTCTGGGACTTAGAATTTCTCATGCTTCTATTTCAAGATGTCGGGAATGTAACTACTGAAAGTACCCTACAGGAGGGTGAATAGGATAATTGCTAATCTAATCCGATATCGATGCCAGATTAAAGCTAATAATGTAATATCTGAACAACATGATATACAATAAAATATGCAATGATGAGCAATGAGACTATAAGCAATAAACAAGTGATATAAAAATATGCACAAGATGTAAAGTAGATTAGTACGCCAAATGACAAACGCAAACATAAAATAAGATCACGGAGTTCGGTCAACCCTCGACCTACGTCTCCACTCCTCACCTCAAGGAAATCTCCACTATATCTCAAATACTACGCAACAATGGTTTTTAACGTTCATCGATAACGTTTACAACTCACATGTTGTCAATGTTTGTCGTAAAATGGATCTCAAAATTTGTATTAATTGAATTATTTATTACAAATCGAAATCACTTTTACACAGAAGCAGAGATAATTGTTTTGATCTCTCTTTGTTTAACATTGGTTCTTTTGGGCAATAGGATGATTCCCTCGATGCTCGTGTCGAGTTTGCTTCCCTTTAATGATTTGAACAAGGTTGCAGACAAACTTCAACGCATGATAGAAGTCTTGCCTCTTGAGTCTGAGTGTACAAGCTAAGATGCTTGAAAGGATGAACAAGTGCTTGATTGCTTGTAGGCTGAATATGCCAAGATCTCAAAGTCCGGTCCTCTTCTCCTGAGGATTCGAATGAGACTGCAAATAAGCTTCGTCGCGTGGTAGAAGCTCTATTGGAGTTTAGAATACCCGAGCCAGAATGCTTGGAGATTAGAAGTTGAATGCCCAAGAATGATTGGATAGGTTCTCCCTTATCCCAAAAGGTTCAGATCCCATTTTTTTTAGCCATCAGTGGCCATTTATAGTGAGAAATGACCTGTAACCACTCCCTCAAACGTGGGGGAGTGGTTGTAACCGCACCCACAAAAGTGGCTTTAGTGGTTGACTTGGTCAAGCTGTGCAGGCGAACTTGACCATTCAGACAAGCCCCTTGACCACTCAAGCGAGCCTGGCGAGCTTGCATGTGAGGTTGGCGAGCCTGGCGAGCTTGCAAACGAGTTTGAAGAGCTTGGCGAGCAGGCAAGCTTGACCATTCAGGCGAGTTGGGCCATTCAGGCGAGCTTGGATCATGCGGGTGAACCTTCTGTAGGCGAGTTTAGCTAACTTACAGGCGAAGTAGGCGAGCTTCAAGCGTTTAGGCGAGCTTGCAGGCGAAGTATGCGAGGTTGGCGAGCCAAGCATTTAGGTGAGCTTAGTTAACTCGCAGGCGAACTTCGTGAGTTAGGCAAAGTCAAGTTATTCAGGCAAACTTGACTTAGTGTGCATTTTGTTGTTCAGGCGAACGAGCAAGCTAAGCTTTTGTTCTTGTGAGCTCGAACCTTTAGGCAAGGTTCTATCATGCAGGCGAACTTCAATTTCTAGGCGAACTTGAGATGAATCTTAACCTTTTAAGCATGCCTTTGAGCTTCTTCACTAGGATTTAAGGCAAGTTCTATTGCCTACAGTCAATCATACAAGCTACACTCCTAGTGTTGGACTACTCGTGTTACCTTCCTCAAGTATTTGGATTTACAACCTCTCCCTAGGCTTTACTACCAACTCACTCCTCTTGGAATTAACACTGGTCTCTCCCAACTACTCCTCTAAGTGTTCTTGTATATTATAATGTGTTTTAACTAACAAAAAGTACAGATAAAGGATTTGTTCTCCAATACAAATGAGAACGAAATGTAAGCTCACCCAATAAATCAACCTCACAACCCAAATATACAATATGTGAAATACTTAAGCTCAAGTGGTTGTGTATGTAAACAATGAGTAAAACAAAATCAAACACAAGTAAATATATATGGGAATGAAAACATTGATTAGCAAAAGAGAGGGTTTAGAAAAACTTCTCCAAAACAAGGAGAGATTAAAGATGAGATCCTTCTCTTTGCAAAACCCCTTTCAAACACACTTGTTTTATCTCAAAACTATGAAACAAATTGCCCAAAAAATGTTCTTAAACTTCCATACATTTAAAGAGGTTTTGAGTGCTATTTATAGCGTCTCAAACAAAGTAAATTAGAAACTAGCCATTACTGTGAAATAGCCGTTGACCAGTCGACTGAAAAACATGGTCGGTCGACTGATCGACTGAAAAACAGAATACTGTAAAAACTGCTTATGGCCGATCAACTAAGTTAAACAATCGGTTGACTGATCCACTGTTCGGTCGACTGGTTAAAGCAACCAGTCGACTAAAAACTGATATATCAGACACTAAAAACTAAAAACACTATTCAGTTGACTGAAAATACTATTCGGTCAACTGAAAACACTATTCACAGATACTTGAATGCTGAAAAATTAATTTTCTAAATTTATTTTAAATAGCAAAATAATTCCAAAAATAGTAAAACTTAGGGAAATGTTTATATATATGAAAATAAACATGTTAGAAAAGAAATTTCAAAAATAGCACTTCCCAAATATGAAAACTCATTTTGTAAAACGTTAAATATGATTTCATAAATTAACAGAATCGTCAAGAATACGAAAACGTTAAACAGATGATTCTAATGAAATCATTCCAAACAAGTTATCTTCCCAAATAGATATATAATGCGATGAAACAATTTGTTAATCATGAAAGCTAGTTTCGTATTTATCGTATTTGAAAACTAAAACTATTTTTGAAACTAAAGCATATCCACAAAGATATTCAAACAATTATTTAGCAGAACGAAACAAACAGTGAAAAATCAATAAATCAAAATGATGTGTATGTGAATGGTTTGAGCTTTAAGCATAAACACAAAAAGTAAAAACCTAAACTACTATACCCAAGCAAATAATCTTCATTAAGCTCGATCTTAGTAGTAGATGAAGTGATAATGTATATTAACTTGTTTTGCGACGGTTTCATTCTAATTTCTTTCCAACCTCCTTGAATATTATCGTCAACCAACCTCCAACAGAGGATGTTTATGTAGGATACCTAATAAGCAAATGCAAATACTTGAAAAACGATGTTAGGAATTGTTTGTTAATTATTAAAATCAGATTAGACAATAGGCTCATAAATATGAGACCTAACAATCCCTCCATTTTTGATGATGAAAAATAATCTACACAATGAGTATAGGAAATATGCATGATACCAATAGTAAACAATAAGAAAATGAGATACTTACAAAACACTTGTTTCTCCCCCTTTGTCAACATAAAAATAGGAAAAACAATAAGAAGAAAGAGAGGGAAAGCTCCCCCTACATATAAGCACGGTGAGTATAAACAAAATAGGGAAAGCTCCCTCTATCAAAAAGTCACAAAGCATATATCAATGATAATAAGGCTATATGTGAGCCCAGGTATAAGAAACAACTCACAAATATCACATATACATATATCACATAGTTCTTTTTCCCCTTTTGCATTCTCAAAAAATATATAGAAAAGAGAGATAAAAGAATATGAGATACAAATATGAGATAAAAAATTTTATTACATGTGACACCCCTATTTTTACACAAGGCTACAATCCAAGGTGAACCCAAAGATATCAAACCTGTCATACACCCAACACTGTGCAACAACACGTTTTACCATCACATTAATATCTCTAGTGGAATCAAATGATAAACAAGTGTATATACAAAGCAGATAGATTGAAGATAATAATGCAATGAACATGATAAAGGAAATGAGAGATCTAAATAATCATAATCATGTTCCAACTGAATAAAAGAGAATACAACTGATAAATTAAAACAAATGTGAAATATCTTAATACTTAGAGTCAAATAAAATAATACTAAGGCACTCAGCATTTATAAAATGAAATACAACTCTAATGTCTGAAAATAAACAATAACTATGGTGGAGCACTAGATATCTACTAATAATAAATAACGGTGAGCTAAACCACATCTCCATCAACCTACAACTCTTTGTGCGCCTGACTCGCTGCCTGAATAAGATAGAATTAACGAGCGTCAAAGCGCTAGTGAGATCATCTCCATCGCCCCCAGTAGGAGGGGGTTAGGAGTATATAAAAATATAAGTTAGTATATATAGATATATAAAATATTTATCCTAACCTATGTAGAAATTGATATTTAGAAATCCACAACACGAGAATGGATACGTCGAGCAAAATAATCCAAACAAGGAAACTCTTATGTATATACCTCGTATCTCAAATTGTAAATCGCTAAATATCAACTCTAAACCCTATGATTTAAAATAATAAATAAAAAAATACAAATTTCAAACCTCATCCAATACAAGTTATGTAAAAATCCTCACACTACCTTCAGGTAGGTGGCACAATCACAAGTGTAATACCCGGTCAAGAAAGCTCATATAGAATATGCCGTAAATGACAACCTCAGTCTTATACCCTACTATCGGGTAACTAAACATGGGAGCATGAATGCATTCTGTGTAATCTTCTATCAGAAATAATGATGCTAAATGAAATGTAGTCTACTGCGATTTCACTGCAGTATGTCAACTAACCGCCCTGAGTGTAGTCTACTGCGGTCTCATTGCGGTATGCCAACTAACCACCTAATTTCGGAAACAGTGATGCACAATGGAATGTAGTCTACCACGGTCTCATTACAGTATACCAACTAACCACCCTTAGTGTAGTCTACCACAGTCTCATTGTGATATGCCAACTAACCCACTCAAGCATCCAACCATCATAAATGCAATATATGTCACTATCTATCATGACAAATGAAAATATGGAATTACGCACCTCCAAACACTCGTGCGTGCTCAAATCCAGTTCGTGTACTCTCGTATATAATGCACGCATCTCGATGTGCAACTCATACTTCATGCTTGTGAACAGAAACACGTGAATTAAAACTAAATGCACAGAACAGCCCAGACCAGTCGATCGATCATGTGCCATTGGTCACCTGATGGATTGCATAACTGTGCACAAAACTGTCTTGATCGGTCGACTGGTGGTCCATGACCGATCGACCGATCAGAGCAAACATAAATCCCTGCTAACAAATCATTGGTCGACTAATCACCCTTGATCGGTCGACTGACAAGATGTAAAAAACACAGTTTTCAGCCCTTAACTGATATTCTCATAAATTCATTTAAAAATAAATTATTTTTTAGTAAAACTCACGTGTCAAAACTAGTTTAAGAAAACTTAGCATTTATTTGTATTTGCATGAAATTACAAATATGAATTTAGAAATAAATCAAAATTCCTAACACGTTCATATACGTAAGATCATCATGAAAATGACTAACTTTAATCAACACTCTTGTTAAATCACGTTCAAAACTCAAACCCACATCTGGAAATCTATTTTATATCTTTTTAAATCAACAAGATTAGATCTTTATATCATATGGTTCAAAAAGGAGTGATCTTTATACATAAACTAGGTTTAGAAACCCAAAAAATCCAAACTTAACCAAATAAAAATAGGGGATGAGATTGGAGGAGATGAAACTAGCCTCAAACGTCGTGCTGAAACTCCCAAACACACGTGAGCACGATCCTCCTTCACCAAAGCCGCGTACCTCGCCCTCCCCTCGATATTTGCTTCACAAAGCTCTCAAAACTCATAAAAACAACTCTAGAGTTTTTGAGGGCAGAGGGTGGCTTTTGTTCACGTGAAAATATGAAGAAAAGAGAAATTTCGGGTATATATACTCATATATATACCAACAAACCCGAACCAAAACAATTTGACCCAAAACCAAAATAGACTAGAAATCTGCTCATGTGAACCCCATCGGTCGACCAGTGGATTGTCATCAGTCGACCGGAGGCTTGCCATCAATTGACTGATAAGCCCCTATTGGTTGACTGATGGCTTGCCATCAGTCGACTGACCAGAGACGTATCCTACCTACAGGTTTTGTGCACTCGTGAATGTTTTCACTCGTTTATACTTATATACACAATCGATCTCAAATCGTTTACTAACGTACTCATTCATCAATAAATGATATTCATCATAATAAAAACTCATTTAATGTTATTTTCCATAATATTTCAAATTTACGGGTTTTACATTACAACTCTCATTCAAAGAGACCTAAGAAAAACACATATATATGTCATCATGAAAGGTGTTACAAAGGTCTCAAGATATAAAAACATTCTAAGTAAAGAAGAAATATGATAATCATAATGAAAGGAATATTTCCAAATGAAAGGTAAAACTCATAGGTCATGAAATGATATTTCCAAATGAAATCAATCATGAAAACAAATCATATACCAAATGAAAAGAAATCATGAAAATCCTAAAAATTCTTGAATTCATTGAAAGCCAAAAAATCATAAATCGTGAAAAGATATTTCCAAATGAAGGCAAATCATATACCAAATGAAAGATGAAATGCATAGTTTCAAACCAAATGAAAGTAGATAATGCATCCTACAAACACAAAAGACAAACCAAATACATAGTTTCAAAGCAAACTAAAAGGCAAACACATAGTTTGAAATCAAACACAAATTCAAAACATCGGAAAAAATTGTCTTCAAAGATCTGGAAACTATGATGGCCAGGATTTGATCTAGGAGAAATCAACAGATAGGATTAAATGAAAGAGTTAAACGGGCCGATAACGGGTCGGGTTTGAAGACAAAAATCCGATAAGAAGTGACTCGGTAAAACACACTAGTCAGTTGACTAATTTTGTGATCGGTCGACTGATTATCAGACATGGGTTGACTGATGAAGAAGTTCAGTCGACTGATGATATCAAAAACCATATACATTTAAACATAAACAAAAGCTTAAAAACATAATTTATGCTATATCCAGAATAAGTATATATACCAAGTTTTCTTCTAAATAAAAATATCTTCTCTTAAATATTTTGTAAACAGAATATCCACAACTTGTTTACGAATAAAAATCTAAACAAAATTCATCTTTTTTTAAACATAAAACCAGAAAGGCAATAAACTTGTTTTAAAAATTAAACATATTTTGGTACCCAAACACTCTTGGTGCCAGAGAGTTTAAGAACATGACCCCTATTAATATAATCCAAATCCCTTGGGTTATGACCCCATTAGGGCACATTTAGTGTACGAATTCGGTCATAATAATAATAATTACGCAAATGATTCATCCTATTGTAATAAGTGTAATGGAATGGATGCACTTGTTTTTGTTGACCATTTAATTGTACACGAGAAATATTTTTAAACAAATATGGTCTTTTTGAAACATTCTGCGATTTTAAAACTTTTTGCAAATCAAAATAAAATTTCGCCTAATGTCCAAATCTACCACAAAAATCATACTTAAACACATCAACATGCTTATGATGAATAATATGTGCAAGTGTGTGTGTGTGTGTGTATGTTGTGAAGAAACTTTATGAGATTCACAACAATCAATAGTGTAGGTGATAATGGGTTTTGAGCATCATAGCAAAATTTAGAAAGATGACATTTACGGCCGCAAATAAAGCATTTATAAATTTTACTATACATGTGTGCATAGTGAGTGTGTGATTTGAAAATATTAGCACATGACTTAGCACACAAGTCCACAAATTTTTTATGTTTATCAATGTATATACTTAGGGTTGAATCTAAGGATGAAATATGATTTTCCATATTATTCAACTCATCAGTTTGCACAATAGCATTGTCAATAGAAGTAGGGCAAACATGATCATTCTTAAATGAATTAAATTCATTTCTAATGGCTACTACTTCTAATATAACATCATTCTTATCATGAGATAAGTTAGCAATATATAATTTTAATTTGTCATTGCTATCTTTATGAATCACATTTTCTTTGGTAATGATATCAAACTTAGATGCTAACAAATCATGATCGGATTTTAAGTTTACATGCTTACTTTGTAAATTTACAAAATTATGATGCAGTTTATTGTAGGCATGCATTAACCTTTTATAAGCACACGTGAGTTCATCTATGAATAATTTATTTTCGGATACGGACTCGCATACCTCACTAGGGAAATCGCCTGATAACCGTGTGCATGAAGATGCTCCAATCTCACTTGAAGCGGAATCCATAAGAACGCTTTAGATTTCCTCCAAGTTACCATGATATGCTTCTATATGTTTCCATAATGTGTAAGCACTATTAAAAGAAGTAAGTTTGCTAGAAATGGATGAATCAAAAGCTTTAAGCAAAAATTCTAACAACAACTTGTTCATAATAAATATCTTCTTATCATCCTTGCTCCACTTGGATTTCTCCAATATGGACACAATATAAGCACAATCAATTACTTCCCATAAATCAATTTATTTAGATCTAACAAATAGTTTAAATCTAAACATCCATTGCGCATAAGGGAAATTATTAAATAAAGGAATAACATCTATAGCATAGCCTAAACTAGATGCACCGTGTATATCCATGAAGACTATGCAAGCAATGAAAATTACAAAACTAGATTATCAAATATAGAGCGAGGATCTTTGACTCTAGGCGACTAAACCATAAATCAAGAGCATCGTGCTATGATACCAAATGAAAGTACCCTAGAGGGGGGATGAATAGGGTAATTGCTAATCTAATCTGATATCGATGCCAAATTAAAACTAATGATGCAATATGCGAACAACATGATATACAATAAAATATGCAAGGATGAGCAATGAGACAATAGGTGATAAACAATGAGACAAAAGGTGATATAAAAATATTCACAAGATGTAAAGTAGAATAGTACACGAAATGACAAACACAAACACAAAATATGATCACAGAGTTGGATCAAACCTCGAGGAGATCTCCACTATATCTCACACAATCACAGTTTTTAACATTCACCGATAACGTTTACAACTCACACGTTATCAATCACACAACCACACTCCTCTAAGTGTTGGACTCAAGTGTTTAGATTTACAACCTCTCCCTAGGCTTTACTACCAACCCACTCCTCTTGGAATTAACCTCGGTCTCTCTCAATCCATCCTCTAAATGTTCTTGTGTATTACAAGGTATTTCAACAATAAGTACGGATAAAGGATTTGTTCTCTAATACAAATAAGAACAAAATGTAAGCTCACTCAATGAATCAACCTCACAACCCAAATATACAATATGTGAAATACTTAAGCTCAAGTGGTTGTGTGTGTAAACAATGAGTAAAACAAAATCAAACACAAGTAAATATATATGAGAATGAAAATATTGATTAGCAAAAGAGAGGGTTTAGAAAAACTTCTCCAAAACAATGAGAGATTGAACATGAGATCCTTCTCTTTGCAAAACTCCATTCAAACATAGTTGTTTTATCTCAAAACTATGAAACAAACTGCTCAAGAACCGTTCTTAAACTTCCATACATTTAAAGAAGTTTTGAGGGCTATTTATTGCCTCTTAAACATAGCAAATTAGAAATTAGCCGTTACTGGAAATAGCCGTTGATCAGTCAATTGAAAAACATGGTCGGTCGACTGATCGACTGAAAAACAGAATACTGTAAAAACTACTTCTGGTCGGTCAACTGAGTTAAACAATCGGTCGACTGATCCATTGTTCGGTCGACTGGTTAAAGCAACCGGTCTACTGAAAACTGATATATCAAACACTGAAAATTGAAAATACTATTCGGTTGACTAAAAATACTGTTCGGTCGACTAAAAACATTGTTCACAAATACTTGAATGCTGAAAAAACTGATTTTCCAAATTCGTTTTAAAATAGCAAAACAATTCCAAAAATATTAAAACTTGGAGAAATGTTTATATATATGAAAACAAACATGTTAGAAAAGAATTTTCTAACATGTTAGAAAAGAATTTTCCAAAATAGCGCTTCCCAAATATAAAAACTTATTTTGTAAAACATTAAATATGATTTCATAGATTAACAGAATCGTCAAGAGTACGAAATCGTTAAACACATGATTCTGATGAAATTATTCTAAACAAGTCATCTTCCCAAATAGATATATAATGCAATGAAACATTTTTGTTAATCGCTAAAGCTAGCTTCATATTTATCATATTTGAAAACTAAAACTATTTTTTAAACTAAAGCGTATCCACAAAGATAGTCAAACAATTCTTTAGCAGAGCGAAACAAACAATAAAAGTGATAAATCAAAATGATGTGTATGTGAATGGTTTGAGCTTTAAACAGAAACACAAAAGTAAAAAGCTAAACTACTATACCCAAGAAAATGATCTTTATTAAGCTCGATCTTGGTAGCGGATGAAGCTATAATGTATCTTGGCTTGAAATGCGATGGCTCTATTCCAATTTCCTTCTAACCTCCTTGAATATCATCGTCAACCAACCTCAAACGGAGGATGTTTGTGTAGGATACCTAACAAGCAAATGCAAATACTCGAAAATCAATGTTATGAATTGTTTGTTAATCATCAAAACCAGATTAGACAATAAGCTCATAAACATGAGATCTAACAACTACTATTTTAGATGATGTTATCATCAAGAAACAAAACCAAGATTACAAAGTAATGATCAGTGTCGTAGAAGTTTTGGAAATCCGCCATTCAATTATCTTCCAGTATAGTTCCTCAATTGATGATCACATTATGGAGGGTATTGTTCAGCTCAAGGTTGTGGGTAAGCCACTCTCAGGAAAAAATATAGATGTTTGGAATATTTTGAAGAATTCATTTGCAAGGAGGCTATCTCCTCGCATTCATTAGGGGAGGCCCCCACCGGTATCTCATATCCGAAGCAGTCTGCTTAGGCCCATTTAGCTGCGACCCAATAGGGTGTTGGCCCATCCAATCCTCCACCAGACATCAAGGATAAAAAAGTAATTCAAGAAGAATCGAATGTAGCAAAAAAATAAGTAGCATCGAATGTAGCTCACCCTCCGAACCAAAATTCCCCAGAAGAAATTGTCGATGTTTTTTCCAAAGGTCCCCATCTGTATTGCTAAATCATCATAGAATCTATTGACCAGTATTTCCCCTCTCTCCTCAAGGGCCCAACAATTGCCCTAGAGTGAAGTCACCAGACTCTCATTATTCCTCATATCATTAGTAGTTCCTCTGACTTGCAGGAAGTAGCCTCCCCCCCTAAGATTTGAAAGAATCTCTAAAAGGTCAAAAACGAAGCTCATATCTAGGCCTCTATCCTATCTTTTGTACCACAAGCATCTTACACTCATGAAGAATAGCTTCCCTCTAGGTGGAAAAAAGGATTCATATACCTCCTCTTCACCCTCTTCCCCTATCAACTCTATGAGTAAGGATGAACTTACTAAAGTCTCAGCTAATTGTGGAATCAAGGAACCTATTGACCCTATAGGGCTAGAAAAGCTCAAAGCTTTGGAAAAGGAGAGATCAACACCCACACATTAGTCCTTGTAGCTCATTGTCACCTTAGCTATTTCCCTCCCTATTGATATTGTAGGGTTGCAAGACTGGATCATGGAATGAGGGCTAAACAACCCCTCCAAACATAGACTGGTCAAAGACTGTATCTAGTTCTCTCAAATTGATGTTGTAGGGTTGCAAGAAACCAAACTCAATTCAGTTAGAGTGAATACCCTCAAAGCCCTTGGTGGCCATAGAGTTTCTTCATGGTTAAGTTTAGAGGCCTCTGAATCCAAAGGTGGCGTATTACTAGGTTGGAATAACTTCCTGTTTTCTTGCTCATCTTCCTTTATCGGAATTTTCTCTGTTTTTGCCATCCTCAGTCATATTCCTACAAATTAAAAATTTGTAGTCTCTACTATTTATGCTCTCATGATAAAGATGATAGAGTGGTTTGTTGGAGGGAACTTAAAAGAATCAAAAGTACTTTCTTCTTGTCTTGGGCTGTATTTGGTGATTTTAACATGACTTTTAGTCTATATGAAAGAAGTGGTAGAATAGGTCCTATTAGAGATATTAATACCTTCAAATCCTTGATTGACTCTCTTCTCCTCATGGATATTCCTCTTAGTGGTAGGAGCTTCCCCCGGTTGAACATGAGAGCCAGACTACCATGGACAGATTGATAGATTCCTTAATCTCCAGTCGACTTGAAGCGTCAGGTCTACTCCCTTCCCCCGCCCCCCCCCCCCCCCCCCGCCACGATCCAGCTACTCCTTACCCCTCTTTTAGCTCAAATCATTATCCCATCCTACTAGACTCTATGGGAATTCCACCTCATCGCATCTTTGGGTTTGAAAAACTTAGATCTCTTATCCATCCTTCCATTCTTTTATCACTTCCTGCTAGAACTCCTTTTCTAGCAGAGGAAATCCATCTGATTGTCTGCCTTTGAAACTCAAATTCCTCAAACATTATCTTAAATGGTGGAACAAACACGTGTTTGGTTATATAAAATAGAATAAACTTAAAATTCTAGTCATTCTAGACTCCCTTACCTCCCTAAAGGAATCTAGACCTCTTTCTAAGGTAGAGATTAAAGCTACATCTAATCTCAAAGCTGAATTCCTCAACATAGCTAACTATGAGGAGATATATAGGAGATAGTGATCCAGAATGCAATGGCTCAAGGAGGGAGACTCCACTTTTTTTTCGTAAATCGGCCTTCGAGCATAGAAGAAGAAATTTTATTCTAAATCTCCATTTCCATGGCAATCTCCTCACCTCAGAATAGGACAAACAAGCTGCTTTCTATGACTATTTCTATAATCATTTCACAACCTAATACAAAGCTCTGTTTGAACCTGATTGGTCCCTCCTATATCCTCAAGATCACTTAGACCTCTTCACCTTGGAATCTCCCTTTTCCCATGAAGAAATTAAAGCTGTGGTGTTTGGATTACACCAATATAAATCCCTTAGGCCATACGGCATGTCCATCCTATTCTACCAAAAATTCTAGTCACTAATAAAAAACGATGTCTCCTCTTTCTTCCAATCTCTGCATCATGATGCCCTCCCCCTCCATAGGATTAATCAATCTTTTATAACTCTGATTAGTAAAATCGAAGGGGCATGTAATCCTAAAGACTTCAAGCCTATTAGTCTACTAAATAAAAATTTTAAAATCTTCACCAAAGTATTAGCTAACAGGTTAGGCCCTATCCTCTCCTCCCACATAGGGGATACTCAATCTGCCTTTCAAGCTACCAACTTCACCTTAGACTCCATCCTTCTTTCACACAAGATGGTTCAATATTGTTCATCTAGTAAAAAAGAGATATGTACTGTAAAACCCCGAAAATTTGAATATAGTGTGATAAATAATTATAAATATGTTATATAGTGAAAATAATGTATTTTGATATTTGAGTATGATAGGAATTGATTTGAGATAAATTCAATGTATATTTGTGAATATATGAGTGTAAATACACAAAACATGCACATAGGCAAATAGTGAGAATCTGAGAATTTTGACCAGTTGAGAGTTTCTATGTTTTGCACACTGATTCATTTAGAATCTGGAAACGTGTATAAGATCAAAGTTGTAGGTCTCTTCAAGAGATTTCCAACGAATCTTAGATCACCTCATTCCAAGATCAGATGAGAAAGTTATAACCTTTTTACCGAACCCGGTCTGAGAATGACCCAGGAACCTGCGCAGTCGACCGCTGTGGTCGCTGCGGTCGACCGCGCAGCGAACCTGGTTCTGCCAGTTCTGTTTCGGGTCGGGTTTTGTTTATACCAAACCCGGTTGTTACCCCACTTATATATACTCGTTTTGAAGCTCTCAGAACCCTCTTTCAAACCCTAATAGCCTCAGCCCCCTTCTCTCTCTCCTCTCAAAACCCTAGCTCGGTTTGTGGCATTTTTGGGCGTTTCGAAGGATTTTCGGTGGAATTTCGTGAGATTCTTGGTGGATTCAGCGAGAGGAATCTTTCTCCTACAGATCTAGGGCTTGGTTCTCATCAGAGGCGAGTAACATCTCGCCCAACTTCACCCCTTTAAGTTTTATGCTTAGATTTGAGTTTTTAATCCGGTTTTTATTGTGCCCAAATTGTATTTTGTGTAGATAAAATGCATAGCTCAAGTATTTCAGATGTTTAAAAACCCACCCACGAATTTGTCTTTATGAGATCTAGATCTGAAAATGGTTAAATAAGAATTAATCATGTTTTACTGCTTTAATGACATCTAAATCATGTTTCTTTTGTTGTCTTATTGGAAATCTAATTGTTAGATTTTAAATGATTAAAACTTGTAGTTCTCTATCCTATGACTTGGTATAAATGTTAGAGTTATGCTATAATGGAAATCGTTAAGTTTGTTTGGGTTTTGAAGCCGACAGAAACCCTAACTGGGCTTCTGTCAGCTTCGCGGTCGACCGTAGTGGACGCGGCGGTCGACCGCTCAGAGATAGTCTCAGCAGAATGTTTCTGCTGTTTGAGCGGTCGACCGACATGACCACAACGGTCGACCGCCGATCAATTTTGAGCATAGTGGTTTTGGCGCCGTGAGCGGTCGACCGGAGTGGCCTCTGCGGTCGCCCGCCGCACAGTTTTGGCCACTGTTGTTTTATTGTATATTTTCGGTGTGTTCGAGCGTTCGCCTCACTTATCTGGCACTAGTTACAATGTTAGTGATTTTATCTGTACATGTGAGTTGGCTTTTGACACAAGTACCGATCCGCACACTCCAGTTTATTCATTTCAGATATTGACTTTGTATTTCTATATGTTGGATGATGAAACATCATTTTGATCTCTTTCATTTCATCAGTACCTCTTGCATTATCTATTACTTGCTTTTGTACCTACACCTGTTGTTGACTCTACTAGAGAGATGTTAATTGTGATGGTGAAACATGTTATTGCACGGTGTGGTGCATGGCAGGTTTGACATTCTTGGTTTCACCGAGGACTGCAGCCTCGTGTGAACCCAGGGGCGTCACAGGATGCCAGTTATGTTTTTGACTCACTGCTGAAATATATGATCCAGAGTACTTTGCATTTGAAAGTACACAGGATTTGTGTTGGTATTCATTCTATCTTCCCAGTGATAGTGGAAGATATTATGAATACGATATGTTGACGCCTTTACTTTTTTTACTACTTTTCTTTATTTTCTTAGTTGGGATCAATAATTACTGATTCATAATTTGAGACATATGGTATATACATGAGGGTTTCCTTGTTTGGATTATTTCACTCGACGTACCTACGCTCGTGTTGTAAATTCCTAAATACCAAAACCCATTGTTGTTAGGACAAATGATTTTATATTATTATGTATTAATTGTATTCTCTGTATATAACGAGCCCTTTCCCTTGGGGTTGGTTGTGATGTTGCTCGCTAGCGCTTTGACGCTCGTTGTCCCTCCCCCTTTCAGGTAACGAGCCAGGAGCCCGGAGAGTCGCAGGTTGAAGGCGACACGCTTTAGTGTTCAGCTGACTATTTTTAGATATGTTTTATTTTGGAGCTCCACTGTAGACTTTGTTTAAATGTTTGAGGACTTTATTCTAGATGTTGTAAAGGCTGTGTGCCTTATTTCCTTTACTCAGACTTATTGTATTTGAGATTTGATAAGAACTCCAGTTTATTCATTTCAGATATGGACTTTGTATTTCTATATGTTGGATGATGAAATATTATTTTGATCTCTTTCATTTCATCAGTATCTCTTGTATTATCTTTTACTTGCTTTTGTACCTACACCTGTTGTTGACTCTACTAGAGAGATGTTAATTGTGATGGTGAAACATGTTATTGCACGGTGTGGTGCATGGCAGGTTTGACATTCTTGGTTTCACCGAGGACTGCAGCCTCGCGTGAACCCAGGGGCGTCACATGTACTATCAATATTGACTTCATAAAAGCCTTTGACATTACAACAAATTGCACTTTTTCCAACGCTTATTCCCGACGCATGGTTAAATACGTCGCCAAAAATTATATTTTTCCCGGTGATTTTAATTAGCATCGACAAAACATATATTTTTCTCCACATTTATAATTATCATCACTAAAAGTGTATATTATTTGTGACATTTTAACTTAGCGTCGTTAAAAGTGTATGTATTTTACGACATTTTTCATTTTCATCAGTAAAAATATATATTTTTAGCGACGTTTTTGGGTTGGCGTCGCTAATAGTGTGTATTTATCGCGACTTGTTAGGTTAGCGTCGCTAAAAGTCTCTTTTTCACAACGTCCTTGCCTTGTGTCGCTAAAAGGCCTATTTTTACGACGCTTTTTTATTCATTTGCATCGCCAAAAAAAG
>NC_033795.1:16372002-16417806 GCF_001876935.1 Asparagus officinalis | reverse complement strand
TGCCCCCCCCCCCCCCCCCCCCTAAATTTTCATTTCACCGCTCTGTAAAAACCCTAAAAATCTATTCAGATCCTCAATTCTCCTCCTTTGCCTCTCATCCTCCTCCGCTCAAACTCTCGCTCCTCCCCTCTTACCTCCTTCTCTGTGACCAGGCCCAACAGCCACCCGAGCCCGCTGTCCCCCTCGGCCTCCCTCCTCCGCTAGTGGTCCTGTAGGGTCTCCAGTGGCCCGCCAAGCACACCGATCTCCCCTCATCACGCTGCCATCGAGATGATCCAAGGTACTTTTTTAATCTTATTTGTCTATCAATTTTCCTTCCTAGTTGATAATTTTGAGAAAAATTTCGTACCATTTTCTTTTTTTTCTTGATTCTCTGGGTCAGTCTCTTGCTTTTCTTCTCCCACTTTAGGCTTCATAAAAGTTTTTCAGACATTTGTTAGTTCTATCCTTTTGTTTTGAATTTTTCATTATTTTTGTTGTACATATGAATCTTATGAAGAATTTTTACAAGAAATGGAGTTGTGTTGTTGTTATTCAATTTCATAATCATTATCTCAAACAGTAACCGATGCAATTTGTTTGGTTCAGCTCAATTTCGAAGGGGAAGGGAGCCGTGAATTTTTATTAAAAAATGCAGTCCGTACATTGTAGCTGGACTGGGAGAACATTTGATATAGCTAGATGCAGTAGCAGTGATTCTGGTGACAATAAGCCACAGAGTAGACAAACAAAAGATGAGAGGAAAGTGATGGTTGAGTCCTTTGTAAAGAAGTAAGTGACTCACAATTTTCCATTGCCAGTGAGGTTTCATAGGCTTCTAATTTGTTTATATGTAGATTATTATTTGGCAATATAGTTTTGTAAATATGAACGTAACCTACACTGATTACACTATACCTTTTTGCTATTTTTAATGCATGTTTGTAGATTTGATATGTAAAATTGTTGAAGCATTTTACTAGTTCATATATTCTGAATGTTATGATCTAGAGATGGTATGATTGCACAAGAAAATTTATCTCGTTTTGGTATGCGTCAAAATTTGCTTCATTCTACCTTTTATTTGTGCAGTAATAAATTTATATCATATACTGTAATAGTGTCTTTAGGCAAGCTGGAAGCATGTACAAGAATGTAAAGAAAAAGATTGAGAGGGGCATTGCTTTCCTAACTTGTATTTCGGTCAACAACATTGCATGCCATTACTCACCATTGGCCAATGATGAGACTGTCTTGGAAGAGAATGATGTTGTGAAAATGTAAGGCTTAGTAGTCTACCATTTCTTAATTTGAAAAGTTTATAAGGATTGTAAAAATATTTATAGCTTCCTTTCGATTGCAGTGACATGTGAGTGTCATATAGATGGTTTTATTGTGGTTGTTGCACACATGTACTTCAAGAAGGACCTGTGACTGGGAGAGCAGCGGATGTGATTGTAGTAACCAACACTGTTACAGAGGTTGCCCTGAGGCTTGTGAGACCTGGAAAGAAGGTGCGTGAAATATAATCTCTTTGTTGTGAATTGTTACCCAGATATTATAGTTATTTGATCTCTTAATTAGGTATCTTGAAGTAAAATTAGGCCTTCGGTGTGAATGTTCAGAGACTGATGTTGTTGTTCTCTTGAAGATTATTTCATGGATTTGTTTAGTTCTTAGGGATATCACTTGTTAATTGTACTAGGCGAGGCTGTTTGAGCAAACATATGAGGAATGAGTTGGATGGATGTTAATTGCCAAGTTAATTGCAGCGAATTGTTACAAGCATGACCATTTGAAAAAAACCAGAGAACTGGGAACTAGGTAATTTCTTGTCTTGTGTTCCTCATTGTCAAAATCTCTTTCTAACTAATATACATATTGCGAAGCTTGTCTCCATCTGTGTTGTCATATGTTTATTATGTTATCAATGTGTCAATGTGCTTCATAAAGGTTTCGGCGTGAAAATAAAGTTGCATATGCTAATAAACTATTATAGCGTATCCTAGTGGTGAAAAGATAAATACTTGGAGTTAATCTAGTTAAAGAAATGCTTGAATTGTGTTCTTTTGGTAATGGTTTTTATTTCATTATCATTTTACTTCACTTTATTTTAGAGCTGCATGCGTGCGTCTGAGTATTGTTGGTTGCTTAGTTGAATTTACATTTTTTATTCTTACAACTGATTATCTTATTGGGAAATTATTTTCCAACTTTCAGTTACCTTGCCGATTTATTAGAAGTAATACACTTAGTTTTGCAGCTTATGGACAAGCTGCAGGCATGCGGTACCTTGAGGGTATGTTGTCGTCCATTTTTTGAGCTTTTAGATGGCTTATAAAGTCATAACATAACAGATGAGTTTTTTCATTAATATGCGTTAGTGGATTTTAGTTGACCCAATCATATAGCTTTTACTTTGCATTTGCTTAAATTAAGCATATTATTGCCAAAATTATTGATCACGGTTTTTATACATGCATTACGAAATTGGGATTTACTATTTTGTTAGCAAGGATAATATGTGGTTAGCCCTGTGGATAATATATGTCATTTTAGATTAACCTAAAAAATGTAAATAAAATAAGTCATAGAATTTTGCTTTGGAAATAGGCATATCTTCAGACTTGTGCATGAAATAAGAACAATGTTCGAAATTGCTTCATTGGACCCTGATGGATAGGCATATCTTCAGACTTGTGCATGAAATAAGAACAATGTTCGAAATTGCTTCATTGGACCCTGATGGAATCCTTGAGAACTAAGTTTATGAAATAAGAACAATGTTCGAAATTGCTTCATTGGACCCTGATGGAATCCTTGAGAACTAAGTTTCTTCTAAGGTCAAACTATGATGGCAAAAGTGGATGAAAAAAAAGAGATGCATTGTGTATAAGAAAGGCCTAGGGGCACTGTACAAGCAACTTGTTTACACAGGCAAATGCCCAGCCCCACCCCAAGCCATCATCCATTGCCCAGCCAGACCAACTAGAAAGCCCTCATATGATCGGGAGTAGCGTAGGTAATAATATATCATGATTTACATATCAGATTCACCTTTCCTTTATATAATTATTCAATTAAATTTGTGTCATTAGTAAAGTTGACCATAGACTTATGTTGTGAAATGGCAAGTTTGCCATTGGAGTTTGGGAAGACACTGAATATGGCAAGTTAAAATGCATGATTTGATGAGGCATGTGTGCTAGATTGGGCTTTTATGCTTAGATGCTCTTCAAATCGATGGAAATGGAAAATCACCATGATGGCTCTTTTAAAGAGAAGAACTTTTGAAACATATGGTTGTTTATTCAGGATATTAGGGCTAGAGATAGATGAACATGTGCTTTGATTGTTACCTAGGATATGACCGATAGAATTCAAGAACACATCTAGTCACGGATTTGATACATGTGTACTAAAATCTGTTGTAAACTAAAATTTCTTAAAATCTAGAAATCATGACTGAAGATTGAGATCATGTATATTAACTAGAATACATCCATCAGCCAAAAAAACTAGAATACAATCAAAAGGATTCTAAATTATCTGATCAAACCATATATGATTTATGATTTGCAAATCGGAAGTTCTAATTAGAAATAAATAAAAAATTCACAAAAGCCGCACACAATTTATTTTTTTCATGTGTATGTTTTTGGTTTAATGAATATGATATATGTACACCCAAAACTTTTTATAGAATGTGTAGCCTTTCTCAAATAATTTTAAAAATTTTTAATGCTACTTTATTCTTGTTATGTAGGAACTTGGATTTGATTATCTTGGAAGCAGAGAGCAACATGTCATGAGGTTACAAGCAAACTAGAATATTTAAACAGTTATTCCCTTCTTTCTTTCTTTCTTTCACCTTTTTCTCTCTTTCCATTGTGCTTCTTTTTTCCTTCATGGATTACAAGCAAACTAGAATATTTAAATAGGCATTTGAGTGTTGACTTAGAAATGGAAATGAATATAACTATTTTGCAATGGGAGCATATTCTTTGTTTATCATAATATGCAACTTGTTTGGAGTATAATTTGATGTTTGGTTTCTTTGTTAATGTGAATGGGAGCAAAGTTTTTATGGATGTTCAGATTCAGTGTAGGCTTGTAGTTGATAGAAAAGATATTACTTTTGGCGATGCAAATCAGTGTCCACAAAAGTATACTTTTTACCGATGCATAATTACGCGTTGCTAAAAATTAGACTTTTAGCGATGCTATCTTGCGTTGCCAAAGATATAGTTTTTAGCGACGCTTCATTCTGCGTCGTTAAAAGCTACACTTTTACCGACGCTAACTTGCGTCGCCAAAAGTATAATTTTTAGCAACGAACAATTTTACGTCGCTAAAAGCTATACTTTTACCGACGCATTGGCTTTTGCCGACACTGTATGCGTCGCCAAAAGTACAAGTTTTACCGACATACTTTTACATATGAAAAAATTCTACATACTTTTGCCGACGCAAAATATTATGCGTTGCTAAAAGATGTACTTTTCCCGACGTATGAAGCGTCGCCAAAAGTATTGACTTTTACCGACGCATTGTGTTTGCGTCGCCAAATATTTTCCTTGACGCACTTTTGGTGACGCGTTAGCGACGTTGTATTTTGCGTCGGGAAAGATTTTTCCCAATATTTTTTAAACTTTTACTGATGTTTTTGTTTCGTCGGTAATGTTGTATTTTGTTGTAGTGTGATAGTGTGAGTTATGAGTTTATCCTCTCTCTCTTCAAAGCTAAAGGTTTCCGTCCTAGATGATATCACTGGATCAAGCATGTCCTATCCTCATCCAAATCTTCTATCTTAATTAATCTCTTCCCAACTAAATTTTTCAAGTGCCATCAAGGTCTGAAGCAAGGAGACCCCTTATCCTCTTTGTTGTTTATTCTTATAGTGGACGTTCTTAATAAGATGATAAATAGTAGTGTGGCCTCATGGGACCTCTCAGAATTTAACCTCAAGGATGACCTTAATTATAGCAGATCCCTCTAGTTTGCAGACGACACCCTCATTTTTAGTAGAACAAATAAACATGACCTCTCAATCCTGTAGACACATACCAAAAAAATTATTTATCAACAAGGCATATAATGAAAGTTATTGTGAGGACGATAGTACCTCATAAGAAATCAAAACTAATGTGAGAGATAATACCTCATGTAAATCTAAACCAATGAAGGTAGACCCTCACTATTAATAAATTCAGAGAGACAAGCATTCTCCTTGTAGTTGTCAAAGTTGATGAGCTCAACAAGTATTGTCAATAAAACCAATATGAGGGATAGTACTTCATATAAATCTAAACTAATGAAGGCAAGCCCTCCATATTAATTAATTCAGAGAGGCACTTTTTCCCCTTGTAGTTATTAAATTTGATGAGCTCAACAAACCTTATTAATGAAACTTAATGTGAGGGATAGTACCTCATATAAATCAAAATCAATGTGAGGAATAGTACCTCATATAATAAAAATCAAGTTGAGGATGACAACACCTCATGTAAATTTAAGAGTATGTGAACCCTCTGTCAATCCAACACAAAAAACACATGCTTCATCCTTTCACAATCAAATTTTCAAACTGGAGGGTGCATGTCAATTTCTATATATTGGTGTTGTCATGTGATCATAAGCCTTAGCAATAAAATCTAACTCAATGATACTCACCCTCATACAAACCTAATTTTGGCCTGAAGATGTATGGGCTCCCTATAACATCTATTTTAAGAAACAAAAAAGATAAGCGGATAGACACATGAAAAGTGAAAAGCGAAGAAAATGTTTGTTACAATAAACGAATGCAACAATCTTGATAAAGAAGTTTTGACAATGAAGTTATCATAACTCCCCTACCAATCCTTTTTTAACACCTGACGATAACTTTCCCTAGCCTTCCCTATAAATAGACATTCCTTTTGTCAGAGAAAGAGATGATAATAAAAGAACAACAGAAAAGATAGAGAAAAGGCGAAGAGATTGAAAAGAATGAGAGACTTCGAGTTTGAAACAACAACGACAAGATCCTCCATATTTTTCATTTTGAAAGGGAGGAGGGATCCAAATCATTGTCTAGAGACCCAAGATCCCATCTTCTTTCTCTTAAATTTTATAATATATTAGAAAGATAATAAAATCATTATCTCTTTATATTTGATTTCTAATGTCTATTTAATTCTTTGCTTTCTACTAATCAGGGGTTTCTTTTAATAATAGTAATTAATAGAAAGAAATAAATTTCTGGAAGCTTTCACCTCATAACTTTTTTTTACAAACAAAATGATACTAATATGTATTTAAGGAGTAAATATTTAGGGATAACTCTACTCTTCTTAAGATTGGTGATACGGTTTGGTCTCAAATATTATTTCTCCTTTGATGGATACTAGCACCACTTTGAATTTTTTTACAAAATATACACGTTGGGTATTCCGACACTTACAAATCCTCAAAACCATCTCTTACATTTTTGGAAATATCTCTGGACTGAGCATAAACTATGCAAAAACCTCTCTCTTCTAGCTAGGGAAATTACCTTACAAGGGAAATTACCTAGCAAACATCCTTACTTGTTCCAAGGTTACTCTTCCTTTCACTTATCTCCCTCTTAAGAAAGACTCTCTCTTAAGAAGAGACTGACAACCATGATTAGACTCATTCACTAAGAAGCTTTTTATGTGGAAAAGTAGAGTCATATCCATAGGTGGTAGATTAACTCTTATTAACTTTGTTCTATCCTCCTCCCTGCTATACTATATGTCATTCTTTAAATTACTAGTATGACTCATAAAGGCAATTGATAAAATCGGAAAACACTTCTTATGGGGAGACAATCACAAATAAAATAGATTTAAATGTTTAGTTCGATGGAATCATGTCTGTAAATATAAAAAGGAAGGGGCCTCGGTGTCCTCAACCTCTTCTATTTAACCATGCCCTTCTTTCAAAGTGACTTTGAAAAATTCTCAACCAAAACTCCGCCATCAATCATATCATCACTTCTCTCTATTCCAGACATCATTCCAACCTAATCTGTTCACCTCCTAGAGGCTCAGCTTCTAAATTTTTCTATGAATTGCATTCAATTCACTATGCTTTTACGTGTATAGCTCAGTGAAAATTAGGTGACCGTGCTTCTGTTCATATTTAAGAAGATAAATGGACCGGCCAAAACTCTTTATGTAGTCTATTCCAAAAGTTTACAACTTGGCTTTATCACCTAACGTTGATGTTCAATCTTAAGGCCACGATCTCAACAATACTTGGAAATGGCATCCTCAAATTAGAAGATGGTTCTCTTTAGCAGAGAATAAAGAAATCAAGGCTTATATCTCTTCCGTAACTCTACCACCCATCATGTGCTTAATTCCAAAGACAAAGTTTGGTCGCCTCAGCTCTTATTAGGATTATTTTCAATTAAATCCATCTATAAATTGATTAACAGTAGGGTTACTTATCTAGTGAATGTTCATTCATATGGAACTCTCTCGTTCCTAATAAGGTGAAGATATTCTTCTGGATTCTCTCCAAAAAGGAGACTCCAAACAAAAGAGAATTTGTCACACAGGCACTGGACAGGGGGTATCAACTGCTCCTTTTGACATACTAAGATTGCATTAGATAGCCGCCTATTTTACTCTTGTTCCTTCTCTAAAGCCGTTTGGGCTTATCTTCTCCCCTACTTCCCTTCAATGCAATGGCCTGATAACTTTGACACTTTGCTAGAATCTAATGGAAACTTCATTACAGATGGCAGACAAAAAACTTTGTGAAAAGTGGTGTTTCCTACATTATGCTGGCGCTTGTGGTGTAGTCGAAACAACCTTATCTTTAACGTAGATCATATCTTGCCTCAAAGGCTTGCTACTAATGTAGTGATAATCATATTTTATTATAATTTTATACCCTCATTATCTATTTTATATGAATAAATATACCACTAATAATTGTTTTTATCTTTAATTGCAGGTTAATGAAGAATAAATCTCAAAACTCTAATTTCTCAACAACAATCCCTTGATTTAATGAAGAAATGAAGCCCATGAAGCCAAATGAATTCTTTTAAATATTTAATGAAGAAATAAATCAAAGCCCAGTGGAAAATCAAGAAAAAATGCCAAAAGTCCAAGCAAAAGCCCAAGGCCCAAGCTCAAGAGCAAATCCAAGAGGATTCAGCGGATAGCAACAAGAGAGGACAAGGCATCGATGCCAGCATCGATAAGGGCATCGATGCCAACATCGATACCCCTATCGATACCGATATTGATACCATCGGCTTTTTGTTACAGATTAATGGCTGGAATTTGTTGTTTTTGGATAAGATTTTAATCCAAGGACTCTCATTCACTGATGTTTACTATAAATAGGGGTAGAGAGTGAGGGGTTAGTGATGTGAAAAGTTTTATAACTTTATTTGGAGAGGAGGGCTACTCTTAATTGAGAAGGCCTTCTAAAAATTATAACTTTTGTTATAATTAATAATAATAATTTTTCTCCGCTTTAAATTTGTCTTTTCTCCTCTTTGTTGAATGATGAGGATGGAGATGAAGAGCAATTTGAAGGTTTACATTTCTTTTATTTTCCCCTTTTATTTCTTTTAGTAATTTCTTTATTATTGATTATTATTGATTATTAGTTAGATTTATATTCATGTTTGTAGTATAGATTTATTTTCTTGTCTTTTTTTTGCACTTTAATTTATAGAGTAGATTTATTTTCTTGCATTTAATTTTTACAATTTATTTTGTAGTTTAGATTTTAATTTTTTGTAGTTAGATTTATTTCTTGTTCATAGTTTAGATTTTTCTTTTCTTTTTATTTTTGTAATTAGTTTTTTTCTTCTTGCTTTTATTTCTTAAGATGTGAAATTAATTCTTGTAGTAATCTTAGAATTATATGAAACTAGTCTAATTTTCTTTATATTGTATGAATTATTCTCTTACACTTAAAATGATCATGTTTAGGATAATCAATTAGAGAACTAATTTGTAGAAGAAGAATTTGATAATCTATGCTTATTTTAAATGGTTTGATAGGTTATACTTATGAATTCTAGGATTACTATCTTGTTGATATTCTTATCATGTTTTTTATTTTGACTTAGATGATAATTTGATAGGTTATACTTTTCTTAAATGGTTTGATAGTGTATGCTTAATAAATCTAAGTTGAAATATGATAAAAAGAGAATAGTTTGTATTTTATAATTGAGATTAGCTAGTGGATTAAATTCTAGATTTCTCATATCTTAATTGAATCCTCTATCTTGACTTTTTTGAATTTTTTTTCATTCTTGATTTTATTCATTCTTCTTTCTTCCCTTATGATTTCATTTATTCTTTTATTCTTATTTCTTTTCTCTAAAATTCAATTTATTGTCTCTTGCATATATTCACAACAATCACTCATCACAATCACACTTATTCTTTAATCCTATTTTGACACGCACACAACATAAGAACCTATTCTAATAATATCTTAAAATTACCTTCCTCGTGGGATCGATAACTTTTTATACTATAACTCGATCAATTGTGCACTTGTAATTTTGGTACATAATTATGTCGCATCAAGTTTTTGGCGCCGTTGCCGGGAAAGGTGCTAAAATAGGATTTTATTATTTTGGTTCTTTAACTTGTGTGTTTTCTTGTGAAGGAACCGCTTGGAGCTTGAAAATCTTTGATTGAAGATCAAGAATTTGGAGAATTGCTTTCGGGTAAGTCTTCTTTCTAGCGTTTTTAATTCCACCCTTTTTAGTTAGCTTCACAATTAGAGACAATTAGGATTTTTAAAAAAAATTATTTTTATTGACCATAATAAAATCCATCTTTTACTTGGACATTAACTAACAAGATAATAAACTCAAACAATGTTCCCCCTTCTCATAGTTGTTTGATTGTTAACCCTAATAAAAAATATAAAGATTTTCTTTTTATCATCCTTTTTAGTCACTTTTAATTTCTAGGGTTGCATTTCATATAGTGTAGGAATTCACCAAAGTGATTGTAGCACTTGATTTGGCACATACTTAAAACATTCTTAAAGGCAAAACCCCATAATCAAGATAAGGTAAGGGATTTCATCACCCTTTCCTTAGCCCACAAATCACTAATTCCTCACTTCACAAACCCAAGCCTTCTAAAACTCATTAGACGTTAGCCCCTAAGGATTCGAGCTCAATAAGGAACAAGAAATCCTTAAGTGAACCGGTTTAAGTTTTCTCAGATTAGTTGGTGTTTAAGGCAAGGTTTAGGGGTTGCGTAAAGCGCTCCGCAAGGAATGAGGTACTTAATTGATCTCTGATCACCCTCTAGTACTATCCTTACCTGGCTAACTATCTGGGTAAAACTTTAATCTTTTCACTGTAGAAGTTTTTGGTTAGGAGCTGGTCTAGTTGAGTTACGCTAAATCCTAGAATTAGAGTGATTGAAAAGTGATTGCTTTGATTTGTTTTAGTTAGGTTTTCTCTATCTTTTTCTTCTTAAAAAAACTAATTTTCTTTCTTTCTTTTAAAAAAAATTATAAAAAGAAGTTGTTTTGGTGTATGCAAACTTGGGTAAAAAATTATAAAAAAATTATAAGGCTCCCCGAAGCAAATGGAGCAAATTTCGAGCTTAGATCGTATTACATAAACATGCTTCCCAAATTCCTTGGTAATGAAACAGAAGATGCATATATTTTTATTTCAGAATTTGAGGAAGTGTGTATTATGATTAAAATGAGAGAATTAACCAAAGATGCAATTAAGCTTAGATTTATTCCATTTGCCCTTAAGGATAAAGCTAAAAAATGGCTGTACAGCTTACCGACAAATTCCATCTCAACTTGGGATGAATTTGTCACCGTTTTTCTTAAGAAATTTTTCCCTATTCACAAAACGGTAAAGCTAAGGAATAGTATTCAAAACTTTAAAATTGTCCCAGGGAAGCCATTCTGGAAATATTTTGACCGATTCAAAGATCTTTAATCCAATGTCCTCATCATGGTCTAGAAAAATAGCGATTGTGCCAAGTCATATATGAAGGATTAGACTATTCTTCAAAAACATATTTAGAATCGATGTGTCAGGGAGATTTTATGAGGAAAAACGCCGATGAAGCTTGGGAATTTCTAGAGAGTTTATCTGAGAAAACAATGCAGTGGGAACACTATGATGACAGGATTTCATCAGTTCTCTAATCTAAGTCTAGTGGTCTTTCTCTGGAGTCAAACATTGCTTCTGAAGCAAAGATGACGACGATTCTGCGGAAGTTAGAAGCCTTAGAAGTTAAGGAACGAGCTCCAGCTCAAATCAATCATGTTTCTGCCCCGAGTTGTCATAACTGTCAGTCTCCTACCCACGTTTCAGAGTAATGCCCACTCCTAGAAAATAACCATGCTTTAGAACAGATATTCCAGCGCCCTAGAAATATTCCATTTTCTCCAACCTACAATCTAGGTTGGAGAAATCATCCCAACTTTGCTTGGAACCAAGAAAATTCTCTTGGAAATTAAAACTTCATTCCCGCGTCGAACCAACAATTCCCTAGGGGAAATACACTTCTATTCAATGCACCAAATAATTTCCAACAAGCTAACCCAATTTTTCCAACTCAACATCTTAATCCTCACCAGCCTACAAATTCTTCAAATTCTGACCATGACAAATGTTTGAGTGTCTTAGAAAAGGGTTTAGAAGCTATGATCAAAGCTTCTACACAAACTACCAACATGTTGATCCAGTCATCCATCACTCTAAATTTCTTCATGCAAACAACCGGCCAAGTGCTCAACTTGAACACTCAAGCCATAGCCCGGTTAGAAACCCAACTCAAACAACCGGCCAAGTGCTCAACTTGAACACTCAAGCCATAGCCCGGTTAGAAACCCAACTTGGGCAATTAGCTACTGCCGTGAGTGAGAGAGAGAAAGGAAAATTTCCAAGTCAACTTGTTACAAACCCTAAAGACAATGGATCCAGTTCAAACCATCCAGATCATGTGAATGCAGTTCACACACTGCTATCAGGCAAACAAATAGATAACCAAGTTAGAATGTCACCGGATCAAACCCCTTCTCACATCCGACACACTCCTTCCGATGAAGAAATTCCTTTCGATGACCAAAACACCGAACATGAGATTAAGCCTGATCTAGATTGGTATAGGCCCGTTACCCCCTTTCCAGATAGACTCAAACCTAGGTAAAACTCTCTGCAAGTTGAGAAAATCCTAGAAACGTTTAAACAGGTCAAGATCAACATCCCTCTCCTAGATGCAATCGAACAAATCCCCTTTTATGCAAAGTTCTTGAAGGACTTATGCACTAAGAAAAGAACCACCAATGTCCCTAAGAAAGTCTTCTTAGCTGCCAACCTCAGTGAAATTTTTCCGAAACCAATGCCGTTAAAATATAAGGACCCTGGTTGTCCCACAATTTCATGCGTCATAGGTAATACTCACATTAATAAGGTACTTCTAAACTTGGGAGCCAGTGTCAACCTCCTTCCTTATTCAGTCTATCGACAACTAGGTGTAGAAGAACTTAAACCGACGAGATGCACTCTACAGTTAGCTGATAGATCTGTAAAAATTCCCAAAGGAGAGGTAGAGGATGTTCTGATCAAGGTTGGAGAGTTTATTTTTCCTGTTGATTTTATTATCTTGGAAACGCAGTGCGTTTCCAATCTCAAAAGTCAAATCCCCGTCATTCTAGAAAGACCGTTCTTAGCCACCTCAAATGTTTTGATAAATTATAGAACCGGTCAGATGAAACTATCTTTTGGGAATATGACTGTTGATCTCAATATCTTTAACCTAGGAAGGCAACCTAGTGATCCATCTGATGAACCCATAGAAGTGAATTTCATTCAAGGAATATCAAGTGAACAACAAGAGGGAGAGTGTGAGTCTAATTCAAATGCATCTGATTTAATGATTGAGGAGTTTTCTGATGAGGAACTAGAGTTAGATCTGCTGGTCAATCATGTTTCTACTGTTAGCTAGCAACGAGAACCTTTGGAGATAGAACCCCTAGTCCAGCTTCGCCCATCTGTGGAGGAACCCCCTAAGTTAGAGCTCAAACATCTGCCTAAAAATCTAGAGTATGCCTACTTAGGGAAGAACGAGTCTTTACCAGTTATCATTTCTTCTGATTTGACTACCGGTCAAAAGGAAGCTCTCTTAGATGTTTTAAGAGAGAATAGGGAAGCCATTGGATGGACCATGGCTGATATCAAAGGGATTAGTCTAACCATTGTTCAACACCGAATCCATTTGATAGATGACGCCAAACCTACTAGAGATCCTCAACGTAGGTTAAACCCAGTGATGAAAGAAGCCGTTAGGAAAGACATTCTGAAATATCTCGATCATGAGATCATTTATCCCATTTCTGATAGTTCGTGGGTGAGTCCGGTCCAAATTATTCCAAAGAAATCTGGGATCACCGTGATCCAAAATGAGGCTAATGAGCTGATTCCCACTCGATCCAAACTGAATGGCGAGTTTGTATTGACTACAGAAAACTCAACTTAGCCACTCAGAAAGATCACTTCCCTCTTCCTTTCATTAACCAAATGTTAGAGCGTTTAGCAGGACACGAGTTCTATTGTTTCCTGGATCGATATTCAGGTTACAATCAAATCCCTATCACTCCAGAAGATCAGGAGAAAACAACCTTCACTTGCCCGTATGGAACATTCGCATACCGACGCATGCCTTTTGGGCTGTGTAATGCGCCTGCCACTTTCCAACACTGCATGATTAGTATTTTTTCTGATATGGTAGAGAGATTCCTCAAAATTTTCATGGATGACTTTTCTATTTTTGGTAACACATTTTCCCAATGTTTGCATCATCTTAAACTTGTCCTAGAACGGTGTAGGGAGAAAAATCCGACTCTCAATCGGGAGAAATGTCATTTCATGGTCAAAAAAGGCATTGTCTTAGGACATGTAGTTTTCAATAGTTAGGACATGTAGTTTTCAATAGGGGAATCGAAGTGGACAAAGCTAAGGTAGATCTCATTTCCAATCTCCCTCCTCCCAAAACAGTCAAAGATGTCAGATCGTTTTTTGGTCATGCTGGTTTTTATCGACGTTTCATCAAGGATTTCAGCAAAATTGCTAGACCCTTGACCAATCTCTTAGCCAATGATACATCATTTGTCTTCTCTCCCGACTGCCTCAAAACTTTTGAATATCTAAAAAAGGAGCTAATCACAGCTCCTATCATTCATGCACCAGACTGGATCTTACCCTTCGAACTGATGTGTGATGCATCTGATTCTGTGATTGGTACTGTTTTATGATAACGGTTTGATGAAAAACCGCATGTGATCTACTACGCCAGTAGGACTCTGAATGATGCCCATCAAAATTACTTTGTAACAGAAAAAGAGTTTTTAGTTATAGTCTTTGCCTTAGAATAATTCAGGTCCTATCTCATCGGTTCCTTAACCAAAGTTTTCACAGATTATGCCGTACTAAAGTATCTTATGACCAAAAAGGATGCTAAAGCACAGCTCATTAGATGGATTCTCATTCTTTAAGAGTTTGACATTTAAATTCTTGACAGAAAGGGAACAGAGAACCCCATAGCAGATCACCTCTCTCGACTCCCAAATGCACCAACATCAACCGTCTCGATCAATGAACATTTTCCAGATGAACAACTCCTAGAAATCCAATCTGTTCCATGGTTCGCCGACATTGTGAATTACATAGTCATGAACCAGATCCCATCTCATTGGTCCAAACAGGATAGATCGCATTTTCTCTCCCAAGTAAAATACTTTTACTGGGATGATCCATATCTGTTCAAATACTGTCCTGATCAGATCTTTAGGAGGTGTGTTCTTACTGAAGAAACTATGAGTGTTTTTTCCTTTTGTCATGAACAAGCATGTGGGGGCCACTTTGCCCAAGAAAAATAGTTAAAAAAATTCTCCAATCTGGGCTATACTGGCCCACTCTTTTCAAGGATTCATATGAGTTTTGTAAAACCTGTAACCACTGTCAGCTTTTAGGGAAGGTCACTAGGAGAAATAAGATGCCTTTACAACCCATCTTATCTGTTGAACTTTTTAATCTGTGGGGTATCAATTTCATGAGACCATTTCCAAATTCCTTTGGAAATGTTTACATTCTAGTAGCCATTGAATACATGTCAAAATGGGTTGAGGCGGTAGCTTGCAAAACTAATGACAACAAGGTCGTTGTCAAGTTTTTGAAAGAGAATATTTTTGCACGGTTTGGAGTACCCCGAGCAATCATCAGTGATAACGGTACACATTTCTGTAACCGTTCTTTTGAGGCTTTGATCAGAAAATATTCAATCACACACAAATTATCAACTCCTTATCATCCCCAAACCAGTGGATAAGTAGAGGTCACAAACAGGCAGATCAAATAAATCTTAAAAAAAAAACAGTTAATCATAACAGAAAAGATTGGTCTGTAAAATTATGTGATGCTCTGTGGGCATATAGAATAGCTTTCAAGGCCAATTTGAGGATGTCACCATATAGACTAGTGTTTGGAAAAGCTTACCACCTACCAGTGGAATTGGAGCATCGAGCAATGTGGGTAATAAAACAGTTGAATTTTAACTCAGACTCGGCAGGTAAGAACAGATTGCTCCAAATAAATGAGTTGGAAAAAATTAGAAATGATGCATACATAAACTCAAAATTTTACAAAGAAAAAACCAAGATTTTTCATGACAAATCAATTTTACGAAAAAATTTCTCTCCAGGACAGATAGTTTTACTGTACAATTCAAAATTGTATCTTTTTCCTGAAAAATTGAGATCAAAATGGACAGGTCCATTTATTGTAAAACAAGTTTTCACACATAGGGCTGTCGAGATAGAAAATCCTAAAAATGGTAATATTTTTAAAATAAATGATCAACGTCTAAAACCATTTTTAGAATTTTCTACGCTCGGAGAGGAAGAGGTGTTGGTTCTTCATGAACCTCATTATCTGTAAAAAAAATTAACAATAAAAATAAAATAAAAAAAATTCTCTCTTATTTGATTTCTTCATCCTCATACTAACAGTAATTGCAGATCCTTATCATCATTGTTGACCTATTTGATTTCTTCATCCTCATACTAACAGTAATTGCAGATCCTTATCATCATTGTTGACCGAACAAATATAAGTTCTTCAATTCTTATCTGCTTTACTTTGTGCATCAGTGAATTTGCATTGAGGACAATGCAAAATTTAGGTGTGTGGGGGGTGGGGTGGGAAGTACATATTTTTCTCTTTATTTTATTATTTTGTTGCATTTTTGACATAGTTTTTTTTATAAAAAAAATTGCCAAATTAATAGAGTTAAATAATAATTGATCTAATTGATAGATTTTAAATCTTCTAATTCCTAGTTAGTGACATACTCAAGTTCACCTTTTATGATAACTCTAAATAAAATTCTTAAGAAATAATTTTTCAACTAGTATACTTTACTTAAGTCTTATCTTAGACTTTTAATTAAAATAATGAAATTTTTGCATGCTTAACTTAGAATTGAAAATATTTTTTTTAAGTTATCTTGATTTACACATTTTTTAACACTATATATACTTACACATATATATATATATATATATTAAAAAAACTAATCTTATAAAAGAAGAGTGCAAAAAATAGGCACCAAAAATTAAAAAAAAACTCTTAAATTCAAGGTGATTCTATCTTATAAAGCCTAAGTTGACCGAGTAATTAAGCCCAAGGAGTATTTCTATACTTAATGACCTAAGCCCAATTGGATTGAGATTCATTGGCCCAAAACTCATTAAATGGTCACTTAGAAAGCCTGTTAAAATAGAAAACAATCACCAAGAATGAGAGAGTAAATAAAAAAAATTATATACATATAGATCTATAACACTAACCATTTATATATATATATTGTTGTTTTAAATATATGGTCTTGAAAAATAATTTTTGATCAAGAGACTTAAAAGTTATTTAAAACAAAGAGTTAGCATGTTCTTTTCAAAACTTTTAAATTAAATCTCTAAGATTTGACTTGGTTCTGTATTGCTATAATGAAAAAGATTTTCTAAGAAATTTACATTGGAGTTATATATAAAAACATTTTCTTGATTATTAACTAGCTTCTATTAGAATGTCTAAATATATCAAAGAAAATTAGTTATTTATTGACTTATTTAACTTGGCAAGTTGACCAAATTTTGTGGGTATTTTAACTGTAAACCCTCACGAGACTACAACTCGTCCACTAGGGTAACCTAGGAGTTTAAAGGCTTGTTGTATGCGCTAAATACAACCGTGATTCCTGCGAAAGTAAGTTAGGATTTTTTTTTATTTTCTTTGCTAGAGGACTAGCAAAAGTTTAGGTGTGGGGGTATTTGATAATCACATTTTATTACAATTTTATACCCTCATTATCTATTTTATATAAATAAATATACCACTAATAATTATTTTTATCTTTAATTGCAGGTTAATGAAGAATAAATCTCAAAACTCTCATCTCTCAATAACAAGCCCTTGATTTAATAAAGAAATGAAGCCCATGAAGCCAAATGAATTCTTTTAAATATTTAATGTAGAAATAAATCAAAGCCCAGTGGAAAATCAAGTAAAAATGCCAAAAGTCCAAGCAAAAGCCCAAGGCCCAAGCTCAAGAGCAAACCCAAGAGGATTCAGCGGATAGCAACCAGAGAGGATAAGGCATCGATGCCAGCATCGATGTCCGTATCGATGCCAGCATCGATACCCCTATTGATGCTGTTATCGATACCATCGACGTTCTGTTACAGATTAATGGCTAAAATTTATTGTTTTTGGATAAGATTTTAATCAAAGGGCTCTCATTCAGTGATGTTTACTATAAATAGGGGTAGAGAGTAAGGGGTTAGTGGTGTGAAAAGTTTTGTAACTCCATTTGAAGAGGAGAGCTACTCTTAATTGAGAAGGCCTTCCAAAAATTATAACTTTTGTTGTAATTAATAATAATAGAGGGCTACTCTTAATTGAGAAGGCCTTCCAAAAATTATAACTTTTGTTGTAATTAATAATAATAATTTTTTCTCCACTTTAAATTTGTCTTTTTAATAATAATTTTTTCTCCACTTTAAATTTGTCTTTTCTCCTCTTTGTTGAATGATGAGGATGGAGATGAGGAGCAATTTGAAGGTTTGCATTTCTTTTATTTCTTTTTAGTAATTTCTTTATTATTGATTATTAGTTAGATTTACATTCATGCTTGTAGTATAGATTTATTTTCTTGTCTTTCTATTTCTTTTTGCATTTTAATTTGTAGAGTAGATTTATTTCTCGCATTTAATATTTGCAATTTATTTTATAGTTTAGATTTTAATTCTTTATAGTTAGATTTATTTCTTGTTCATAGTTTAGATTTTTCTTTTCTTTTTATTTTTGTAATTAGTTCTTTTTCTTCTTGCTTTTATTTCTTAAGATGTGAAATTAATTCTTGTAGTAATTTTAGAATTGTATGAAACTAGTCTAATTTCCTTTATATTGTATGAATTATTCTCTTACAATTAAAATGATCATGTTTAGGATAATCAATTAGAGAACTAATTTGTAGAAGAAGAAATTGATAATCTATGTTTATCTTAAATGGTTTGATAGGTTATACTTATGAATTCTAGGATTACTATCTTGTTGATATTCCTATCATGTTTTTTATTTTGACTTAGATGATAATTTGATAGGTTATACTTTTCTTAAATGGTTTGATAGTCTATGCTTAATAAATCTAAGTTGAAATATGATAAAAAAAATAGTTTGTATTTTATAATTGAGATTAGCTAGTGGATTAAATTCTAGATTTCTCATATCTTAATTGAATCCTCCATCTTGACTTTCTTGAATTTTCTTTTCATTCTTGATTTTATTCATTCTTCTTTCTTCCCTTATGATTTTATTTATTCTTTGATTCTTATTTCTTTTCTCTAAAATTTAATTTATTGCCTCTTGCATATATTCACAACAATCACTCATCACTATCACACTTATTCTTTAATCCTATTTTGACACGCACACAACATAAGAACCTATTCTAATAATTTCTTAAAATCACATTCCTCGTGGGATCGATAGCTTTTTATACTATAACTTGATCAATTGTGCACTTGCAATTTTGGTACATAATTATGTCGCATCATGTAGCGTGTTTTATGCTATTTTGATCAGAGAACTCATGCTGTAGAAAAGCTGAGGCGATATGCAAAATGGCCAAGGAACAAGGTTTAGAAGCTCTGCAGCATGATACTACTCAGTATCCACCAAAGGGTGACAACTAACGTAGCGCGAAAGTGATAAACCTCATAATCCTCCAAAGGATGCTCTCTGAATCCACAAAGAATAATCTTCGAGTCCGTGAAGAGACAACCTCGAATCCATGAAATAATATAAAATATAAATTTTATTAATAAAAAGTTATTATTCTTTAGGGTTACATGATTCTTTTTAAATAGAAAAATAAACAAGACTCCTACTAAAACTAGAATTATAAAAAAATAGAAAGTATCAAATTCTATTCTAAAAAGACTCCCTATAATAGAGGAAACAAATCATGAATCAAAATTGAATTTTTTATTTCCTAATTTAATTTGACTCTAATACTAAATAATTTTATAATCTATATAGACTCCAACTTTATTACTAAAAATAAACTAAAAGCTGATTATTTTCTGATTTCAGTTAAAACTAGGTATTACTAATGGGATTTTAAAAATTTGACTATCTAGTTGGCTCCGTCTCTTCGAGATAGGCGATTTACATATATAATATATCAGAATCCGCCTCCCATGTTGGAAATATGATTATTTCTTTGAGGAAGTCAGTAATACGTATAAATCTGTATTTAGCTCGTGATTGTCCGAATCCTCCATGAAATTGCGCACTAAGCGTCCTACATCAACAACTTCCACCGAGCACCGTAGTTCAAGTCAGTCAGCCCTTGAACTAGGAACTATATTTTGTTTTCTTAGTTATTACGAAAACATTCTTAGTATGTATTTATGTCGGAGTTGGGAGCACCAGATCGTAAACAATCTATATCTTGTATGCATTTATGGGTCTAGCAGATGGAAATTATACGATAACTTGAACGGACTATAGGTGATGACAATGTCCTCTCCCTACTCTCATGCTCTGGTTATCGTGATTCTTCCCGGCCATCTCTCCCATGAACCTAGGCCTGTCCATCCGGGCCGGGCCGGCCCGAAAATCCGGGCCCGGGCCGGGCAAAACCGGGACCCGGACCCGGACCCGGGTACACCGGGCCGGGTCCGGGCCTAATCGCATCACAATAGATAAGTAAATCCCAACTAGGTTGGCACCTACTCACCTATATCACTATCATTTGCAATTATTTCCAAAATAATTCTTTACAAATTGTAAGCTAAGATATAAAAACTACAATCTATTCTTTATATCTATCTGCTAGTCCCAATTCTTCAAATTTATCTTCAATTCCAGCCATCCGATCGATGCCTTGCGTTCGCTTCTCGTACCTCCACCAATCTTGTAGGCACATCACCGCTTGTACAGTATATGGATCCAAGCATGTCCTGTGATCGTCGATCAAACGACCTGCTGTGCTGAAGGCGGATTCCGAAGCTACCGTCGAAACCTGCACTGTTAGTAAGTCACGAACCATGGTGGAAAGTATAGGATATGAAACTGATCCATATACTTTCCACCATTGCAAAATATCTAAAGCATTTCCTTGACATCTAACTAAAGAAGCAGAAAAATATTCATCTATTTCAGAAACCTCCGATGATGACGATCCAAGTCCAGATCCACCAGTTAGCTCGGCTACCATTGCATACCTATCAAAACTTACACTTTTACCTCGGGCTCGGGATGAGCTCGAAGAAACCGAAGCTGCAGACTGTTGTGCAGCTACACCATGTCTAGCTGCATACTCATCATATAAAGTTTGAAAATAATTTCTAATAAGTAAATGATGAGTAGTAGCATTCAGGGTGGTTCCATCATCTAAGTCTATAACCTGTCCACCATACAATGACTGTAACAAACTTCGAAGGCCAATATCCTTCAAGCATGGATCAATAAGAACCCCCAAACCAAAAATATGAGGAATAGGCCTAAAATACTTATTAAATTTGCTCTCCATTTCAAAAACCATAGGTCCAAAAGTAGCATCCAAACGATATTTATCAAAAAAATTTTGAATATTTAAAATTTGTAAAGCAGCTAAAGTAATGGTTGGATAATAACAGCCAGATAATAACATGGTAGCATCATAAAAAACTTGTAACATTTCATTTAAATTACATATAACTGTCCATTCATCTTCAGTTATTCCATAAGTGCTACCAGAACTAGAACTAGAAGCATAATAGTTTATAAAATCAGTTATAATGTCTTTATATTCTATTGCTACACTTAACATTGCATATGTGGAATTCCACCTATGGTCAACATCTTTTGGAATTAGTCTAGGCTTTACATTTTTTCTTTTACAAAATTGTTTCCATCTTTTAAGTCTTTGTTCAGAAGCACTATACATGTAAGCAACTGTTCTAACCTTTTCTATCATGGATTTAATTTTAGTAAATGCACTTTGAACAATTAAATTTAAAATATGACAGATGTACCTAATATGAAAAAGATCACCATGACATGGTAATGATAAAGATGATCTGATAAAATCAACAGCTATATTATTATTACTTGCATTATCTAGTGAAAGAGAAAATATTCTTTCTGAAATTTCTAATTTCATAAGTTCTTCAATTATTAAATTTGCAACATTAGCACCAGTATGTGACTCTTCTATTGCAATAAAAGAAACAACTCTTTTAAACATTTGCCAATTTTCATCAATCCAGTGTGCTGTGATACATAAATATCCAGTTTGTGCTCTAGATGTCCAAATATCAGAAGTTAAAGAAAATTTACAGTTTAAATTTTTAAAATAAGAAATTATTTTTTCTTGTTCTTGCTGATAATATTTTAAAATATCACGTTGACAGGTTTGACGAGAAAATTTTTTAAATGCAGGATAAAAACCATCTCTAAACATATCTTCAAATTCATCATCTTCTACTAATTTAAAAGGAAGGTTTTTAAGAATGATAAACCTGATTACGCATTTCCTGGCTCTGGCAGCGTCATAGTTCCAACTATCGAGACTACTAGAAGAGGAGGATTGAGAAATCATGGATTGTCGGATATCACCTTGAGGAGTCTGGCCTTTGTTTATCTAAATGGCGTTTGAGGTGGTTGGTGCCGCTCTTATGATGAGCTTGAAAAATCTTGCCGCACAAAGCACACTTAGCCTTCTGGGTGAGGATCCTACCGTGTTCATCCTTGGTGACGTCGATCTTCTCGTAAAAATTCCACACATCGGATCTTGGCCGTTTAGGAGCTCTTGGTGCAGATTCGTCGCCACCGGATTCGGGATTAACTTCGGTAGGAGTAGACCCAGTAGGAGGACTCATTTCAGGATCGGGAGATAGGTTTTGCTCTTCATAATCAGATCCGGAAGCCATTTGGGGATTGGATTAGAAAGTATAAATAAGAGAGTATAAGAGTATAAGAGAGAGTATAAGAGTATAAGAGAGAAGAGATGAGTTTTTGGTGTGAAGAAAACAAATGAAAACCCCCCTCTATTTATAGAACCAGCCCCCTAGGTAAATGACCAAAATAACCTCACAAAATAGCCGTTTTTTGACCGTTTTTGGGGGCAAAACGGTCAAAAGGCCAAATCTGACCATTGCTGGCCCGCCCGCGCCACAACACGGCACTATTGTGACCGTTGAAGCCGGGCGGAGCCGGCGGCCGTTACTTGGCCACAACGGTCACCTTTTGGCTGACCGTTACCCCGTGCCGGCCCGCCCGACCGTTTCGGCCGTTTTGGCCACAACGGTCACCTTGTGTGACCGTTGTTGGTCGGCGCCGGCCCGGCCCGGACCTGTGTTTCGCCACAACGGCGTCACCATTGTGCAGCCTTGTGGCGGGCCGCGGCTGGGCCGTGCCGACCCGCGCCTGGCTGTTTTCCCGGCAACGGCACCCAGTGGTGACGTGCACACGGCGGACCGGCTCCGGGCCGGCGCTGCCGACCGCGGGCCCGTACTGTTCCGGGCCGGGCCGGGCCCGGGCCGGGCGCCGTTGAGGCAACCCGGACCCGGGCCCGGAACCCGGCCTGGCCCGGATTTCCGGGCCGAGGCCGGGCCGGGCCGGGCCGGGCCGTGGACCGGCCGGGCCCGGGCCGGGCTCCGGGTTAAATGGACAGCCCTACATGAACCTCCTATTGTAATATCCTTTCTAGTTAATGAATGAACATGGCATCTCGCCATGTTTTCTTCCTCTAAAAAATAAAATATTATTCTTAAAGATCACTTCTTACGTATAATTATGTGACTTCGGACAAACTTACAGAAGTTAATGAGGATTTACACAGATGTTTGATCTCTGCCACATGAATATATAAGCATCATGCCACATGAATAAGCGTCACTTTTCTTGATTTTAGACTGATTAAAAAAACATGATATGTAAACCTGGCTCTATTCACCAAAGAAGAAGTGCATTTATGATTTCCTAAAAACTGTTTTGGCTAAATTTTATAAAACAACCTGGAACTTCTTTTTTTTTTTGTCAATGAAAAATTTTTATTCACTAACCAAGTGTGAAAGTTATATGTACATCAGATACTCAGTAATCCTATACTGAGATTACAAAAGAAAATCTAAATGAATATCCAAAAGAATCAGATACTAAAAAAAACAGATAAACTCAAGACAACATCACTACTAGCAATTGAAGGGGTGTTGAGGATGGATGTGAGGACAAAAAACAGATAAACTCAAGACAACATCACTACTAGCAATTGAAGGGGTGTTGAGGATGGATGTGAGGACATCAATCTTGATATCTCTAACCAAATTCACTACTAGCAATTGAAGGGGTGTTGAGGATGGATGTGAGGACATCAATCTTGATATCTCTAACCAAATTATCAATACTTCTAGTCTTTTGCTGGAACAGCCTCAAATTTCGCTCTCTCCAAATGAAGTATATAGTGATAGTCAAAGCCATCTTCTTGAGCTATTGCTTTAAACCCCTACCCTTTAACCTGTACACATACCAGTTCACTATCTGGAGCCAATTGCAAGATCTCCATTTAAAATTCATCCAGCTCATGATACAATTCCAGATATTTGCCGAAAAAGCACACTCAAAAAACAGTTGGTCTCTTGTTTCATTTGCTGCACCAGAACAAAGAATGCATGTATTTGCATTTATAACTCCTCTCCTATGAAGTCTGTCCTGTGTGAGTAATCTATCTTGAAAAGCAAGCCAACTAACAAATGAATGTTTAGGGAAATTTAATCCCCCCCAGACTGTCTTGAACCATACCACATCAGTTGCAGCAGAATGAATTGCATAATATAATGCAGACAGTTTAATTTTTTCCTCCTTGCAACATGAACTGATCAGGCATTTCAAAATTTCCACTCCTCCATACAACACCAAAGCTTTATCCCTTATTTTTAACAATTGTTTCCACAACCATGAGTCACCAGCTCTTGCTTTGACCTGCCAAATATCCTCATGTTTTAAATAGACACCATGTATCCATTTAATCCACAGAGATTCCTTTTTGATATTAATATCCCAGATACATTTCAGAGCAGAAGCTGTATTCCAAATAGGAGCTGAAAAAAATCCCCAAACCTCCTTTCTTCCTCTCCATGCAGACTCTCTCCCATGCTACCAGAGGGATTCTGAGATTTTGACCTGTTTTCCCCCACAAGAATCTCCTACATAACCCATCCATTTCCTGGAGAACACTAGCGGGAAGAAAACAACCTGGAACTTCGGGGTGTTTAGAATGAAATTTCCTAAACGTCAGTGAAGCTCTCGTAAACTTCATATATAATAATACTCTTCTGAACTATCACAAATTGCTAGGGAAAAGGTCTAAATCACTCTTATGTATATTTATGGACCTAAACTTAAAAGCTCTCCTTCACTGAAAGTGGAGCGAAATTTTTCAAAGCATGTCACGTGCTAATAGATGACGAGCTAAGCTAACCTCAGTTAGTCGATATTTTAACAAACAAGTTCAATGATTTTGCTCCAATTTATAATGTAATTTAGAGCGTTTTGTATAAAGCGCCTCAAAGTTTATATCAGTTTTGGTACATTTGTCCTTAAACTTTTTGGATTAGATAGAAAAGAGATTTTATTCATGGACTATAGTCAAAATTACATAAACATCACTCAGCTCTAATTGATTCTTCGTGAATATACATGTTGTAAGGCCAACACCTGTCTTGTATACCCTTTCTCTATCCCCCCCCCCCCTGGCAAAACATACTTTTATTTAATAAATGTTTCTGAATACATTAAATGTTACCTAATACACTGAGGTATACAGTATACTCAACCAGTGCAACCTAACTGCGAGGGGAAACTTTTTAGCTGCAAAACCATGATTGTGTCTTTTGCAAATTTTCGCAGAAGTCTCCTTTTGAACAGTCAACTATAAAATTCAAGCAATGAACACTTGCACACATCACGTTTTGGGCTCAAGGGGTTAATTAATATTAATTAGCCTTGAAGAAGATTGACAACTATAATCTGATAGAATCAACTAATATTGGATAATAATTAGTTTTTTAGTGGTGCACGTTCATTTCACAGGCAAGGACAGTGACGAGCTAATATAAAAACAGATTAATTCCAGAAATATATATTCAAAAAACAAAGCGTACGTCAACTCTTTTAGATTTTCAAACATTATTGAGGGGGGCTGTATTTGAATAGCTAATGTCCATAAGAGTGACCCTACCTCTTATCATGTCGCCTCTTTCATTTCAACAAGAAAAAATATAGGGAAAAATGCTTCCGGCCCTTAAAACCCAAGAAAACGTGTTCCCCCAAAACTTTGTTAACGGGTGTTTTGTCCCTACAAATAAAGATTTTGTTCTCTGAGCCCCCAAAACACAAACCCAAGAGATTAAAATATGTGAAGACCATAATACCCTTCTCACTCTCTCTTTTTATCATGATGTTACTGAGATGATAGTTGAAATGATTGATGAGAATTATAACTTTATTATTTTCTTTTTTTATTATTTTTGTTGTTGATGAGTGGAACTAACTGTTTGTATTGGGAGATTGTTAAAGTTACGGGTTAATTGTTAAAGTTACGAGTTAATTGTTAATATTATGGGTTAATTGTTAAGGTTATGGATCCTCTCTCTCTCTCTCTCTCTATCATAATGTTACTGATAGTTAAAATGATTGATGGGGATTGTTATTTTATTATTTTTATTTTTTATTATTTTCGTTGTTGATGAGGGGAACTAATTGTTTTTGTTTGTATTGGGAGATTGTTAAGGTTACTGGCTAATTGTTAAGATTACGAGTTAATTGTTAAGGTTACGGGTCAGTTGTTAATGTTGTGGATCTCTTCTCTCTCTCTCTCTCTCTCTCTCTCTCTCTCTCTCTCTCTTTATCATGATGTTACTATGATGATAGTTGAAATGATTGATGGGGATTGTTATTTTATTATTTTTGTTTTTTATTATTTTCGTTGTTGATGAGGGGAACTTATTGTTTTTGTTTGTATTGGGAGATTGTTAAGGTTACGGGTTAATTGTTAAGGTTACGGGTCAGTTGTTAAGGTTACGGGTTAATTGTTAAGGTTACAGATCAGTTGTTAAGGATACAAATCAGTTGTTAAGGTTACGGGTTGGTTGTTAAGGTTATACGCGTTGGTTGTTAATGTTACTTGTTAAGGTTACGCGCTGGTTGTTAAGGTTACGGGTTGATTATTAAGGTTATACGTGTTGGTTGTTAAGGTTACGGGTAACGCTTAACATTAACAGTCAACTCGTAACCTTAACAAGCAACCCGTAACCTTAAAAACCAACGCGTATAACCTTAACAAACAACGCTTAACCTTAACAAACAACGCTTAACCTTAACAACCAACGCGTAACCTTAACAGTAACCCGTAACTTTAACAACCACCACGTATAACTTTAACAACCAAATGATTTCATGAATACTTACAATTTATTCTAAATGAAGAGTTGAAATCAACCAAATGATTTCATGAATACTTACAATTTATTCTAAATGAAGAGTTGAAATGAAAATAATTTGTTGTTTAATATTAGTTAGCCATACCAAACGAAAATAATTTGTTGTTTAATATTAGTTAGCCATACCAAACTTAACAAAAAGTTTACATAACTTGGTTCATGACATTTACTAGCTGATGAGTGACTAGTCTGCTTCTGATCAAAGACTCGTTGACAGTGGCCACGTCGACACAAGGAAGGATGTCATCGAGAGCAGTGTTAGCGGAAGTGTGTTGGACCCACTCGTTCATGGATACACAAGTGTCAGCAACCAAACTGTAACAAAAAATTATTTGAGTTTGGTATGGCTAACTAATATTAGACAACAAATTATTTTCATTTCAACTCTTCATTTAGAATAAATTGTAAGTATTCATGAAGTCATTTGGTTGTTAAGGTTATACGTGTTGGTTGTTAATGTTACGAGTTGCTGTTAAAGTTACGCGTTGGTTGTTAAGTTATGCGTTGTTTTGTTAAGGTTATACGCGTTGGTTGTTAAGGTTACGGGTTGCTTGTTAAGGTTACGTGTTGGCTGTTAATGTTAAGTGTTACTCGTAACCTTAACAACCAACACGTATAACCTTAATAACCAACCCGTAACCTTAACAACCAACGCGTAACCTTAACAAGTAACCTTAACAACCAACACGTATAACCTTAACAACCGACCCGTAATCTTAACAACTAATTTGTAATCTTAACAACCGATCCATAACCTTAACAACTGACCCGTAATCTTAACAACTGACCCGTAACCTTAACAATTAACCTGTAACCTTAACAATCTCCCAATACAAACAAAAACAATTAGTTCCCCTCGTCAACAACGAAAATAATAAAAAATAAAAATAATAAAATAACAATCCACATCAATCATTTCAACTATCAATAACATCATGATAGAGAGAGAGAGAGAGAGAGAGAGAGAGAGAGAGAGAGAGAGAGAGAAGGGATCCATAACCTTAACAATTGTCCAATAACATTAACAATTAACTCGTAACCTTAACAATTAACCCGTAACTTTAACAATCTCCTAATACAAACAGATAGTTCCACTCATCAACAACGAAAATAATAATAAAAAATAATAAAATAACAATCACCATCAATCATTTTAACTATCATCTCAGTAACATCATGATAAAGAAAGAGAGAGAGGGAGAAGGGTATTATGGTTTTCACATATTTTAATCTCTTGGGTTTTGTGTTTTGGGGGCTCAGAGAACAAAATTTTTATTTTTGGGGGCAAAGCACCCGTTGACAAAAGTCTTGAGGGGGCACGTTTTCTTGGGTTTTGGGGGCTGGAAGCATTTTCCCAAAAATATAATGCAAATTAGTTTAGCCCTCTCCAATGACCATTATTTATTTATATATTTTTGTCAAGAAAAAGAAAATCCCTAGCTAAATTAATTTGCATATCCCTCTGTCCCTAAGCCTTTTTTATTCTGAATTTTTAGGATTATCTTCTAATTCGGTTCCAATGTGAATTATCTGTCTGATTAAATTAACAATTTTATAAGAGAAATAAAGTGAGAGATCAAAACCAAAACAAAGAACATGAGAGGGAAAAAGTCAATGCTAATCATACTGTAACTTTATATTTTTCATATGCTACTAGTTATTTATTATACACTTTTACAATAAATTATTCCGTATTTTTTTATATTTTGTAGTATAGAATTAGTGTATGATTTATGATGTAGATAAACATTATCCAACACAGTTTTCTTTCCAAGAAAGTAAGGACGAGAACTGCAATGATAGCCTTGAACCTAATATGCTCCCAGTACCTCTCCATTATTGGTCTCACCAAAAATAGTGAAAATACCCCTCGACAGCAATTTAAACCCCCAAACTTCCTTTTCTCAAACAACAAGCGCAGATTATTACACAAGAAAGCCCAAAATGGGAAGAAGAAGCAAACTAAACCTCACCTCCCTCTCCTTCCTCAAACCCAGCGGAGACTATCAAGACACAAGATCTCCATCCTCCTCCTCCTCCTCTTCCTCCTCCTCATGGGCCTGGCCCATCTGCGCCCAACAACCCAGAACCCACTCCTTCCGCTCATGCGCAGCCCACACCTCCTACTCAACCGACTCCGTCGTCGACCCATCAGACGACGACACGGTCGAGTCAGACGAGGCCATAATTCGCGGCCTGGTTCGACCCGACCGACTCCTGCTCGAGCCCAGAGGCCAAACCAGCTCGATACTCGACGAGGCCTCGTCGACAAATTATGATCATAAAAGCTTGCGGAGGACCAAAAATACAGCTACTGCGATGGTGATGGAGATGGAGAGCAGAGATCCGTACTGGGATTTTCGGCGGTCGATGGAGGAGATGGTGGTTGTTAATGGGATGGTGAAGGATTGGGAGGGGTTGGAGGAGATGTTGGGTTGGTATTTGAGAGCTAATGGGAAGAGGAATCATGGGTTCGTTGTAGGAGCTTTTGTTGATTTGTTGGTTGGACTTAGCTTTTGTTGATTTTTCTGCATGAGCGTTGCCTTCTCTAAAAGTGTGGAGGTGTTTGCAGCACCAATTTTATTCATATTGGTTGTTTTTTGACATTTAAAGTATGTTGATACATATGTGTGGCCCTGTTTGGCTAGGGGTTAACTTAAGCATCCAAATGGGTTAATTTGGTTAGATGGTTAAAGAAAAATTTATAATGATTAAATTTAGTTAACCCCTCATTTAAAGGGTCAACGAATCCATCTAAAGAGGAAGATTAGGAGTTAATCTCTCTCAAAGTAAGGGAAAAAACTTTTAAAAGAGAACATACTGTGGGATATTTCTAGCAACTCGCTGCCTTAATAGATCATTGTTTATTTACCAGAGACAAAAAACTCGACCCTTCATCTTGACTATCAAATCCAAACGGAATTAAATTATTTTAGGGAAAAATGCTTCCAGCCCCCAAAACACAACAAAACGTGCTCCCCCCCCCCCCAAAGACTTTTTTAACGGGTGCTTTGCCCCTAAAATCGCCCGCGATTTTCTTCCAACCCCCAAAACGAATCCCCAGGCGTAACTCCGTTTAAACCCCGCTCGAAATGCCCAAAATACCCTTCGCAGCCTGTGTTCGTCGCCCTCTCACGTTGGAAACTCAGCGTTTCGACTGTAGGCATTAAATGGTGATTAGAATAATTTTTTTGGGGGAAAATTCTCATTTCCATCCAAAATTATCACCAGATATATTCCCCTTCCAGCTAAAATCGCTGAGTTCCTCATTCTATTACCCCTGTAGGGTCGAAAAATTAATGTTGGGATTGATTTTCTTGTTTTAAGAAATGGGTTCGATCACTTGGTACGAAACCCTTACAATCACTCACACTCTCTCTCGATTACAGAGGAAGAGAAGATTAATTCAACTTCTCTTCTGTTTAAGGTGGGTTCTAGGTGGCGAAAGGATGCTTCCCCCGATGCTTGAGTCGAGCTTGCCTCCTGTTGACGATCAGACCAAGATCACAAGCGCTTCTGACGTCGGTTAACCGGCTGGAATCGAGGTTCGAACTCCGGATAGACGTGCAGAAACTTTAAGCTCTGATGCTTCTCTAAGTCCAAGCTTGAAAATCTCCAATTAATTGATAATCAAATTAACCCTTTTCTCTGTAGCCATCGATGACTATTTATAGGATTTTAAGCACGTAACTGACGTGCTACAATAGTGGGGTCGTGGGCGTAACTGATGCACTGCAATTGTGGAGTCGTGGCGTAACTGTCTCTTTAAATTTATCCCACGTGGCTGACTGGGTCTTCGTGACCATTACAGCCTGATTTAATGCGGGTGACGAACTTCATTGTGTTAGCGAACCTCGTCTTTGATGTCGAGCATTGCTACGTGGCGAGCCTCGTGAGCTTCTTCAATAATGAGCTTCGTCTTCACTGACGAGCTTTAAATTTGATGACAAGCTTTATTTTCATTGACGAACTTCACCTCCAATGATGAACTTCGAACCTCGTATCCAATGACGAGCTTCGAACCTCGTTTCCAATGATAAGCTTCGTCTTTGATGTCAAGTCTCATTTCCAATGATGAGATTCGAACCTCGTTTCCAATGACGAGATTCACATCTTGTTTCCAACGACAAGCTTTGTTGTTTGAGACGAGGTTCATCATTGTAATGACCCTCGTCATGCTCGTTATGAGCGTCAACGTTCTAAGGTCAAATAATTAGCCAATGATCTATGAAGATCCATGAGAGTGGAGGAGAGATAGGCTCTTTGACTAGCCTCTCAATCTCCTCCTCCTTCTTTCATGTTGATCATGCCTATTTATAGGCTTAGGACCATTATGGAGTGAGTTAATGAGCTTTAACTCCCTTTAAATGAGGGAGTTAACGATCATTAACTCCCATTTAAATGGATGAGTTAGTGGTCATTAACTCTCCTTAAAGGGGTGAGTTATTGGTCATTAACCCTCATTTAATGTAGCCCTTTGAAACGATGCCTGACGAAGTTCGTTTACCAGACGAGGTTTGTTCGCCTGATGAGGTTCATTTGCCAGACGAGGTTCGTCCGTATGACGAGGTTCGTTTGCCAGAAAGATTCGTCTGTCTGACGAGGTTCGTCCGCCTAACGAGGGTCGTTCACTTTGCTATATCTTTGGTGAGCTTAACTGCGGCTTCATCTTTGGCGAACTTCATCTTCGATGACGAACTTCGTTTCTAGGCGAACTTCGTCTTTTGATGGGTAAGGTGTTGTTTGTCCTATTGAACCGAGACAAACTTCTTGAATTGAGACTGAGGTTCGTCGTTGTGACGACCCTCGTCGTGCTTGTAGTGAGGTTCAACTCTCCTTCGTTTCTTGGCACTTTTTAGTGTCTACAAAATCCCCTTCAAAGTTTTCAGACCCAAATTGGGTTGTATGGGTTTGGAATACTTTAAACTCTCTTGATTGTGGCGAGCTTGGCTTATACGACGAGCTTGGTCTCCTAGCGAGCTCGGCCTCTTGGCGAGCTTCAATGCTCCGGGGTGAGCTTCATCAAACTCTTGTGGGACTGACAATCAATACTTATGATTTTTAGTAAATTCTCAGCTATCAACGGACTTGATTTGTCTTTACCAACTGCCGTTTGAGTTGGACTAGCCATGCTTTTGCCCTTAGCATGATAAGTTGTCGAGAAGTTTCTCTTAGACTTAATGCTAAGATTTCTTCTCTATCCTTAGCCGTTCAAGGCATTAGATTAAGTGTTAGAGTTTGGTTGTGTCGTTCAATATAACAACTCAACCTGATATTTTGAAAGTGAGGCTCATCACATGGTAGGCCTGCTGGGATGATGTGGTATCGTTGATAAATAGTGACTCATCGTATGGTAGGTCACTATTTGGAAACAAGGAGGAAGATAGGGGCTCATCGCTTGGTAGGCCACTATCGATGAACAACATCATTTGCGGGAATGACGGTGTGGAAATGATCAAGTCATTCAGTGACATGAGAGTATAACGACTGTGATCGGGACAGAGGCACATCGTATGGTAGGCTAATATCATAAACAACGTCATTTGTAGGAATGACGGTGTGAAAATTATCAAGTCGTTCAGTGACATGGGAGTATAACGACTATGATTGAAATAGAGACACATCGCATGGTAGGCCAGTATTTGGAAATAATGTCATCGGTAGGAATGACGATATAGAGATAATCAAGCCGTTCAGTGACATAGGAGTATAACGACTATGATTGGAATAGTGACACATCACGTGGTAGGTCACTATATTCGATCATTCTAAGGAAATAGAATGTTCGGAAAAGACCAGACAGTAAATCATCGCATGGTAGATCACTATCTTGATCGAGTGACAAGTAGGTGTTCATCACGTGGTAGAACACTACTTGATGAAGTATTTTCAACGGGGATTAAGAATTGACTATCAGAGATAATCATTAACGTGATAGTTTTGTGGACCCACCATCCTATTAAAGAGGATTGGTGGGGGAATTTAGAGAAAGTGACTATCAGAGATAATCATTAACATGATAGTTTTATGGTCCCGCCATCCTATTGAAGAGGATTGGCGAGGGAATTTGGAGGAAGTGACTATCAGAGGTAATCATTAACATGATAGTATTATGGTCCCGTCATCCTATTAAAGAGGATTGACGAGGGAGTTTGGAGGAAGTGACTATCAGATGTAATCATTAATATGATAGTATTTTGGTAAGGAGCCAGATGCTCACGTCTGACTTCAGACTCACCTTGGAGTTGATTTATGACGAGCTTCAACTCATCATGGCTCCGCCAGAGAGAAAGCTCAAGGTAGTACATGGTTTTGCAGAGAAATCATCATGGCTCCGCCAGAGAGAAAGCTCAAGGTAGTACATGGTTTTGCAGAGAAATCATGACTACCCCCACTCCAGCGATAGCTGTAAATCAGGATTGAAGGATAAATACTCTTTTGCAGAGAAATCATGACTACCCCCACTCCAGCGATAGCTGTAAATCAGGATTGAAGGATAAATACTCTTGCATCCAATAAGGCTTGGATCTTATCTTTCAGGGTGTAACATTTAGAGGTGGGATGATGAACCATTCTGTGGTACGCACAATAGTTGGGATCATCCATTTTCGACATCTCCTCAGGTCGCGTCGATTCTGAGAGCTTGATCTTTCTCGCCTTGATCAAGGACTTGAAGATTGGGACGACTTGCTCATCTTGGAAGTCATACTTCTGCTGAAAGTGACTATCCGAAGATTTGCCGTTCTGCTTTGACGAAGATTCAGGGGTGAGGTTGTCTTGGTCATCACCTCCTTGAAAATCACATGGCTCTTCAGCATTTGGCCTTTTGAGCATGCTTTCGACCTGTTCTCCTTGGCGAACAAGCTCTTTCCAAGTTTGGGTCTTCACCGTTCTAATCTTGAATAAAATATGGATCGAGAGATTATTACGACACATCTCGATCAACGTACTTTCAGAGACTTGATCACGATAATGTAGCGACCGATTTCTAAATCTTTTGACAAAGTTACTGACAGACTCTGTCTTCTTCTGCTTTTCAGTTAGCAGGGTGGCCATAGATACTTCTATGTCATCGTTGAAGAATCTGGCCAGAAAGAGCCTTTCCATGTCCTTCTAGCAAGTGATGGATTCAGGCTCCAGTCTGCGAAACCATTCAAAAACGACCCCCTTAAGGGTACTAATGAAAAGTCGAGTCATAATGGGATCATTCCCCACTATATGTCTAGTCTGCGCTTAGAAATAATAGATGTGCTGGGTTGGAGAACCCTTGCCATCGAACTGTAGGAGGCTGAGTGGCTTGAACTTTGAAGGATAAGGGACGGAGTCCCATTCAACAGGGTATGGCCTGACGACCCCCAGTTCTCTCAAGTTTCTCTGAAGCTTTAAAGCCTCAAGCTGCTTCTGAAAATCGTCCAACTTCTAATCTCGGTCATTCTTACGCGGATTGGACTCGGCTTCGGATGATTCAGAATAAATATCAAAAATATTTTCTTCCTCATCTTCTGCATTATCACCATCTTGGTTTCGACGGATAGATTCCCGAGTACTGGGTGAAGGTCGCTGGTGCTTTGATTCTGAGGATTCAGCGGTAGCTTTCTTCTTCTTCTTCTCCTTGAGAAGTTTGTCCACCAAATCCTCCAAGCGTCTGATAGACTCTTGTTGTTGGAGGATGGTTGATTGTTGCTCTTCCAACTGCCTCGCCAGGTCCTCCTCACTTTCGGCCATGTGAGCACTTGCTTGTTCACTTTGATCGGTGTTGGAAGGCTGAGAGGTTGCAATAGCTGAGTTTTCAGGCTCTTCCTCAACCTCATCTGTGATGCCCGCTAATCGACGGCTGAGAGGTTGCAATAGCTGAGTTTTCAGGCTCTTCCTCAACCTCATCTGTGATGCCCGCTAATCGACGGTAATCAAACGAGATCATCGCACCAGTACGAGTACGAGTGTGTTGATACACTTCCTATCCTTCGACAAGCATTTCGCCTAGTCCTGGAGAGTATTCAGGATTAGAAGATTCAGAAGAATAAGCTGAAGCTTTGCTCTTGCCCTTGCTGACCATGTTAATCGTCACTTCAATGTGGCGATTCTTGGGTGCTTGTTTCTTGGGACGAAAGCGTCTTCTTCTTGATGATGAGACCATCGATGGTTCAGTTAACCGTTCGAAGACTGAAGGCTTATGAATTGACTCCCCACATGAACATTGGGAAAGTACTGCAGAAAGAAGTTTCTCACAGCAGTAATAGGATTGCATCTGACTCATGTTGTGTTTACGTGTGAGATAATCCCGAAGGTCACCAGCTGGACAACCCCCAGTCGACCCTGTCATCTTGGCTTTACCCATGTGAGACCCTCTGAATGATAGAGGTTGACGACCTTGGGTAAGTTAACAAACTCCGTCATTTGCACGACGAGGTTCGTTGATAGAACGAGTTTGGTGAGTTCGTCTTCTCAGTCGGTTCTTAACTTGAGGTTTGTTTTCTTGATAAACCTCGATATGAACCGCTTGTTGATTTTGTTCAACCTCTTTCTGAGGATGAGGTTCGTGTTCTGAGTCTACTAGGGTTTGAGGATGAGGTCTGTCTTTCGGACGCTCCTCATTCACCTGACCCTCGTCAGACTTGTTGACCTTAGGTTGATTAACCTTCGGTCGATAATGAAATCCGTCTAGAGAGACCAAAGCTCGAGCCCTACGACGAGCTTGATTCTGGCGCTGACGTTGTCGAGCGTGTCTCGACAATGGAGTAACGGAAACCTTTGCTTCAGTCAGAACTGAGCGAGGTTCGTCATCCAAAGCCATAATTTGGCTAGTAGAAGCCGAAGTTCGGCTAGGTTGTTTAACAACCCATTTCTTAGCCTGATGGCTAGTTTCTATAGCCTCCTCTTTAAGGGGCTTGGACTTTTCCTCGAGACTAACTCGAGTTGAATCATCAGAATCTACTTGGGGTGAAGTCTCATACGAGACTCGACGACACTTTCGTGCCTTCGTGGGACTAGACTTACCAGAGGAGAGGTACTCATCGTATTTGGACTGGTCAAATTCGATGACCAGAGTTTCGACATCCGTTCCCACTACAATCTTGTCTGATTGCGCCACCACCATCTCGTCTGAGAGAATAGCTACTCCCACTGTGGTCGCCATCTTCTGTAGGGTCGAAAAATTAATGTTGGGATTGATTTTCTTATTTTAAGAAATGGGTTCGATCACTTGGTACGAAACCCTTACAATCACTCACACTCTCTCTCGATTACAGAGGAAGAGAATATTAATTTAGCTTCTCTTTTGTTTAAGGTGGGTTCTAGGTGGCGAAAGAATGCTTCCCCCGATGCTTGAGTCGAGCTTGCCTCCCGTTGACGATCAGACCAAGATCACAAGCGCTTCTGACGTCGGTTAACCGGCTGGAATCGAGGTTCGAACTCCGGATAGACGTGCAGAAACTTTAAGCTCTGATGCTTCTCTAAGTCCAAGCTTGAAAATCTCCAATTAATTGATAATCAAATTAACCCTTTTCTCTGTAGCAATCGATGACTATTTATAGGATTTTAAGCACGTAACCGACGTGCTACAATAGTGGGGTCGTGGGCGTAACTGATGCGCTGCAATTGTGGAGTCGTGGCGTAACTGTCTCTTTAAATTTAGCCCACGTGGCTGACTTGGTCTTCGTGACCATTACAGCCTGATTTAATGCGGGTGACAAACTTCACTGTGTTAGCGAACCTCGTCTTTGATGTCGAACATTGCTGCGTGGCGAGCCTCGTGAGCTTCTTCAATAATGAGCTTCGTCTTCACTGACGAGCTTTAAATTTGATGACAAGCTTTATTTTCATTGACGAACTTCACCTCCAATGATGAACTCCGAACCTCGTATCCAATGACGAGCTTCGAACCTCGTTTCCAATGACAAGCTTCGTCTTTGATGTCAAGTCTTATTTCTAATGATGAGATTCGAACCTCGTTTCCAATGACGAGATTCACATCTTGTTTCCAACGACAAGCTTTGTTGTTTGAGACGAGGTTCATCATTGTTATGACCCTCTTCATGCTCGTTATGAGCTTCAACGTTCTAAGGTCAAATAATTAGCCAATAATCTATGAAGATCCATGAGAGTGAAGGAGAGATAGGCTCTTTGACTAGCCTCTCAATCTCCTCCTCCTTCTTTCATGTTGAGCATGCCTATTTATAGGCTTAGGACCATTATGGAGTGAGTTAATGAGTTTTAACTCCCTTTAAATGAGGGAGTTAACGATCATTAACTCCCATTTAAATGGATGAGTTAGTGGTCATTAACTCTCCTTAAAGGTGTGAGTTATTGGTCATTAACCCTCATTTAATGTAGCCCTTTGAAACGGTGCCTGGCGAAGTTCGTTTACCAGACGAGGTTTGTTCGCCTGATGAGGTTCGTTTGCCAGACGAGGTTCGTCCGTCTGACGAGGTTCGTTTGCCAGACAAGATTCGTCCGTCTGACGAGGTTCGTCCGCCTGACGAGGTTCGTTCACTTCGCTATATCTTTGTTGAGCTTAACTGCGGCTTCATCTTTGGTGAACTTCATCTTCAATGACGAACTTTATTTCTAGGCGAACTTCGTCTTTTGATGGGTAAGGTGTTGTTTGTCCTATTGAACTGAGACAAACTTCATGAATTGAGGCTGAGGTTCTTCGTTGTGACGACCCTCGTCGTGCTTGTAGTGAGGTTCGACTCTCCTTCGTTTCTTGGCACTTTTTAGTACGACCCTCGTCGTGCTTGTAGTGAGGTTCGACTCTCCTTCGTTTCTTGGCACTTTTTAGTGTCTACAACCCCAACTAATTTGTTCCTTCCACTTAATTCCCCTCAATAAAATCCTCTTCGATTCTTCAACTACTCACTGTAATAAAATGACGGATGGATCTCTTTTATGCGTGGTAACGAAGGCAAAAAGCAACAAAGGTGGTAACAGTGTATTCGTCGTTATCAAAGAGAATACAGAAATAATCAGCTTGAGATATCAAGTGGCGGAAAGGCTTAAAATACCAATGCAATCTCTTTCACTGAAGTTCATATGCGAAAGGGAAAAGAAATTCAGTATTTCAATTGACAATGATGATGACTTAAATTTGATGTTCGAGTATTGTCGGCGTAATGGATTTACAGACGTGAATTTGTATGCTACCTCCGCTGGGGAATCCTCAACTTCGCAGAACATGCAGACTACGTCGGAAACTGCGTAGGAATTACACTCCAGATTTCCTTTTGAGTTCACTGATAGGTTTTGCCTTTAGTTTTTAACCTTATGCATTGGTTGCTTAGGTAATGAGTTGGTTGTCAAGGTTATGTTAAGGACTGGTTGTTAAGGTTATTTGTTGGCTGTTACGTATACTAGTTGGTTGCTAAGATAAGGTGTTTGATGTTAAGTATATGCGTTTGTTGTTAAGGTCACGAGTCTGTCCTTAAGTATAAGGGTTAGTTGTTAAGGATATGTGTTGGCTGTTACGTTTATGAGTTCGTTGTTAAGGTTATCAGTTCATTGTTAAGGCTATGTATTTTTATTACTACTTCAGGACAATACCGACAGAAAATTCGCGGTGCGCAGATACCACGTTCACCCAAACCTGTAATGATGAGCGTATTCCTAATGACAACCCCACCGGCGATTCGATCATGCTGCTGGAAGACATGCTTAATCACCAAACAAAGATCCCAACTGAGTAGCACACCTCCATACATGAAGTTGGTCAGAAGTTTGATAGTGCTTCTGAAGTTAGATTAGCACTTCAATACTATTCAATTGCTAAACGGTTCGAATATGATTTTTACCATAATGAACTAAGACGTATAAGAGTCTATTGCCGATTCAAGCACACACATGGTTGTCCTTGGATGTTGTTTGCTTCCCCACTCAGAAATTCGTCTATCATGTCCATAAAGAATTTCGAGTCTACCCACACCTGCGGTCAACATGGAGCAAATGCTGGCAACTCAAGGGCATCAAGGAAGTTCAATGCTAGCCAAATACAAGCTGTTTTGAAGGTTAGGCCAGATCTTCGTGCAGTTGATATTAAGAACGACATGCTCTCTAATTTTGGCATCAAGATTAACTACAGTAAAGCGTGGTGGAGCAAGGAGACAGCTCAACAGGACCTATTCGGTGACAATGACGAGGCTTACGATTCACTGAGATGGTCATTATCTTTTTTATTCTTCTGAAATCACTCTTACGTTTTGGTTGCTAACTATACGTAGTAGTTGTTAAAGTTATTGGTTCGACGTCAAGTATACGGGTTGGTTGTGAAGTTTGAAGATCAGTTGTTATGGTTATGAATCCGTTGCTAAATCTACTACTTATGTTTTCGTTGCTAACTATACGTATTAGTTGTTAAAGTTATTGGTTCGTCGCTAAGTGTACGTGTTGGTTGTGAAGTTTGAAGATCAATTGTTATGGTTATGAATCCTTTACTAAATGTACTGCTTTGTTGTTATATTCATGCAGGTATGAATCCATGGTGCATGCAACTAGTCCAGGGAATCGTGTTGTTATTGATGCTGATGACGGGATATTCAGGCGATTGTTCATTAGTTATAATGCCTGTATTGAAGGGATCATTGCTGGGTGTAGGCCTCTATTATTTTTAGATGGAACATTTATTAAAGTTCGTTACAGAGGCATACTACTTAGTGCTACTGGGTATCGGTTCAACGTCTGGGATTGGACCTATGAGATCAAGCGGGTATCTGTAAATAAGTTCATGGTTAAATTCCCTTCTGATGAGCTACTAGATCAAGCCATCGAGCTCAGTCCTGTAAATCTTGGGTCCTTTGTGGGTAGATTCAAGCTTTGGAGGGAGGACCTCAGACTAAGAATATTGCCCAACCCCATGTTTACGTGGGTCCGCCTCTTCAATTTCCCCTACCACCTCTTGGAGTGGGAATTCCTCCAATCACTATTCGAGGGGATCGGCCAATGCGTGTACTGCTCCGCTGACATCACCACAAAGACAAACTTTAAAGATTGTAGGGTGTTGCTAGAGATTAGGGAATATTCGGATGTCCCTAAGAGGATTAGGTTTCGTTACACCTCTCCCATGGACCTTCATCTGATGGAAGGTTTCGTCATCACTCAGATTGTAGGTCGAGACCGTGAGCAGCAGGCAAACAATGAGGTTGGTCCTATCGACATGTCCGTTGACCAACCTCAAAGCCAGCAAACGCAGCCTTCCCGCGCTGATCCAGAATTGATTGAAGTGACTTGGGACGGCATGCAAATGACGGTGGAGAAAGAGCTCTGGCACCAATTTCTCCAAGCCCAAAGTGTTGGGCCGTCTACCCTTCCTCGCGATAGGGTTTCTCCAACGATTGCGTTTCGGGCAAGGGGAGCGGGGGAGGAGAAGTCGGCCCCTAGGTTATCATCAATTGTAAATTCCCAAATGTTTTGCTTAACTTGATGATGATACGCTCTGTTAACAACCTATTAATTTATGATACACTTTTCGGAATGATTATACCTATGTTAAGTTTAAGCTATTTGTTGTTAACCTCGTGGGTTTGCTGTTAAGGTTACCCCTTGTGTGCGTGATGTTAGTTCAGGAGATTACTGTTTTGTGTTGTGTTGTTGAGCTTATGCTTCCTTGGCTGATAGGGTTACGGGGTTGCTGTTCCTTTTTATCCTTTTAGCTTGACGTTTGTTTTAATGTTAGTATGTTGTTAAGCTTTGGTGTTTGTTGATGAGGTTACGATTTTATTGTTGAACTCATGGGTTTGCTGTTAATGTTATCCCTTGGAGGTTTGTTGTTAAGCCTTGGGGATCTGGCATATCGTAAACTATTGGCTAACAAATACAGAAATCTTTTCAAATTCAGTTTGGTTGCATTTGAAGCACACATTAGCAGAATCATGCGATGTTAACCTTATAATATTTACATGTATATTGTTATTAACAATAAAGAATTGTAATATATCATTTACAAAAAATCTACATCTCAACGTCATCATCGTCAAGTTTTCCCGCATCTTTTTTCATCTTCCTGCCTTCAATCAGTAAATACGCTGCTAGATTCGTACGAACTACCCATGTGTTATGCTCTACGGGCGTGACGTGCAGGACATCTCTACCTTCGATAATCGCTTGTACGAACTGGTAGACATAGATCCCACAGTCATACCTGCACACAAAAACAAGGAAGCATTGAGACCACTATTGCTTTCAAGCAAAACATAACAACAAACTCGTAACCTTAACAACCAGTTTCCAACATTGAATTCCAACAAGGGTTCCGGTAAACTTACGACCCCTTTTGCTCCTCGCATGGAACTTTGATTGGGTCGAATACGCTACGCAATTGGTTCTCATTGAAGCCAGCTTTAATGTAGTTAAAGGCTTTGACGATTTTGAGCACAGGTTCCCAATGTCCAGATCTCTCCTTCAAGGAGTCGTAATGCCTGGCAATATCATTTTCGACATCAAACTCCAGTAGATACCAATGATCGTCCTGGACAATGGGAACTAAGAGGTTAGTACACCCTGCATCGAGCAAGTGTTTGATGTAGATATCATGTAGTTCTTGGTAATCTGGTTTCGCCACATGTATCTAGTGCTACAATAAAGAATTAACCCGATCAGATTCCTTTTAACATAGATTATTGTTTATTGGAAAATTTGTAGTAAAAAGACAATGACAGAAAATCGACTTGTATTCTCTCAAAATCGATTACAATTTGGATTCCGATTACAAAAGAGAGGAGAATGAATTTGATTCTCCCCTTTGTTTAAAACTGGGTTCTTCACGGTGGCGATGGAGTGCCTCCCTTGAATGCTCGCATAGAGTTTGCTCTCCGTTGACGATCCGATGTTTTGCTTCACTGGAACGATGTCTTCTCCTCACGATTTGACGCTGTGGAGAACTTGTGTGACAAGTTTGAGAACTCTGAACGAGTTTAGAATAACTCTGTGAAAGAGTTGATTTGAACCGAAGATCGGTTAATAAGCTAAGGCTAGAAGAAAGCTCCGGTGGTCGATCGTTGCTGAGGATGACCGTCGATCCCCCCCTTGCTGCCAAGCCAAAAGATCTCCTCTTCGCTGCTGAAAAGAGGATCAATCCGAGCCAAGAAGCTCCAACCTCGCTGCCCAGTCTCAGATCCAAAAAGCCAGCCGAAAAAGCCTTGAACTCCGGACCAAAGAAGCCAACCCCGAACTCAGTTGAGTTTACTCGCTTTTATAGGGGATTAAGGGGGTGTAACCGTCCCCTTAAATCACTCCTAAGTAGGGTGTAACCGTCCACAAATCATGGGAACCGGTTTTGGAACCGTTCAGCTCGTGCTTTGAACGAGTCAAACGCTAAAAAAATAGCGTTCAGGGCCCTAACTCCGCGTTTTAGACTGGAGACGCGGAGTTGGGCACCCGCTGGTTGTTGAAAAACGCGAGGGCCACCCGCGTTTTGGAGTTTGAAGGCTAGAAACGTGGGGGTCGCCTGCGTTTCGTCTAATGAAGGTTGGAAACGCGAGGGTCGCTCGTGTTTTGCTTGTTGAAGCTTGGAAACGCGAGGGTCGCTCGTGTTTTGCTTGTTGAAGCTTGGAAACGTGGGGGTCACCTGCGTTTCAGGAATTAGAACGCGGAGATGACTTCCGCGTTTAGAAGGGGCTAGTTGACTTGTAGCCTCTTCTGTAGAGCGTTGTAAAGACCATTGTTGAATGATCTTCGTCTTGGATCCTTGAAAATATGAGAGTTATCAGATTATAACTCCCGATGTTGATTGTGAAGGTTGTTGCACTAGAGCTTTCATTGGTTATTGTGAAGATCGTCAGATTATAACCTTCATCGATCTACGTGAAAGTCTTCGAATTATAACCTTCTGGAAGTCGTCAGATTGTAACTTCCATCATCGGTGTTTGATGGGGGATCAGCTATCTATTGTGATTTTTAGACAGCCTATAATTATGTGCTGATAGGTGACCACCCCAAATTTTATACTGGATGACGCTCTCTTATTTTCACGAACTAAATCAAGCAGCGTATCAACAAGCTATCATAAGTTGACAACAAGTAATTAATAATAGTATTGTTAAATATGCTAATTAATAAATACCAATTGAAAATCTTACTGCATCATCCAGTCGCCCACCGCATAATATATTGAGGATCTCAAACCGGCTAATAGACCCTACTGATCCAGTGTACGCTTTAATAAAACTGCAAACAGTGACAAAACAAAAATTATAGTTAGCAACTAATAATTAGCAGCAAGAACAAATCAATAACTATAACAAAAAACCCTTAACCTAAACAACAAATCAATAACCATAACAAAAAAACCCGTAACCATAACATCAACCCGTAACCTTAACATCAATCCCATAGCCTTAACAACTAACACGCAACCTTAACAACAAATCAATAACTATAACAAAAAACCCTTAACCTAAACAACAAACAATAACCATAACAAAAAAAAACCGTAACCATAACAACAAACCAGTAACCTTAACATCAAACCCGTAACCTTAACAACTAACACGCAACCATAACAACAAATCAACAACTATAATAAAAAAACCTTACCCTAAACCACAAACAATAACCATAACAAAAAAAAACCCGTAACCATAACAACAAACACGTAACCTTAACATCAAACCCGTAGCCTTAACAACTACCACACAACTTTAACAACAAATGAATAACTATAACAAAAAACTAGTAACTTAAACAACAAACAATAACCATAACAAAAAACCCATAACCATAACAACAAACACGTAACCTTAACATCAAACCCGTAGCCTTAACAACTACCACGCAACCTTAACAACAAATCAACAACTATAACAAAAAACCCTTAACCTAAACAACAAACAATAACCATAACAAAAAAACCCGTAACCATAACAACAAACCTATAACCTTAACATCAAACCCGTAACCTTAACAGCTAACACGCAACCTTAACAACAAATCAATAACTATAACAAAAAAACCCTTAACCTAACTACAAATCAATAACCTTACCAAAAAAACCCGTAACCATAACAATAAACCAGTAAACTAAACAACAAACATAAATACTTGAGATATGAGGTAAATACTTACTTGTTACATCTACAAATGCAAAAATGGTTGAGAGTTTTTTTTCTTCTCTTTCGTCAGCAGCATGACAACATCTGCTAACACCTTATAATTATGTACAAATGTGTCCTTGTCGCCCAAAAACTTGATGATGAAGCCTCCTGGAAGGGAATCCCCTCGTTCAGCTTATTCCTGTACATTTCTTCTTCTGAACTCATAGGGGAACTCATGTGTTTTTCCCAGATAGAGTAGGGGTCACTTTGTAGCCAAGCAGGAGCCAACTCTGCTACCTTTTCCTGCACCTGCTCTTCCTCCTCCCCAGCCACTTCTATTATAGCTTTGTCCCATATGTTGTCTTTTTCTTTCTTCTTCTTCCCTTCAGTGTAAGGGGTGACTACCCACTTGGAAGGCTTCACCGCTCTTTTGCATCTCTTTCGTTTAAGGGGTGCAGCAGCGGTCACCTTCTTGCGTGCCCCCCTTGCACCCCTCTTTCTCTTATTCAAAGCCCTTAAAAACACAATAGGAGCATCTTCGTCATCAGTTAATGTGTCAGGTACTGGTGGAGGGGCATCCTCTGATTGCTTTATTCCCATCCCAGTGTCCTCTCTTAGAGTGTCTGTTTGCAAACAATCCATTCGAAGTATAAATATTGAGAAAACTTAGCCCCTTCTATCTAAACTTAACAATTTCATAGTAACCCTAACAACTGATGCCTAAACACATGGTGAAAAAGTTGCTAACCTATACAAGTTTGAGTCTCCGTATCATTTTCTGCAGGAGGGACATCAACCGCCAGTATTATTTCCCTTCCAGTGCCCTCGCATTGAGTGCCTGTTTCTGATAATATTCAGAGTATAAACAATCAAAAACTTAACAACCAATACGTAGACATAACAACCAATCTCTAACGTATAGTGCACAAGGAAGCTGACCTGTACAAGTTAGCAGCTTCTTCGCTGGCGGGGACACCTTCTCTCCCTCGTTTATTTCTCCTTCTAGAGCCGTATCAATGTGATAGGCGTCTGGTGGAGGTACTTCTCCTGGCGGAGCATCTTCACTCTCCTTGTGGATATCAGAAAAAAATAGTTGTGGAGAGGCCCTCCCTGTTGGAGGGTCCTCGCTCTCCTTATTAGCTTCATCAAATAATGATTGATTAACATCCTCCTCGTACTGTATATCAATGCCACCCACAGTGCCTGGAGTGTCTGATTCAAAAAATAAACAAATGAGCTTATGTACTTCATTGTCAAAAAAAAAAAAACATAGCATCAAATACATAACCCTAACAACTAACCCAGATACTTAACGATCAATCTCTAACCATGGTAATAAATCCCTAACCTTAACATTAGATCCGTAAAGTTAACAATAAATTTTTAACCTTAACAAAAAATCCATATACTTATCAATCAATCTTTAAACATAACACGTAAACGTAATTACAAGCCACATCTAACCTGTACAAGTTTGCGGCTCCATCAATGAGCCAAACACCAATCTTGTAGGGCTCTTATCCTTATATACAGAGAGGGTTCTGGATCGTGCTTCGCTTAGTTCCTCTCTCAGTCTTCTATTTTGAGCAGACAGCTTAGCCACCTTCATAGAAAGAGCACTTATCTTTACACGGTCTGCAGCAATCATACCCTTGAATTTATTCTCATTCTCGCGACGTAATGCTTGGTTCATTGCTGCGATGCTCTTCCAGTAGATAACTTGCTA
>NC_033795.1:16326340-16371002 GCF_001876935.1 Asparagus officinalis | reverse complement strand
TCATTTGGGTTATTGAATAAATTAACTATATTAATCATTCTCCTTAATCCCTCCTTTTTAGCCATTTGCCAAATGAGGCCGAAGTTATATATGGTTGTTTTGTTCTACAAATATTTTTCTACACACTTAGCTACAACATAAACTAACGATGAAGATTAAAACACGGCTCCTTCCAAGTGGTCTAGTGACGGAAGCACAGCTCCTTCCAAGTGGTCTAGTGACGGAAGCTTGGAGTCTTCGCTTAAAAAAAAAAAGACAAGTGTCGATCCGGTTCTATGACATGTTTATCTCTAATTTTTACTTGGTTTATTAGTGAAGCTACATAGTGTCCAATGATGTTATGGGATGCCATTGGATTGCTACTTTGTAGATAAGTCACATGAGAACACCACTGACACAATTTTCTAGTTGCGTCACTACCTAAGCCTGGATTCTTAAAAGGGAGATCCCAGGCTCCGAGTTTTTCTTGGCTAGTACTAAGCTGAAGTTCCAAAACAACAACAACACAAAACAAAATAATCATGTATAAACACAATCACATTTTGAGTAAAGAATCAAATTTACCCAATTAGATCCCACTAGAAGCTAGTTTGCTACGGTAGAACTTAAAGTTCTAGTCATATCCTAAGAAATCAATAAAAAATAAAAACAAAGAACTAATGAGGAAGAAAAGGAAAATCATCTAATTAGGGGGGGTTTATACAAGCACTAAAAGATAAAGAAATGAATCTACTCCTCTATACTTAAAGTAGGATCCAAAATTTTACTGTTCATACTACAATAAATACTATAGTAAATAGCAATAGCATGAACAAGAAATCTTTGGGTCCTTCTTTAGGCGCAGTGGAGTAAATTTACTGTTTATACTACAATAATTTACTGTATCATGAACAATATCATTTTAAGTATAAAACAGTAGATATGATTTTTAACTTTAAACATACAATAATTAAATTAAGGGAAAATTGCTTGGAGGAACCAAAATAAGTTGGCTCATGCATCCTCACCCCCAGCCCAAGAACCATAACCCAAAAGCCCTAAAATTAAAAAAGAAGTGCAACCAAACCCCAAACCCACTGGCTAAGAAAATAATTCCCAAATTACCCTTCTTCCCAAGCAAACAGTTCCTCTTCCTCCTCCCCTCCCCTCCTCCTCCATCCTCATCTACATCCTCTCCTCCTCCCCCTTCCCCCTCCTCCCCCCCCCATCCTCATCCGCATCCTCTCCTCCTCCCCCTTCCCCCTCCTCCCCGACCCCCTCCTTGGCTCCACCGCTAATGGGCAGCTCGAGGTCTGAATCCTAATTCTTGGTCACTTTACTAGGTATGTTTCAAATTTTAATTTTTAATGAATTTATGTTATCTGACCTTTTTGGGTAAATTTTTTTTTTGTTGTTGTAATTTTTAGACTCCTTTGATGCTTGTTGCGATGCATGGAAAAATTTCTTGTGTGGAGAAGCTCCTTGAAGCTGGAGTTACTGTAAGAAATACTCTTCCTCTAGTGTTATTTTAGTAGTTTTGATACTATGTTGATATTTGAAGAGAAATTAATTTCGGTTTAATTTTTTGTTTCAGACCTTGATGTTTGATTCATTGCATGATAGTAGTTGTTTGCATTATGCTACATATTACAGCCATTCTGATTGCTTAGAAGTAATTGTATCTGCTACCAATTCAACCTCAGTTGTTGATTCTTGGTAAGTCTCAATAGAATAATGTGATTTTAGATTATAAATTCAAAAGCTTAAAGGTGGCTATTGTTGTTGAATTACAAAGGATTTTCTAGATTTGTAAATGTTAGCGATAATAATGGGGCGACGTCATTGCATCTAGCGCGAGGCAAAGATGATTTTTGTTTGTTTTAAATTTGTTTGCTTTAAATTTGAGTTTTGAGTTCATTGTTTGTACTGCACATTACTGTAGATTGGTTCTACGAAGGAAATGAGATGATGAGTTGAGATTGTAACTTAGTTATTCAAGGTTAAATGGGAAAATGAGGTATTTTTTTGGAACATATACATATCACAGTTAACCGTAAATGTGACAAATAAGCATATCATGTGATATTTCAATGTTATATATAACAATTTAATCCTACATGTGACAGTTCTACCTTATATATGATATTTAGATCTGATTTGTGACTTTTGAGTATTACATGTGACATTGAGATCTTATATGTGATGTTAACGTATTATATGTGAACGTTAGATGTGTACTTCATCTAAAAGATATATTTTTAGATGCGTACTATTCCAGATGTATACTTCATCTTGTTAAGAATTATAAATTAAAGTTTAGAGAGATGGGGTTTGCCTCAAGTGTTGCTCAACGTATTTCAAAATTATTGGAGTTTGCTGCATACAAGTATACGTTCGTCGTTGCTCAACGTATTTCAAAATTATTGGAGTTTGCTGCATACAAGTATACGTTCGTCTGTTATGTGTGACCTTTACTCGTCTCATGTGGAATTATTGGAGTTTGCTGCATACAAGTATACGTTCGTCTGTTATGTGTGACCTTTACTCGTCTCATGTGGCAATACTCTATTATATGTGACTCTTTTCTGTGTTATGTGATATTTTTCTATTATTTGTGACAATTGTCGTTTATATGTGATACTTATCTGTTATGAATATTGAAGTCTTGCAAAGGGAGTCTGAGATTAACGCTGATCCATGGACAACAAAATCGAATAGCTATCTATGTCCTGAAGCAGAAAAAATTCTGCAACAAAATTGCATGAAGGGAAGCACTCTTGAAGTATCGCTAAAGGACATAATCGAGAAATTAATATCCTAAAGAACTTTACTTTCAGATTCCATTTAATATGCTAAAAAAAAGATCACCAAGAAATTACAAATGCACATTTTATTATTTACAAACAGCTAGTAAACATCCAATATCCAACAAATGAAACAGTTACATGTGTTTGTCTAATACTTTCACTCAAACAATGGTATTATAGGTTATCTAAAAATTATAACAGATAGCTGATCCCCATCAAACACCAATGGTAGAAGTTACAATTCGACGGTTTCCGAAAGGCTACAATTTAAAGACTTTCACGTAGATCGATGAAGGTTACAATCTGACGATCTTCACAAAAACTGATGAAAGCTCTAATCAACAGTCCTCATAATCAACCTCGGGAGTTATAATCTGACGACTTTCATATTTTCAAGGAGCCAAGATGAAGATTATAAGATGACGGTCTTTGCAACGCTCTAGCAAAAGAGACTACAAATTGACCATCTCTTCAAATCAAGACGTAGAGCTCGTTTCTACGTCTTAGACTCAAAACGCAGAGGTCCTCCCTGTGTTACAACCTCAAAACGCAGAGGTCCTCCATGTGTTACAACCTCAAAACGCAGAGATCATCCCTGCATTACACCATCAAAACACTGAGGTCATCCCTGTGTTACAACATCAAAACGTAAAGATCATGCCCGCGTTTCAGAGTCAAAACGTAGGGTTCATCCCCAGCATTCCAGTTGAAAATACAGAGGTCATCCCCAGCATACAAGTTCAAAAAGCAGATGTCATCCCCAACGCTCCAGTTAAAGCCGCAGAGTTCGCGGACTCAAAAGCGGAGTTCATCTCTACGTCCCAACTCTATGTTTTAGATTTACAACACAGCGCGACCTGTGCGTTCAGCCACCAAAATAGGCCCAACTCTATGTTTCAGTTCTAAAACACAGAGTTCGGGCCCAGAACGCCATTTACGACGTTTGGCTCATTCAAACACGAACTAAAACGGTTTCAAAACCGTTTTCCCCAGGATTTAGGGAGCATTTTAAGGAGGGCGGTTACACCCCATTCAGACTCACTTAGGAGCGAATTAAGGGGATGGTTATACCCTTAATCCCCTATAAATAGGAGTAAACTCAACTAAGTTCTAATCCTTGGTCCTTGGGTTTTGGTAGAAAAGAAGGGTCCTTCGGCTTGGCAGCAAAGAATAGATCTTCGGCTGGCTGAAGGATCGTTGCAATGGCACTCAAACACTAGAAAGGGGGTTGAATAGTGTTTATGAAATTTAATGCGGAAACTTTAAATTTTAATAAAATAATACCACAAAGAGTAAGAAAGATCAAACCAATGTGTAGACAATCACAGAAAATTGCATACGCAAACACAAGGATTTAAACTGGTTCGGTCCTCCAGACCTACATCCAGTCCCTAAGCCTCGCTTGAGATTTCTCCACTATTTCCACTTGCAAAACCGTAAGCACTTGCAACCCGCAAGCAAACAGTACAACCTTGACAATCTTCAATTGCCAATGCCACAACAATCTCTTCTTTCAAGAGATTATCAAACTGAAACAAAATGGTACAACTCTTTCTCTTCCTATAAGCCTTGATGTGTAGATGTGAGTGACTTACAATAAGCTATAGGAATGGTTTTTGTTCTAGAGTAATGGAGTTTTAATCAAGAACAAAACTGAAAATTAACACTCAGTTTTTCTCTTCAAAAATGGAGTTAAGAACAATAGAATAACTCAAGTTTATGGAAAGGAATCTTATCATTTAACTTCAGAACTTAACACCTATTTATAGGCACAAGATTAGTTCAAAATATTTCAAAAATAACTGCCAAAACGTTCATAAAACGTTCATGTTATTTGAAAGAAAATAACAGTTAGAAACACTGTATGGTCGACCAGATTGAGGCCTGGTCGACCAGACAGGCTTCCTGGAACTTGTATGGTCGACCAAATTCAGTCCTGGTCGACCAGATAGGCGATTTGTAAATTCTGTGGTCGAGACTGAAGCCTCTGGTCGACCAGGTCCATATCTGGTCGACCAGACAGAGATTTAGTTGTAACCGGATCTATAAAAGACCGGATCTTTGTAATCCAAGATGACAATTATCTCAATGAAAAAGAAAACAGTTTTCCACGCGAACAATCTGGCGACCACAGTGGGAGCCGCCGATCTCGCTGCCGAGATCATGACGTCGCAGCCGCGGATCTCAATCCCGGTCAGGGAGGAGGTCGAGTATGAGTTCGACCAAGCCAAGTTCGAGGAGTACGTGTCCTCGTCCGGATCTACCTCCCCCCGCAAGTCCAAGAAGTTCTCCTCCAGGAGAAAAGTCCGTTGGTTCGAAGAAGCTCGGAAAACCAACGAAGCTCTCACCCCAGCTGACGCCAAAGTCGCGTCGGGTGAAGTTCAACCGACCTCCAACCAGGTCAACCCAACTCCCGCCAACGCCTCCACTATTGAGGACGTTGTGACTCTCTCAAAGAGAGCCTGCCAGAGGCGTCGTCAACGCCTTGTGCGGCAACTCGCCAAGGCGATGGAGTCTACAGACGGATTCCGCTACAACGCGGATCTGAAGAACATAAGAGGCAAACAGCCTCAACCACCAATGAACGGCGATTCCTCCAAGCCGCCAAAGAACGAATGGGTCCGCGTCAAACGGAACCGTTCGACGCTTGAGGAGCGTATCCGCAAGCGCCGCGCGATGTCAGCACAGGCACGGGCTAAAGTCCAGGAAGCCCGTAGAAGACTGCAAAATGAGGTGACGAAGAAGCCACCACCAACCCGCCAAGTCTGGAAGCCGAATTCTGAAGTGGTGACTCAGGCCAAAAAGCAACCATCGCAGCCTGCTAAGCAAGGTCAAACTCCGGCGAATCAACTAAAGTCGCCGTTAATTCCTATGGCTACTCCGGGAGATCATGCAGAATCATCCCGAAGGAGGAAGCCAATTTTGGAGCGCCTCGGTCCAGTTCACGACGAGAGAGGCAAAGTTCCAGTTCACGAGCGTTTGGGCCCAATGAAGGAACCCAGAACGACTCAACACGTTAGGGGTCGCCGTCACCCCCAGTATGACAAAGAGTTCAAGGCAACTGCGCGCACCAATTTGCGCATCGAAGTCCAAGAGCACGCTAAAGACTCGCGCCCACAAAGGCACGTTTCGAGACGTGTAACTTTTGAAAGCTCAAAGAAGGCGATCCAACCTCAGATGGAAACATTATCATCTGATAGTGATAGTGTTATACCTGAGAAGTCATGCCCGCACACGATAGGTTACTCTGACTGTCAAAATGACGAGTTGTACTATCGTGCTGGGGGTACGAATAGAACCAGAAAGAGGAGTCCCCGAGGACAGGAAATTCAATGCCCCTGTTCCGAACTCATTCGGGCGGTGTTGTCTGAATGCAACTGCATCAAGGCGGTCCCTGAAAGAGTTTCAGTTTTTGAAAGACTCAGTGTGGAGACGCCAAAACCCAGGCCTAGGCGTTTTCAACGAAGAAGAAGAATGATTGAAGACGGAGAATTTCCGAGGGTCACCACCAACATGACCAGCAAGGGGACATCAGCACGGGATGATTTCGAGTCGATTCTAAGAGCCTCCCGGCCTAGAACCCGTCTGCAGTCCGGAACCATCGAGCGAGCGACCTATGGTAGAGTTCGGACAAGACGCCCTTCAGAAGATGAAGAATCTGATGCCGGCTCCGTGGTCGCATCAGATAATACAGTATCCAGCGAGGGACAACCCCGCGAGGCACTTATGATAAGTGCGGAGCAGATCGCCAAGATGCTTGAAGACGCCTTAGCTAAGCAGCAGGAAACCTTCAGGTTCGAAATGCAGATGGCCATGCAAAACATGAGAGAAATGCATGACCAACAAATCCAAGCATTGACGAACCAACGAGGCGAGCCATCATCGTAACCCGATTAATGTGGAAGATGAGGATACAAATGCTCGTAACACCAATGATCCTCCCGTCAACGCAGGGGGTGGTAATGAGAATGCTGGCGAAGAAACCGGCGAAAACCTGAAGATCAAGAACCTCGAGAGCAAAATCAATACATTGATTTTCGCTCAAGAGACGAAAAAGACGGGCATTCCTTGTCCATACCCAAGAGAGTGGGAATCAATCCCATATCCGGCGAAGTTCAATCTAATTAACTTCACGCCGTTTAATGGGATGGGTTCACCTACCCAGCATTTGATTTACTTCAAATCGCACTTGGGAGTCATCTCTGGTAATGAGCCTCTGATGGTGCGGTCATTCGTCGGCACTCTTCGCGGAGCTGCTTTCGATTGGTATCGCCGCCTCAAGCCAGACAGCGTAAATAGCTGGGACGACATGGAGACCAAGTTCCTTGCCAATTTCTTCGACGACGACACCGAGGTATCTATCGGATCGTTGGTCGATGAGAAGCAGAAGGACGAAGAGTTAGTCGACACCTTCGTCAAAAGGTTCCGGAACAAGGCGATGAACTGTCGGGACCCGATCACCAAGGAATTCATCCTCCAAACCTGCCACAACAACCTCGCATTGGACGTGCTGGAAGCAATGGGGACAGCACCATCCAAGACGTGGAAGGATTTGAAAGTCCGAGGAGAGCAAGCCGAACGGTTCCTCAAGAGGAAGAAGGCGGAGAGAGGCCAACATGCGACGAATGTTCCAAAGCAGAACTTCGTCCCACGGGGGAAAGGTAAGGCACATGCTAATGCAGTTGATGCTAATCAAACCTTTCAATTGCAACCTCAGCAACAGCAGCAACAAGCACCACAACAAGCTCGGGGGCAATGGCAACAACGGCCTCAGAAGCAGAAGTCTTCAGAGCCAAGATTTCCCAAATTGTATTCCTTCAAAGATGACGAAGTTCCCGGCATCTTTAAGTACTTGTTGGAGAACAACAAAATTCAGCTGCCATCGATCGTGGATCAAGAAGGGGCTAACAAAGTGACGGACCCAAAGTATTGCGTATACCATAGAGCGGTCCATCACCCAACTAAGTCGTGCTACCACCTCAAGGACAAGATCCAGGCGCTAATTGATGTAGGCGCTATCACCCCGAAGCCATCCAAGAATGTTGGAGCAAACGCGGTGTCAATCAGTTTTGGATCGGTGCCCACAACATGGTTCGAGCCGAAACACGTCACCAAGGTGGGAATGAAGACAGTGAATGATGACCCACATGGACAGCGCCAAAAAGGGCTTGTGCCACATACAACCCCAAACGGCAAAATCCTCTGGGTTCACCCCGATCTGATTGAAGATGAACAATGGGCTGGACCGTCATCCAGGAAGAAGTCCAAAGAGAAAGGAAAGTCTTGCTGCGGAGTCTCTGCTATCCCAGGAGAAGATGACGAAAGAATCATAGCTTTCCCGCTCTCTGAAGAGGAACAAGAAGTTTTTGCGACCCGGAGCGGAAATGAGTATCACTACAATTATCCGCCACCTGCCTTGGCCGATTCAGAAGCATTCCTCACTCGGATCAAACCGGCGCCTGAGGAACTAGAACTGTTAGCTCAACAGTGCAATGTGGCAGCTAAGAACATTCCCTGCATCACCTTCACCAAAGAAGACATGCAGACGAAGAATTCAAACCATGATCGGCCATTGTATTTTGTCGGGTACATTGGTTCCAGCGAGGTCAACCGAATCCAAGTAGATCCGGGTTCCGCTGTGAGCATTATGCCGCTTCGCCTAATGCATAGTCTTGGCATTCCAGTCAGCAAATTGGCGTCTACAGGCACAGTCATTTACGGATTCAACACCAGCGGGTCAAGGCCTTTGGGAAAGATCCGGATAAAGTGCCAAATGGGCGATCTGAAGACGGAAGTCACGTGTTATGTGATTGATGCTGAGACATCATATAACTTACTACTGGGTCGGCCTTGGATCCATAGTAATGTTATAGTTCCCTCCACCTTACATCAGTGTCTGAAATATGTCGACACTGATGGAAGGGTCAGGACGGTGGTCGCGGATAAACAACCATTTAAAGGGTTTGAGAATTATTTCACTGATTCTCTCCTTTATGGTAACGAATTCGACACGGAACCATCGGTCCAGGGCACGGACAGCGGAGGAGAAGCTGATTCCGAAGCCGGATTCGATTACAATGGTGGTTTTGTATTAAATGACATTGTACCCTTTGTAATCAATCTTGACGATGAACAATCGTCAGATGGAGGTTGTAACTGGCAACTTGCCGATATTGAAATAAAAGATGATTTAGAGTACTCCTTGTCTCTTGATGATGTGATAAAAGAGCTGTATGATAATACCGACTTGTATATGCCGCTTCGATCGTCCTATGTAACGAAGGAGCGCCTCCAGCATTCTTTCGGAACAACCATGATCATCCCGAACAAGATAGGAGGTGCAAAAGAAGTAATTTACGGTAAAGGAAAAAGCTCTCCGTTACCAGATCATTTCCTAAGTGAAGATGAAGATGATGACAAACCTGGTCGGCATTTATCTAAATATAGTCCGGAAGCGCGCAAGCTCATGGAAAAGCAGGGGTACGATTTCACACTCGGAGAAGGTCTATACTTCGATCGAGGTCCTCGTACTCCAGCCAAAGCGGTATATGTACCAAAAGGGAGACCAGAGGATTATTATAAATACGGGCGAGGCTTAGGCTATGCTTCCTCATCCGATGATGAATGTGGTTGGCAAATTATCGATCAAATTGCTAACAAAACTAAGAAAGGATACTCTTCTGAGGATTCCGACACAAGTTTAGGGGAGGCATTCAAAGCCCTAATGGCAAACATGGCTACAGCTGATCCATCCACAATGGAAGACGACGATCAGATGCCAACATGGGAAGACCCGTGGGTTCATCATCTGAACATGCAGTACGGTGATAGGTTCGAGCAGAGAGAACCCCCTACTGAAGATAAAATAGTCCAAGTCAACATGGGTGATGAGGCCAACCCAAAGCCCATATTTGTCAGTGATAGTCTTCCCCCAGATGAGAAGGAAGAATTGATTGCTCTCATCAGGGAATATATCGACGTCTTCGCGTGGAACTATGAAGACATGCCAGGGCTCGACCCCAATGTAGCAATGCATTGCCTTGATATCAAGCCGGGTGCCAAACCTGTCAAGCAACAGCAAAGACGGTTTCGTCCGCAAATCATGGAAGCTATTGAGGCAGAGGTTAAGAAACTGATCGAATCAGGATTTATCCGAGAGGAGCAATAACCAGATTGGTTAGCCAATATCGTTCCAGTCATGAAGAAGAACGGTAAAATCAGGATCTGCATTGATTTCAGAGACCTGAATACAGCATGTCCAAAAGACGATTTTCCTCTCCCAATCACGGATGTTATTATTGACAATACATGCGGATTTGAGAGAATGTCTTTCATGGATGGGTTCTCAGGATATAACCAAATCAAGATGCACCCAGATGACGAGAAGCATACAGCGTTCAGGATGCCCCTCGGTGTCTTTTGCTACACGGTGATGCCATTCGGTCTAAAGAATGCAGGCTCCACGTATCAACGAGCGATGACTAAGATCTTCCAAGAACATCTCAGGAAAAAAGTCGAATGCTACGTTGACGATTTGGTCGTAAAAAGTCGCAACAAAGAAGATCACATCAAGGACTTGAAGACGATGTTTGATCTCATGAGGAGTCATCAACTGAAGATGAACCCCACTAAATCATTCCTTGGAATGTCCAGCGGAAAATTCCTTGGATTTGTCGTCACCACTAAAGGTATACATATCGATCCCGATAAGGTGAAGGCAATACATGAACTACAACCTCCTAGAAATCTAAGAGAACTCAGAGGATTGCAAGGTCGTTTAGCTTACATTCGGCGGTTCATCTCGAATCTTTCTGGGAAGTGCCAACCATTCTCTAAGCTAAACAAGAAAGGGGTATCATTTATTTGGGATGATGCCTGCCAAAAAGCATTCGAAGATATCAAGACATATCTAGCGAACCCTCCTGTTCTCGTTGCACCGAAATCGGGTAAACCGTTCTTGATTTACATCAAGGCGATGAACCATTCGATAAGTGCTTTACTAGCACAAGACGACGATAACGGTCATGAACAGGCGGTTTATTACCTGAGTCGGACCTTGGTAGGTGCGGAATCTCGATATCCGATGATTGAGAAAGAATGCCTCGCATTAGTATTCGCAATGCAAAAGATGCGACATTACTTGGTAGGACAGACGATTTACGTCATTTCCAACGTAAATCCAGTACGAGTATTTATGACGCAACAGGCCTCTATGAATTGGCGGTTAGCGAAGTGGGCCCTTCTCTTAACCCAGTATGATTTGCACTTCAAACAGCAGAAGTCGATTAAAGGACAAGCGATTTGTGATCTTTTGGCGGCAAACCCGACCACAGACACGGCAGAGGTATATGATGACTTGCCAGATGAAACCCATGAGGTTAACACCACGTCGCACCAACAAGTATGGCAATTATACTTCGATGGTGCTTCGAGGACAGTTAATAAGGTAATAACCCCGGGAGGTTCTACTGTTTCCTCTGGGGTTGGAGTAGTCTTAATCTCCCCGGGAAAACATGTGATGCCTCGGGCTTATTCATTGACTAGTCCGTGCTCCAATAACGTAGCAGAGTACAACGCACTTCTCATTGGACTCAGTTTTGCCAAGGAGCTGGGGGTCGAATATCTCGAAGCTTTTGGGGATTCTCAACTGATAGTTAACCAAGTTCGCGGAGAGTATGAAGTCAAGAATCCTGACCTAATCCCATACCACCAGGAAGCCATCAGAATGGCAGAATCTTTTGAAGAATTCTTTATCGAATACATCCCTCGCCTCCAGAACGCTTATGCGGATGCACTGGCAGCGTTAGCGGTATCACTAGCACAACCTCCCAAAACTGAACTTTTGGTCACGGTGAGGACGCATCAACTCTGCATACCCATATACAGTATGGAGATTGAACAAGAAGATGATTCCCGAGATTGGCGTTTTCCCATCATTGACTACGTCCAGTATGGTATTCTGCCAGAAGACGTAAAAGAAAAGGAATCAATCCGTCGAAGAGCTCCAAGATTCTTCTATAATACCGAGACCCATATGTTATACCGTAGAGGGTACGATGGTTTGTTACTCCGATGCCTTTCGAACAAAGAAGCAGAAGAAGTTCTTAAGGAAGCACACGAAGGAGAATGTGGCGCGCACCAACCTGGTCCCAAACTATATGATCGCATCAGAAGAATGGGGTATTTCTGGCCAACGATGGTTCGTGACGCAATCGAATACGTACGAGAATGCCACGCTTGTCAGATACATGCAAATTATATGCATCAACCACCAGAGCAGTTGCACGTGTCAATTACGTCGTGGCCGTTCGAGACATGGGGTATGGACATTGTCGGTCCTATTTTTCCCCCTTCAGTCAAAGGCGATCGATTCATCCTCGCAATCACGGACTATTTCTCAAAATGGGCTGAAGCGATTCCGCTTAGAGAAGTGAAGACGAACAACGTCATCAATTTCATCAAGCATCATGTCATATACCGACACGGCGTGCCAAGACGGATCATCCACGACAACGGTCCGCAGTTCATAAGCAACGCCTTCATCATGTTCTGTGACAAGTTCAAGATCGAAGATGTTTCGTCGACAGCTTTTTATCCCGCCGCAAACGGATTAGCTGAGGCGTTCAACAAGACGATTATTAAGATCCTGTCCAAGCTCGTGAAGACCAATAAACGAGACTGGGACGATAAACTCGGTGAACCTGAATCCTAAGCAGGGATAAGTCTGCGCCTAACACGCGCTGCCGGTTTAGTCTTTTTCCGCAGAAAAAAAACACCAGAGTTCGATTCTGGGGTATTCTGTCTTGAAACCTAAGCAAGGATAAGTCTGCGCATAACCTGCGCTGCCGGTTAGTTCTTAACCGCTAAAAAGAACACCCGTCCACATATTCAATATTGTGGCAGGTTGTTATTAATAACACCAAAATCCATGCCTTACACGCATGGGGAATGTCATCCTAAATCCTAAGAAAGGATATGTCGAAGGAGATCTGGTCCTCGCTGCTCGCCGACCAATAATTCTCACCTCCAAGAAGAAAGGTAAATTCGAACCCAAATGGGAAGGACCGTTTGTAATAGACACAGTCTATTCAAACGGCGCATATCGCCTGATTACTCAAGAGGGCGCCATGCAATTAATGCCAATAAATGGGAAGTTCCTGAAAAAATACTATCCCTAGTATGTTCAGGATAACCCATTTACCGGGAAGTTCCTTGAAGAATATTACACTTAATGTTCTAAAGGATAACCCAAAATTATTTTATCCACCAAAATCCCTCACTGATCAGTTTCAATTGACAGTGGGTCCACCAAAAATGTCCATACGGCCCTCTTGACTCTTTCCATAGACGAGAAGGTCCCCTTTCAGATCAGAGTCTCCTTTCGATAAACGAAAGAACTCCTTTCTCTTCTCTTTGGTTAAATCTTCTCACGGTTATAGCCAAAGTTGAAACTTCACTTCGATAAACGAAGTTTTCAGTTTAGATAACTCATCCTATAAAAGGCAAGTTTATCTAAATTTTCCAGATTCTCGGAGTGGACACCCCACTTCTAGTTTCTTCTTCGCTGGAAATAGAATATAAAATTCTTCCTTTCCAGAATCAGGGAATAGAATATAAAATTCTTCCTTCCTTGTCTGTCGGGTTCGCCTTCACCCTAAAAGAAGACCGGGAAATAGAATATAAAATTCTCCCTTTCCCGCACCAATCTTTTCCCAAAATTTGTCAATTTAGGATTCATCCTAGGAAGTTTATCCTGAATCCTAAGCAGGGATAAGTCTGCGCCTAACACGCGCTGCCGGTTTAGTCTTTTTCCGCACAAAAAAAACATCAGAGTCCGATTCTGGGGTATTTTATCCTGAAACCTAAGCAAGGATAAGTCCGCGCTTAACCCGCGCTGCCGGTTAGTTCTTAACCGTTAAAAAGAACACCCGTCCACATATTCAACATTGTGGCAGGTCGTTATTAATAACACCAAAATCCATGCCTTACACGCATGGGGAATTTCATCCTGAATCCTAAGAAAGGATATGCCGACGCCTAACACGCGTCGCCGGTTTAGTCTTTCTCCTTGGAAAAAGACACCAGAGTTCGATTCTGGGGTATTCTATCCTGAAACCTAAGCAAGAATAAGTCTGCGCATAACCTGCGCTGCCGGTTAGTTCTTAACCGCTAAAAAGAACACCCGTCCACATATTCAATATTGTGGCAGGTTGTTATTAATAACACCAAAATCCATGCCTTACACGCATGGGGAATGTCATCCTAAATCCTAAGAAAGGATATGTCGACATCTAACACGTGTCGCTGGTTTAGTCTTTCGCCATAGAAAAAGACACCAGAATACCAGTCTGGGGTACGGGTAGCCTATTCCTGTAACAATGGCGAAGTCTACGTATTCGAAGTCGTAGCATCAAGTCTAAGGGATTTCATTCCTTTAGCACAACGTTACATGCGGAACGGATTCCGATAATCCGCATGCTAGCCCGACTCAAACGGTAGTCGGTAAAGGCTAATCAAACCCGTTGAAGGCTGGGGGTTAGCCAAAAATCCTAAAGTCAACACCTAACACGTGTCGCCGGGTAGCCTATTCCCGTAACAATGGCAAATTCTATGTATTCGACATCATAGCACGAAGTCTAAGAGAGTTTACTCCCTTAGCACAACGTTACATGCGGAACGGATTTCGACAATCCGCATGCTAGCCCGACTCAAACGGTAGTCGGTAAAGGCTAATCAAACCCGTTGAAGGCTGAGGGTTTGCCAAAAATCCTATGAGTATTATGGTCAATCATTTCAAACGGAATGAGGAATCATAATAAAGATAAAAACCAGTTTCACTAAGAAAATCAAATGTCAAAGTTTTCAGCAAATAAAATCATACATCAAGCCCATGGCTAAGGATCTGCTGACTAAACTTAGACAGCTTCTCATCATAAGCTTGCCTAAGCTCATCCTGCAACTCGGCTCTGATGGACTCTTCATTGGCGGCTAAAGTCTTCACCGCAACTTCCTCTGTCTCGACCAGCTGCTGCTTCAAGGACTTCAGCTCATCAGATAAAGCAGTGTGTGTTTGCTGATCCTGCAGCTTTGTCATCTGGAGAATACTCAAAGTCTCCTCCTTCTCACGGAGTTCTCGTCGGAGCTGATCTATTTGGGTCTCACAAGAAGCGATGGAAGAATCAAGATCGTCAAGTGAGGATGATTTAGTAGCAAGGTTAGCCTCAACTCGATCTATTCGGCCCCGCTGCACCTGAATCTCGAGCCCAGCAACCATCCGAGTGCTGCGCCATGACTGTAAGCGAGTATCCAACTCAGCAGCAATGAATGAAGAGGCACCTGCATCCCGGAGCTCGTAAAACATCTGAAGCTCACGCTCTAAGCAGTCAAGGTCATCGAATATAACTCTCGCCAGATCCGGGTATCCCGCATCCCTTATTAAATTTATTTTAGAATCAAGGAATGGTTTAAACTGGCGAAGGGAAAACCCGTCGTGGAGGAGTTTACCAAGCATAACATTCATAAAGGAGAAGAAAGAGCGGACTTCTACACAAATGACGATCTTCTCAGGGTCATTGTCCGATAACAACTCCTTCACGAGGACATGAAGCCGAGAGGAAAGCCCTACACAAAAGGGAGAAATCCGTCAAAAAGCCTTAATAAAGAAATAAACGACATTTTCAGCGGCTTAATTTATACCTCCTTCCCCTTGAGTCGCTGGGGGTGGCGGAGACGTAACGGCCGTGGGTGTGTCAACTGGTGGAGTTGGTCTCACAGCCGGCTCAGCAGGATCAGCCTCGGCAAAAGCTCCTGTTAAACACAGAACAGAATGTTCAGATGCATTACATTATAGCTGCATTAGTCAAAAAATTGGCTAGTCCTATAATTAACTCGAGAAGAGGCGTGAACTTTCAAAAGAACCATTCTCGGGATCCTGAGGGAGTACGGGCTCAGGAAACATATCCTCGGGCAGTGGGCCATCGATCTGAGGAGAGTCATACATGAAGTGGAACATAGAAGTGTCTGCAGGCAGACCTGCCTCGTCAAAATCGTCGATCGAAAAATCTGACACAAGGAAATGTAAGTACGAAAGAAGAATGAAGAGAATATGACCAATGGAAATAAGTTACCTCTCGTAGATGTATCTGGATTCACTGAATCAGGTCCTACATTAGTAGCCTCCCTAAAGTCGGCGACTTCTGCAGGTTTTTCTACCTGGTAGGGTGAGTCAGGCTCACCAGAAGATACAAACTCATGAGGAGCAGGATCGAAACTCATCTCCCCTTCCTCGCGCTCTCCTGCATGGAATGGGAAAGCATGAGCCTAAAAATCTAAATGATCAAGAGAATGATCTATAGAGTAGATGTTACCTCTGTCGTCTAAACGATCAAGAGAATGATCTATAGAATAGATGTTACCTCTGTCGCTAGCAGGATCATCACCAGCCAAGTCCATCTCAGATACCCGCGAATCTACAGGCGGCTTATGGGCTAGTCTTTTCCGCCTATCAGCACGGACAGTAGTCGAAGGTCTTACCCGGGCAAAAGGACAGAATTCCTCTTCACTGTTTGTCGCTGTCCCTGAAATATCAGATGGTGGTCAGGACTGACAATTCGGAAATGCAGAAAGAAAAGATGGGTGACTAACCTCGCTCGAAATCTGCCTCGTAGTCTTCAGGATCTCCGCCTGAAGCCTCTCCAGCAGAACTAAAGGCCCTATGACCTTCTGCATCAAGTCGGCGGGTCTTGCCCCGCGCCCTCTGTGACCGAGCACCGTCCCGGATCACATGAGAATCAATCTGAGAGGCTTGTTCGGCCACCAACTCTTCAATAGGCTTCACAGAGACAGTCTTATTAGGTACTAACAACCACCGGCAGCTCAAGAAAGTGAGGTTCAACTGTCGCTCAGTACCCGGGAGACTGAACCTAGCACCAGTGCAGCCTGTCACGGTCCACAACCATGCACGAAGACCGTCCACCAAACCTCCATGAGCCTGAAGATGCTGGCGTGGGTTCCCGACATAAAGCTGGTCATAACCAAACTGGCGAGCGAATCGGCAGGGTAGATATGGCTCTATAAAACACTGATTCCCCACCCGGAAAGTCAGGTAGCCCGGCCTGATGTTCACTAACCAATTAAAGCAGCCAATATCTAAATAAGTGCGATACTCCCTCGGCTTCTCCTCATCAATCAAACACTCGCCATACCGAATGGAGAACTGCGGAAAGCAAGTGGAGAATGCCCAGCACTTGTGGACCTGTAGCTGCCTCCTGATATCAGAGAATCCTCGCCCTTCCCACTCGCCATTCTCAAGCAGCTGTAGTAAGGGAACAGAGTGGTCCATGGCATGCGGTACCGACATCATGTCAGAACGATGAAGGATGAACCAAGCCATCAAATAAATATACGGAAGCTCCACCTTAGTGGTAGGAATCTGAGTCGGCGATTCCTTCTCCTCCCGTGTAAAAGCACCAGAAATCTGTCGTAACCCTCGATGAATGTTAGCCACCATCACCAGAAGAAGGGAAAGTTCCTTTCTGTAGGTAAGTTGAACCGCATGGTAGAGCACTTCTAGTGGTAGAGCGTCACCAGACTGATACGGGACCACGCATTTCTTTAACCAGATAGCGAGGTAACCGGCAAGAAGGGTCATCGGACGAATCGGCACAGTCGCATGGAATAAAAATGATCTGAACTTGGTCCCTGCAGGAAAGCCGCTCTCAGGACTGCTATTAGTATAGGAGCGAGCGTCAACCTTCTTCAGCAAATCATTGACCCCTGAAGGAGTAAGCGGTGCCAGTTCACAAATAGTTTCGCCAGAATTGCTCTCCAGATTACTGAACAAATAAGATGTGAACTGCTTCAGGCTCACATTTGATTTGGTCCTCTTCGCTAGGGGCTTAGACTGCGCCAAAGCAATGTGATAGTGACAAGTGAGGTCCCATAAAGTCTCGTAACGGTCGGGCATGCGATCCTTCAGCTGACTCAATTCATGGTTGGAAGGAAAATACTCCTGGTATAACATCTGACCCATGGGCAGACCAGAAATCTTATGCATCTCATGAAGAGCCAAACCCAACTCTCCGTGCCTAGTCAGAAAGGTATTCGAATCCGGATTATAAAGCTTACATAGGGCAAAGAAATGCTTCGCACTAACGGGTAAACCATGCATGGTGGCGCGAATGGCTGCATAAAGACCGCAAGCGTGCAACTCCTCGCTCCATCGGCTCAGGACGTACTTTATCATACGAGCCCACCAAAACTTGTCCAAAGAATGGACCCAACCATAGAATCTGTGACGCGGCGCAGGCATCTCCCGTCCTAAGTTAGCGAGGCGATTCCTCAAAGTGGAAGCAGACGCAAGGAACTCGTTACGGGGCGGTGCATCTAGCCCCAGTACTCCAGGACGCAGTCCAACAATGTGATTCCTGCTCGAACCAGGAACTGCCTGGTGAGTAATGTAGCCGCAGTGAACGCTCTCATGCTCCTCTGTCAAACGCCACGACATCTCCCGTTTCACGGCCTGACGCCTAAGCTCAGTCAAAGAACGATGTCGAGGAATCTTCGGCAAATATAGGAAACTACTGCCAGTCCTATGAAGCCACTGCTCGGCGTCGATAAATGCTGCATCGGGATCTCTGACAGAATCGCCAAACAAAAAATCAGTCTTCCTGAGAGACTGAACGGAACTAGCATCCTTCACGAGGGGCGCATCTGTAATTAGCTGACGAAGGGCTTGATGTCCACCTTCCTTCACCACTTGGGCAACCTCTGTCGACGTGCCCGGAACAAACTGGGAAGCAAGTGGAATCGGCGAAAAATCATCAGACGTCGAATAATATTCGTCACGACGTCCATTCACCGCGTGCGATGAAAAAGCTCCGGAAGGATACTCCACTGAAAACAAGCAATTAAGTGTTTGTTAGTTTCAGGTATAAAAGGAAATTGAACCCATCTTACAAATCGGTAAGATAGAGTCATTACCTTATAAAGGGTGAGACGATTTGGCCACATTGTGCATTTATGAGATAGGGCATATTGACAATATATCCCTGCCTTATAAAACACAATGCAGCGTCAAAACGCCCCCTTTGTTTTGAGATGTGGTTTTGACCAAGCAAAACCCATCTTTAAAGCGTCGATCCTCACCAAGGAGAATCAAGGCTCTTCCCGATTGCCTCACCAAGGAGAACAACGTGGGGGTTAAAAGGACCAATTTGCAAATTTTCAGAAAAAGAGGGTTAATTTGTAAAATTTCTATCTTTAAAGCGTCAATCCTCACCAAGGAGAATCAAGGCTCTTCCCGATTGCCTCACCAAGGAGAACAACGTGGGGTTTAAAAGGACCAATTTACAAATTTTCAGAAAAAAGAGGGCTAATTTGCAAAATTTCGAATATGCAAAAAATAGCTCACCAGCATATGAAGGGAGCACGCCGTCAGCTGATGCAGCAGGGGAACGACCTCTCGAGACTCGCGACATAATGACCTATAAGATAAATCAAGAGGTCAGATCTAGAAAAAATCCTCCTTTTATTGCAATTCTACCCCCTGAAAGATAAGCTCGAGGCGCCAAATTATAATCCTGACCCTCGCATGCAATCCCACAAGTTCATAAATTAAATTAAGCATAAAAAAATACTAAAATTATGGAAGATATACCTGAGGGAAAGCTCGAAGATCCAATAAAAATTAGATCTTGAAAAGTGCTCGAACCACGCGCTCGAGGGGCCTGAGAAAAATTCTAAAAATGGAAGTTTTGGGAATTGCTCAGTCCAAGATTCGAAGGAAAGCCAGATTAAAGACAAATATCAAGGTTTGAAAGAGAATGGATGCTCGAGGGAAGAGAAATCAAGAGAAGAGGGGGAGGGGTTCGGCCGGCCCTAGAAGAAAAAAAAAGAAAAAGAAAAAAAAAAGAACCCTTTTTATAGCCTTGGACCAGATCTGGCTGAACCAGACCAGACCGGGCTGAACCAGACCAAGCCAGATTGGACCAGAATAAGCCAGAATGAGCCAGATTGAGCCAGATTGAGCCAGAATGAACCAAATCGAGCCAGATTGAACCTGGCTGGACCTGACCAGACCAGAATGAGCCAAATTGAGCCAGATTGAACCAGAATGAGCCAGTCTGAGCCAAATTGAACCAGTTTGAACCAAATTTGAACCAGAATTCAAATTGGAGCTGAATTAAGCATTGGAACGATTTTAGATCAACCTACGGTTCAGTCCTTCACCTATTTAACCCCTCTACCATATATTTGGAAGGGTCGGAGAGAGTTTTGAACCCAAATACTGCCTTTTGGCACATTTTTTGGGGCCGGTTCAGATTATTCGAACCTGAAGAATACTCCAATAAGGTATACGAGTATAAGCTATTCCCTCCTCTTTGTTGAGAAGTTTCTGGAGAATATTTTTCCAAAAAAAAAATATTCTTAAGAATAACTCAACATAACTCCCAGGAGTGTATGAGTATAAACTAGACCTCCTCGCTCCAACTCCTTAAGAGCTTAAACTGTGTAGACTCCAAAAGACTTACGAGTATAAACTGTGTTAAATGTCAGACAACGCGTCACAATGGAGATTCAAAGCCGTCAACCGATGGTCAAGTCCATGTTGAAGCAACTAACTCGAGCTAAAAAGCCAGGAAATCAAGAATCGACTTCAAATTCAAAATTCCGACAACGGTCAGACAATAAATGCAGCACCGGAACCCTCTAAAACATTCGACAAAGCACCGAATAGCCTAGAGGATTGAAGGAATCGAGAACAGAAGCTATTCCAAGATCCCGTTACACCGATTGAAGGTTGGGACAGTCATATCCAAAGTAGTCCAGACTCTTCTATAAAAGAACGAGGCTGGAAAACTTTGGAGGGGGTATCTGTAGGCATATAAAATTGCTTATAGGTCCCTTAACACGACTCAACACGAACTAATGAACCATCGGGCAACGTATCTAAGCACGAATGTCAGTCCACAACACCGAAGCCAAGTGACACGCAATGAAGCGGATTAACAAGGCTACGAAGCTGACGAACCGCACGTGAACGACGGAACGAATCCACTCGCGTGCGGAATCAAACCAAGCTTTGAAGAGTCAACGAGTGATCCAACCAAGGAAAGGTGGCTCGGCCAAAGCCGAGCCACCCTGAGGTGGCTCGGTGGCCGAGCCACCTTGAGGTGGCCGGCCCAGAGCCGAGCCACCTCAAGGTGGCCGGCTGCACTGTGCCCAAGGCACAGTGAGGGTAGCCTATAAATAGGCCCCCTTTTGTTCATTTTCAAAGGTTGGACTTTTGAGAGCCGAAACTCTGCCGGATTGAAGATCGAGCTTAGAGTTTTGAAGACTTGAAGACTTGGACATCCAGATCTGATCCTCGGCGAGCATCCACGTCACAAAAGGCAGGAGTTCGAGAGAGGGGAAGAACAGATCTGAGATCTACACGAGATCACACTCCGGATCTAAGCTTGGTCTTAGATCCCGAGATCCGAGCGATTATTTCCTTAGTGAACTAATCCCTCCCGGCTATTATTCCCTTCGTGGGATAATACCCGTTAAATCGTGTAGATCCGACCGGATCTAGATCGCGCGGTGTTCCACGGATTAACCCCGGCGTTGGCAAAGAACCCACACAAGCGAGCGACCGCAAAACAGGAGCTCGTGATTTGTTCACAAGGAGAAAGTTGTAATTTTTCTTTATTTTCTTTGATTTCGTTGTAACCGGATCTAAAAAAGACCGGATCTTTTGTAACGCAAAAAGTTGTTATTGCTAACTATAGAGTGCATCTTGTCGGTTTTAGTTCTCCTACACCTAGCTGTTGATAGACCGAGTAAGGAAGGAGGTTGACGCTGGCTCCCAAGTCTAGAAGTGCCTTATCAATGTGAGTGTTACCTATGACGCATGGAATTGTGGGACAACCAGGTTCCTTATATTTTAACGGCATTGGTTTCGAAAAGATTTCACTGAGGTTGGCAGCTAAGAAGACTTTCTTGGGAACATTTGTGGTTCTTTTCTTAGTGCATAAGTCCTTCAAGAACTTTGCATAAGAGGGAATTTGTTCAATTGCATCTAAGAGAGGGATGTTGATCTTGACCTGTTTGAATGTTTCTAGGATTTTCCTAAAAAAGACCGGATCTTTTGTAACGCAAAAAGTTGTTATTTTGAGATCACAATGAATTCAATGAAGAAGACGATTTTCCCCGCGAACATAGAGTGCATCTTGTAGGTTTAAGTTCTCCTACACCTAGCTGTTGATATACCGAATAAGGAAGGAGGTTGGCAACGGGCCTATACCTATCTAGATCAGGCTCAATCTCAAGTTCAGCATTTTGGTCATTAGAAGGAATTTCTTCATCGGAAGGAGTGTTTTGAAAGGGAGAAGGGGTTTGATCCGGTGGCATTCTAACCTGATTGTCTATTTGTTTTCTTGATCTCAGAGTGTGAATTGCATTCAGTTGAGCTGGGTTGTTGGAACTGGATCCAGTGTCTTTAGGGTTTGCAACAGGTTTCTAACCGGGCTATGGCTTGTGTGTTCGAGTTGAGCACTTGGCCGGTGGTTTGCATGAAAGAATTTAGAGTGGTGGATGACTGGGTCAACATGTTGGTAGTTTGTGTAGAAGCTTTGATCATAGCTTCTAAACCCTTTTCTAAGACACTCAAACGTTTGTCATGATCGAAATTTGATTGATTTGTAGGCTGGTGAGGATGAGGATGTTGGTTTGGAAAAGGTGGGTTAGAAAAATTGTTCGGTTTATTGAACGGGACAGTGTTTCCCCTAGGGAATTATTGGTTCGACGCGGGAATGAAGTTTTGATTTCCGGGAGAGTTTCCTTGGTTCCAAGCAAAGTTAGGATGATTTCTCCAACCTGGATTATAGGTTGGAGAAAATGGATCATTTCTGGGATGCTGGAATGCAGCGTTCATCTGTTCTAAAGCATGGTTGTTTCCTAGAAGAGGACATTCCTCTGAAACGTGGGTAGGAGACTGACAGTTATGACATCCCGGGGCAGAAATATGATTGATTTGAGCCGGAGCTCGTTCCTTAACTTCTAAGGCTTCTAACCTCCGCAGAATCGTCGCCATCTTCGCTTCAGATGCAATGTTTGACTCCAGGGAAAGACCACTAGACTTAGATTGGGAAACAGATGAAACCCTGTCATCACAGTTTTCCCACTGCATTGTTTTCTCGGATAGACTCTCTAGGAATTCCCAAGCTTCATCGGCGTTTTTTCTCATAAAATCTCCCTGACACATCGATTCTAAAGATGTTTTTGAAGAATAGTCCAATCCTTCATATATGACTTGGCACAATCGCCATTTTTCTAGACCGTGATGAGGACATTGGATTAAAAGATCTTTAAATCGGTCAAAGTATTTCCAGAATGGCTCTCCCGGGACAATTTTGAAATTCTGAATGCTGTTCCTAAGCTTTACCGTTTTGTGAATAGGGAAAAATTTCTTGAGAAAAACGGTGACAAATTCCTCCCAAGTTGAGATGGAATTTATCGGTAAGCTGTACAGCCATTTTTTAGCTTTGTCCTTTAGAGCAAATGGAATAAATCTAAGCTTAATCGCATCTTCGGTTAATTCTCTCATTTTTATCATAATACATACTTCCTCAAATTCCGAGATAAATATATATGCATCTTCTGTTTCATTACCTAGGAATTTGGGAAGCATGTTAATGAAATGCGGTCTAAGCTCGAAATTTGCTCCATTTACTTCGGGGAGTCTTATGCAAGATGGAATTGCATTTCTGGTGGGGTAACACATATCCTGAAGAACTGGTTGATTTGCCATTTCTTGGATTGGTTCAACACGGATTAAGCGATGAAAATTATTCCGAACCCAAAATTGCATACACCAAATTTTTTTTTTCTTTTTAAGGAAAGAAAGAAAATTAGTTTTTTTTCTTTTAAGGAAAGAAAGAAAATTAATTTTTTTTAAAAGGAAGGAAAGAAAGAAAATTAGTTTTTTTTATATGAGAAGATAAAGAAAAAGAAAAATCCTAACTAAAACAATTCAAGGCAATCACTTTTCAATCAACTCTAACTCTAGGGTTTAGCCTAACTCCGCTAGACCAGCTCCTAACCAAAAATTCCTACAGTGAAAAGATCAAAGTTTTACCCAGATAGTTAGCCAGGTAAGGATAGTACTAGAGGGTGATCAAAGATTAATTAAGTACCTCTTTCCTTGCGGAGCGTTTTACGCAACCCCTAAACCTTGCCTTAGACACCAACTATTCTGAGAAAACTTAAACCGTTCACTTAAGGATTTCTTGTTCCTTATTGAGCTCGAATCCTTAGGGACCAACGTCTAATGAGTTTTAGAAGGCTTGGGTTTGTGAAGTGAGGAATTAGTGATTTGTGGGCTAAGGAAAGGGTGATGAAATCCCTTACCTTATATTGATTGGGGTTTTGCCCTTAAGAATGTTTTAAGTGTGTGCCAAATCAAGTGCAACAATCACTTTGGTGAATTCCTACACTATATTAAATGCAACCCTAGAAATTAAAAGCGACTAAAAAGGATGATAAAAAGAAAATCTTTTTTTTAATTATGGTCAACAACAATCAAATGTGAGAAGATGGCTCATGTTTAAATTTATTATCTTGTTAGTTAATGTCCAAGTGAAAGATGAATTTTATTATGATCAACAAAAATAAAATCTTTTTTTTAATCCTAATTGTCTCTAATTGTGAAGCTAACTGATAATCATATTTTTATTACAATTTTATATCCTTATTATCTATTTTACATGAATAAATATATCATCAATACTTGTTTTTAGATTAGTTTATACATAAATGAATGGAAATATAAATAAATATTATTAAATATAAAAACCTCTCAAAATCTCTCTTCTCTGTTTTGTAGCATGAAGCCTATCAAGAAAGTGAAGAAAATAATCAATTAAAGCCAAAAGCCAAAATGTCCAAAAGAAGCAAAATCCTCTTTATTCTCAAATGAGCTTGAAGGCCCAAAGCCCATCAAAAGAAAAAAATGAATGAACTTGGATGCAAATAGTGGAATGAGATGGACTTGGATGCAAATACCACATGACCAAACCTGCTACAAGACCGAACCTTCATCTTTGGAGCTCTCATATGGGCCGGACTTGCTTGGAATTTTACAAAATCAAAGATGGGCCGGATTTGTTTGTTTAACTCTTCATTTGCATTTTGGAAAATCACAAGTCCAACACATGGGCTAAAGAGAATTGATTTGGAGATTTGATTGCACATGGGCCGACTTTGTTGCATGAAGAAGAGATTTGCAGCTGACCTTTGAATGGGCCAAAGAAAATCAAATAAAATCATATGCCATTGAATTGCTTGTGGTTGAATAGGACCTCGGGGACTGCAGCTTCGATTTGTTTTTGGTTGAATAGGACCGAACAAATGGCAATTGAATGGACCAAATTAAATGAACTGCAGCTTTGATATTTTTGTTAGGAATCGGACTTGAGTGACTGCTGGAGTTGGATTTCCACATGGGCCAAAATTGATCAATTGATGGGCTGCAGAAAATTAAATTCGAAATTCAAATCATATGGGCTAGAGAAGAACAAAAAGCAAACTCTTCACTAACAAATTTTTGATCCAATGGCTCTCATTCACTGATGTTTACTATAAATAGGGGTAGAGAGTGAGGGGTTAGAGGTGTGAAAATTTTGTAAACTCCTTTTGGAGAGGAGGGCTACTCTTAATTGAGAAGGCCTTCCAAAATTGTAACTTTAGTTGCAATTAATAATAATAATTTTTTCACCACTTTAAATTTTTCTCTTCTTCTCTTTGTTGGATGATGAAGATGAAGATGGAGATGGAGAATTATTTGAAGGTTTGCATTTCTTTCTTTTTCTCTTTTATTGCTTATTAGTTTTGAAGGTTTGCATTTCTTTCTTTTTCTCTTTTATTGCTTATTAGTTTAGATTTATTTTCATGCTTGTAATTAGATTTTATTTTTCTTGTTAAATAGCCAAGAGGCTAGAACCCTCTTGCCTTAGATTTATTTCATGCTTATAGAGTAGATTTATTTTCTTGCATTTAATTCTTGTAATTTTATTTTGTAATTAGATTTTGCAATTTATTTTGTAGTTAGATTTTAATTTCTTATACTATTCACCTTGAGGCTAGAACCCTCTTGGATTTGGTTTTTCTTTATGTTTATTTTTATTTTATTTGATTCGCCTTTAGGCTAGAACCCTCTAGGGAATCACCCTTTTCTAAGAAGTGGGTTCAATTATAGATTACCCATATCTATAATTGAATCCACCATCTTTAATTTCTTGCATTTTCTTTTATTCTATAATTTTGTTCTTCATTCTTATTTTTTATTTGTTTCTTGATTTTATTCATTTTTCCTTCTCACCTTATTGTTCATACTCACTCTCATTTACACTTTGCACCTATTTACACACCACTTTCACTCTCTCAATCTCTTCACAATCACATTCACTTATCACTCCTACTTGTCACGCACACAACATAAGAACCGATTTTATATTTTCTCCTACAAAACACCTTCCTCGTGGGATCGATATCTTAAATACTATAACTTGACACGGTTGTGCACTTGCAACCTTTTTGGTACATGTTTATGCCGCATCAAGTTTTTGGCGCCGTTGCCGGGGAAGGTGCTTAAGTAGGTTTTAATTATTTTGGTTCTTTAACTTGTGTGTTTTTTGTGAAGGAAACGCTTGGAGCTTGAAGATCGCGGATTTGAGAGCTAGGATTTGAAGATTTGCTTTCGGGTAAGTCCTCTTTCTAGTTTTTAATTCCACCCTTTAGCTACTTCTTCACAATTAGAGACAATTAGGACTTAAAAAAGAAGAAGAGATTTTATTTTTTGTTGACCATAATAAAATTCACCATTCACTTTGACATTTACTAACAAGATAATAAATTCAAACAAATCCCCCCTTCTCATTTGTTTGATTGTTAACCCTAATTAAAAAAAAGATTTTTCTTTTCCATCCTTTTTAGTTGCTTTTAATTCATAGGGTTGCATTTCATATAGTTAGTAGGAATTCACCAAGTGATTTGAGCATCTTGATTTGACACACACTTAAAAATATTTTTAAGGGCAAAACCCCATAATCAAGATAAGGTGAGGGATTTCATCACCCTTTCCTTAGCCCAAAAATCACTAATTCCTCACTACACCACCCAAGCCTAATAAAACTCATTAGACGTTGGCCCCTAAGGATTCGAGCTCAATAAGGAACAAGAAATCCTTAAGTGAACCGGTTTAAGTTTTCTCAGATTAGTTGGTGTCTAAGGCAAGGTTTAGGGGTTGCGTAAAGCGCTCCGCAAGGAAAGAGGTACTTAATTGATCTTTGATCACCCTCTAGTACTATCCTTACCTGGCTAACTACCCGGGTAAAACTTTTATCTTTTCACTTTAGGAGTTTTTGGTTAGGAGCTAGTCTAGTTGAGTTAGGCTTAACCCTAGAGTTAGAGTGATTGAAAAGTGATTGATTTTGATTTTTTTTAGTTGGGATTTTTCTTTTTCTTCAAAAAAAAAACTTTTATTTTTCCAAAACAAAAAAAAGTTATATAAAAAGTAATTGTTTTTGGTGCATGCAAAACGTGGATTAGGGACAATACACATCAACAAATTCATTTTGAACAAATGGCTAATCCACAAGTTTTTCAAAATTTATGTTATCCCAATATGATTGAAATTTCCAATGAAGTTCGGGAGTTTGTAGAGAGTCCATATCAGTATTCGGTAAATGATCCATTTTTTCCAACCTACAACCCAGGTTGGGCAAGTTACACAAACATTGCATGGAATCAAGGGAACCACTCCGAAACTTAAAACTTCACTCCCTCTTCGACCCAACATTTTCCTAGGGAAAATACAGTTCCTTTCAATTCTCATCCACAATTTCAACAACCCAGTCTGTCACATCAAAATCAGTCTCCTCATCATCAAGTTGTAACTCACACTCCTCTTGATACAGATCATGATGAACGTCTCAATATTTTGGAAAAAGGTTTTGAAATCATAATTAAGGCCTCCACACTAGCCATGGATATGTTAACTCAAACATCCTACACGATGAACTCCTTTATGCAATCAACCGAACTCATACTTAACTCAAACCCAAAAGCCATAGCTAGATTAGAAACCCACATTGATCAACTAGCTAGTGCCATAAGTGAAGGAGAGGAAGGAGAAATTCTGAGTCAACCCGTGGACAATCCTAAGGACACTCAAATGATTACACTACAGTCAGGAAAACAGGCCGATAATCAGGAAAAAATACCTTCAACTCAAACTTTTATTCCAGAACCAATTCCTTCTCCTTCTGATAACTCAAATCAGGAAAGACCAGAGGAAGAAGAAGAAGAGTCAGATCCAAGTTTTGAGGAAATTTATGGTGAGGAGCTGAATACATTAGAGAAGCAGATCGGGTTTGTCAAAATAAAGAAACTGTGTTGGACAATTGCTGTTTTGAACTGAATTTTGAAAAACTCTTTCTTGATGAACTAAGATTTTTGGAAAATAAACAACAACCAAATTTTTACACATCAACCATGAATCCTGGGGTTGAGAAAATTGTTAAAGATAAATTGGTTGTTAGAGAACACACATTCACAAATCAAGAATCTGAGTCCAATATGCATGACACCAATAATACCTACCTTCCATTGCCACAAAAATCATTGAACACCCCGGAATGCTTAGAATTTCAGTACATTGTTGAGTATATCATGTTGAAATTGTTTAAAATCCGTGGGAGAATTTTTAGCAATAAGGTAGGATTCAATATAGAACATGAAATCTTCATGTTGAATATTTCATTCTACATTGATTATTTTGTTTATTTCAGAATAATAAAAAAAATTTATTCTTCTCTCATTTGAGAGTTTCTTGTTCAGTTGTTAAAAAAAAGAAAAAAAAGAAAAGAAAAAAAAAGAAGAAAAAAAAAGAAAAAGAATAAAATTTTTGATTCCATCCTCCTCAGACCAAAGATAATTGCAGATTTTTATCAGCCGACTAAATATAAGTACTTCACTTCTTATCTGCTTTACTTTGTGCATCATAGAATTTGCATTGAGGACAATGCAAAATTTAGGTGTGGGGGTGAGAATTAGTTATTTTTTCTCTTTATTTTATATTTTTAGTTACATTTTTTCCCCTTTTTCTTTTAATTTTTTTTTTTATAAAAATATCGTCACTTGCCAAATTGATAGAGTTATGTAATAATTGATTTGTTTGATAAATTTGAAATTTTCTAATCCTTAGTTGGTTATTTACTTAAGTTCACCTTTTATGATAACTCTTTAGTTGGTTATTTACTTAAGTTCACCTTTTATGATAACTCTAAATAAATTTCTAAGAAATGATTTTCAAAGTAGTATACTTTACTTAAGCCTTAACTTGGACTTTTATTTAAAATAATAAAATTTTTGCATGCTTAGCTTAAAGTTGAAAATAATTTTTCAAAGTGTCTTGATTTACAGATTTTTTTCAAAATATATATACATACAAAAAAAAAATTTGCAAAAGAAGAGTGCGAAAAATGGGCACAAAAAAAATACTCTTGAATTCTAGGTGATTCTATCTTATAAAGCCTAAGCTGACCGAGTAATTAAGCCCAAGGAGTATTTCCATACTTAATGACCTAAGCCCATTTGGGTTGGGATCCATTGGCCCAAAACTCGTTAAATGGTCACTTAGAAAGCCCGTTAAAGTAGAAAAAAATTTTTAATAAATGTTTTATAGTTGTATATATGGTCTTGGAAAATATTTTAAATCAAGCAACTTGAAAATTATTTAAAACAAAGAGTTAGCATGTTCTTTTCAAAACTTTTAAATTAAATTCCTAAGTTTGGCTTGGGTTTGTATTGCTACAATGAGAAGATTTTCTTAAAAATATACTTTAGAGTTATATATAAAAACGTTTTCTTGAGTACTGGCTCCAATTAGATTATCTAAAAGTTATCAAGTGAATTTAGTTATTTACTGACTTCTTTAATTTGGCAAGTTGACCGAATTTTGTGGGTATATTCACTGCAAACCCTCACGAGACTACAACTCGTCCACTAGGGTAACCTAGGGGTTTAAAGGCTTGTTGTATGTGCTAAATACAACCGCGATTCCTGTAAAAGTGAGTTAGGATTTTCTTTTTATTTTCTTTGCTAGAGGACTAGCAAAAGTTTAGGTGTGGGGGTATTTGATAATCATATTTTTATTACAATTTTATATCCTCATTATCTATTTTACATGAATAAATATATCATTAATAATTATTTTTAGATTAGTTTATACATAAATGAATGGAAATATAAATAAATATTATTAAATGTAAAAACCTCTCAAAATCTCTCTTATCTATTTTGTAGCATGAAGCCCATCAAGCAAGTGAAGAAAATAATCAATTGTAGCCAAAAGCCAAAATGTCCAAAAGAAGCAAAATACTCTTTATTCTCAAATGAGCTTGAAGGCCCAAAGCCCATCAAAAGAAAAAAAATGAATGAACTTGGATGCAAATAGTGGAATGAGATGGACTTGGATGCAAATACCACATGACCAAACCTGCTACAAGACCGAACCTTCATCTTTGGAGCTCTCATATGGGCCGGACTTGCTTGGAATTTTACAAAATCAAAGATGGGCCGGATTTGTTTGTTTAACTCTTCATTTGCATTTTGGAAAATCACAAGTCCAACACATGGGCTGAAGAGAATTGATTTGGAGATTTGATTGCACATGGGCCGACTTTGTTGCATGAAGAAGAGATTTGCAGCTGACCTTTGAATGGGCCAAAGAAAATCAAATAAAATCATATGCCATTGAATTGCTTGTGGTTGAATAGGACCTCGGGGACTGCAGCTTCGATTTGTTTTTGGTTGAATAGGACCGAACAAATGGCAATTGAATGGACCAAATTAAATGAACTGCAGCTTTGATATCTTTGTTAGGAATCGGACTTGAGTGACTGCTGGAGTTGGATTTCCACATGGGCCAAAATTGATCAATTGATGAGCTGCAGAAAATTAAATTCGAAATTCAAATCATATGGGCTAGAGAAGAACAAAAAGCAAAATCTTCACTAACAAATTCAAAGGTGAAGATTGTTACTTGGGGCTCAAGACAAATCCAATGGCTCATATTCATTGAAGATTACTATAAATAGGGGTAGAGAGTGAGGGGTGAGGGTGTGAAAATTTTTGTAACTCCTTTTAGAGAGGAGGGCTACTCTTAATTGAGAAGGCCTTCCAAAATTGTAACTTTTATTGCAATTAATAATAATAATTTTTTCACCACTTTAAATTTTTCTCTTCTTCTCTTTGTTGGATGATGAAGATGAAGATGGAGATGGAGAATTATTTGAAGGTTTGCATTTCTTTCTTTTTCTCTTTTATTGCTTATTAGTTTAGATTTATTTTCATGCTTGTAATTAGATTTTATTTTTCTTGTTAAATAGCCAAGAGGCTAGAACCCTCTTGTCTTAGATTTATTTCATGCTTATAGAGTAGATTTATTTTCTTGCATTTAATTCTTGTAATTTTATTTTGTAATTAGATTTTGCAATTTATTTTGTAGTTAGATTTTAATTTCTTATACTATTCACCTTGAGGCTAGAACCCTCTTGGGTTTAGTTTTTCTTTTTGTTTATTTTTATTTTATTTGATTCGCCTTTAGGCTAGAACCCTCTAGGGAATCACCCTTTTCTAAGAAGTGGGTTCAATTGTAGATTACCCATATCTATAATTGAATCCACCATCTTTAATTTCTTGCATTTTCTTTTATTCTATAATTTTGTTCTTCATTCTTATTTTTTATTTGTTTCTTGATTTTATTCATTTTTCCTTCTCACCTTATTGATCATACTCATTCTTTTTCAAATCCACTCTCACTTACACTTGCACCTATTTACACACCATTTTTCACTATCTCAATCTCTTCACACTCACATTCACTCATCAATCTTTGTCACGCACATAACATAAGAACCAATTTCATATTTTCTCCTACAAAACACCTTCCTCGTGGGATCGATATCTTAAATACTATAACTTGACACGGTTGTGCACTTGCAACCTTTTTGGTACATGTTTATGCCGCATCACTAACTAAAGAGGGTGGAATTGAAAACTAGAAAGAAGACTTACCCAAAAGCAATGCTCCAAATTCTTGATCTTCACTCCAAGATTTTCAAGCTCCAAGCGGTTCCTTCACAAGAAAAATACACAAGTTAAAGAACCAAATTAATAAAATCCTATTTTAGCACCTTCCCCTGCAACGACGCCGAAAACTTGATGCGGCATAATTATGTACCAAAATTGCAAGTGCACAATTTATCAAGTTATAGTATAAAAAATATCGATCCCACGAGGAAGGTGATTTTAAGAGATTATTAGAAATGGTTCTTATGTTTTGTGCGTGACAATTAGAGTGTGATTTTGTTGAGTGATTGTTATGAATATATGCAAAAGATAATAAATTGAATTTTAGAGGAGAGAAGGAAGAATTAAAGAATAAATGAAATCACAAGGCAAGAAATATGAATTAATAAAATCAAGAAATAAAACCAAAAATGAAAAGAAAATTTAAGAAAGTTAAGATGAAGGATTCAAAAGAGGTAAGAAATCTAGAATATAATCCACTAACCAATTTCAATTACAAAATATAAACTATTCTCTTTTTATCATATTTCAACTTAGATTTATTAAGCATAGATTATCAAACCATTTAAGGAAAGTGTAACCTATCAAATTATCATCTAAGTCAAAATTACTATTTATGATAAGAACAACAACATGATAATAATCTTAGAATTCATAAGCATAACCTATCAAACCATTTAAGATAAGCATAGATTATCAAATTCTTCTTCTACCGATTAATTCTCTAGTTGATTATCCTAAACATGAACATTTTAAGTGCAAGAGAATAATTCATACAATATAAAGAAAATTAGACTAGTTTCATATAATTCTAAAATTCCAACAAGAATTAAATTCACATCTTTAAGAAATAAAAAAACAAGGAAAAGAACTAATTACAAAAATAAAAAGAAAAGAAAAATCTAAACTATGAACAAGAAATAAATCTAACTACAAAGAAAATAAAAGTCTAAACTACAAAATATATTACAAAAATTAAATGCGAGAAAATAAATCTATTCTACAAATTAAAGTGCAAAAAGAAATAAAAAGACAAGAAAATAAATCTACACTACAAGCATGAATTTAAATCTAACTAATAAGCAATAATAAAGAAATTACTAAAAAGAAATAAAAGAGAAAAGAAATGCAAACCTTCAAATTGCTCTTCATCTCCATCCTCATCATTTAACAAAGAGGAGAAAGAACAAATTTAAAGAGAAAAAGTTATTATTATTAATTGCAACTAAAGTTATAATTTTTGGAAGGCCTTCTCAATTAAGAGTAGCTCTCCTCTCCAAAAGGAGTTTACAAAATTTTCACACCCTCAACCCCTCACTCTCTACCCCTATTTATAGTAATCTTTAATGAATATAAGTCGTTGGATTTGTCTTGAGCCCCAAACAATAATCTCCACCTTTGAATTTACTTTTTGTTCTTCTCTATTCCAACATAGGAGGCCCAAATTGATTTTCAAGAATAAATGAAAACCAAGTTATTTACACAAGAAAATCAGCAGCCCAGGTCCAAAAAAATCACAAGTGGATCCGGTCATTGATTTTCAAAAGAAAGCTTTAACAAGGTCCACATCCATTTGATTATTTGAGCACATTTACTTGTGAAAGTCCAAGTTGCAAGACACTTCACAAACCGGCCCACTTTCAATCACATTTTCTTGTGAAAATCCGGCCCAATTGTAGCTTCCCATTTGATTTGCAATCTGCAACAGATCCGGCCTTTTGATTCATTTTTGAAAATCAATTTTGAAGAGCAAAGTCCACAAGCAATTCAAGTCCGGTCCGGTCTTCATGTGAATTAATTTCCAGCAGCCAAAGTCTATTTCCTTTGGTGTAATCTTTTTGCTTTTGGGCCTTCAAAAAGTCAAAAATTGCACTTAGGCTTCTTGAATCATTTCTTCATTAAATTATGGGATTTTTGTTGAGAGATGAGGGTTTTGAGATTTATTCTTCATTAACCTGCAATTAAGGATAAAAACAATTATTAGTAGTATATTTATTCATATAAAATAGATAATGAGGGTATAAAATTGTAATAAAAATATGATTATCAATTAGTCTCAATGTATCTCTGTACGTAACACGAGTGCGGGACAGACTACCAAGTAGGCATCTTAGGAATACGGCTCATAAGCCTCATCACATCCTAGTGCGTGACGGACTACTAGATAAAATATCCTAACCCGACTCAATGGCTTGTACAAATAGAATATCGATGCAACGTAACACGAGTGCGGGACAGACTACCAAGTAGGCATCTTAGGAATACGGCTCATAAGCCTCATCACATCCTAGTGCGTGACGGACTACTAGATAAAATATCCTAACCCGACTCAATGGCTTGTACAAATAGAATATCGATGGTGATATATCCTATATGATAGAAATATGTGTAAGGATATATGAACAATAAAATATATCCTAACAAAGAGATATAGACAATATATGTGCAAGGATATAAAATTTACACAAGGGTGAATTAATCATAAACTAGATAGAGGGAAAAAACAACAATGAGCAATTGACAAAGGCAATATGAATAATAAGCACGAATGTAAAAGTACGCCAATGCAATCACAAACAAAACGATATGTTTACGAGGTTCGGTCCCCACGACCTACGTCCCCGCTCCTCACCTCGAGGAGATCTCCACTATCACAACCGGGTTTTCTACGTTCACCCGAACAACGTTTACACCTCACAATACAATCACTATGTAATCACACCTCACACACTAAGTGTTGGTCCTAGCCCGTGTCCTCCTCCTCAAGTGCTCGGTTACAACCTCTCCCTAGGCACGTCAACCGACGCCACTCCTCTTGGATTCGACCCCGTCTCTCACCACACACTTCTCTCGTTGTACAAGTGTATTACAAGTGAATCCTAAGCTCAATGTGGGTGTGTGTGTAACAATGAGTAAATAAGATCAAATCAACTAAACTCAAGTATGAAATCTAGCTTAAGAACAATGATAATCAATCAAGTATATAAATGTAAAGCTAGAGTTTGAGTTTAGAAAACTTCTCAATTTGATAACAAGAGATGGAGGGATGATAGTTGGAAGCTCAAACTTCAATAGATAATCTCCTCAAGCTCTTGTGGAATTTGATTCACCAAAACAAACTCTCAATTTGCTTAAAAGCTTTTTAAACCAAACTTAAACAAAACCTTAAACAAGTTTAAACCCTTGTTAAACTATTTTTTAAAATAATCTCTTGGAGAGCTTGAGAGTTGAAGACAATGGGTATTTATACCCTCTCACAACTCAGCCAAAAACTACCCAAGAAAAGGACAAAAAGACCCAGAGAAAATCGGCTCAGAAAAGAGCCGTTAGAAAGCAACGGTCACATAGTCGGTCGACCGGAAATATCGTCGGTCGACCGCGATGAAGATCCCAACCTGGGAATCGAGCAGAAACAGCGTCGGTCGACCGTACCGGTCGACCGGAGGAAATTTCGGTCGACCGACCAAAATTTCGGTCGACCGGATTACTGTAGCAATGCACAGCAATTTTGTAAAATCAATTTAAATAGTAAATGAACTCCAAAAATTATGAAATTTTGTGGGAATGTTCTAGACATGTAGAATAACATGTCAGAGAAAGAATTTCTGAAAAATCATTTCCCAGTTGAGAGAAATAAATGTTTGAACACAAAAATACAGTTTCTGAAAATCTGCTGTGATACACGATTTTGTAAAATCAATTGGGCATAGTAAATCAACTCCAAAAATAGTAAAAACTGGAGGAAAGTTTATAAACATGTAGATAAACATGTCAGAGAAAGAATTTTTCAAATATCACTTCTCATTTGTGAAAACTTATCAGTTTTGTAAAACATGCACGAACATGTGCACGAACGAAAACGTGAATTTGTAAATTCCTTTAAACATAACAAATCAATTTCAAACTTGATGAAACTTTGCGAAATGTTTGTAAACATGAAAACACACATGTTAGAAAAAGAATTTCTCAAATTGAAATTTTTATTTGTGAAAACTCATGTATTTTGCAAGTGTGTCCAAAGCATGAAAACTCAAAACCATGCATGTATATATATAACTATATATATGCATAGAAACCAAATACGTGTGTGTATATGATATTGAGCTTAGAGTATCTAACACACATAATATAAAACCTAAACTAAATATACCAAAGCTTGATCTTGATCTTCAATAGGCTTGACTTGATATATTTGCGGATGAAGCTTGAACTTGATCTTTAACTTGAATTGCATATTGCTTCACTCCACAATTCCGCCAACCTCCATTTGATATCGTCGTTGAAGCGCTATTCCATCCATCCTCCAACAACGTTGTTTGTCTATAATAAATAAGAAAACACAAATACTAGACAAACAACATTAGTGGTAAATTGTTTGTTAAACATCATCAAAACAAGAAGGCCAACAACTACCCCTGTAGTACTGAACTGAGCTCATCAATGATATCCATAAGGCGTGTGTATAATATGTAATAAACTCTTTCTCGAAGTAATCGGGTCAAAATTCATCATAATTCCTTTCAGCATACACATGTGTGTGCTACTACACTATTCATGAATTTATGTATAAAGAAGTACGGCTTAAAACCCGCAAACATATCTCAAACAGATGCAAAACAAAAATTTAGGCAACAGCCTTAGTAGTCGACTACGAGGCTTAGTAGTCGACTACACTGAGTTCATCCAAACTCTGTAATAACATATATCAGTATCAGTAGTCGACTATTAAGAACATTAGTCGACTACTCTGCAAACACACAGTTTCTGTTATACTCAACTAGGCATGAGTAGCCGACTACTAAGCTTAGTAGTCGACTACTCTGTCAAGACACACATTCTTTCGTGCACAAACAGTGCTTATGTCAATTGTACATATCATGACGTTAAAACGAGATTTTATACTTGGCATATACATAGGAATTATCCGAATCATCAAATTTAATTATATCTTCCAAATTAAGGTTTAACATCCTAATTAAACAATTTCTTTAATTATCTCATATGTAAACAAAGTGATTATCAACACATGATAAAAACTACTCATGAACAGAGGTAAAATTTATGTAAACATATTATCTTACTTAGGTATCACAAACCTAGGTTTTAAGCATGATTAATTAATATGAAAACTTAAAGAAACCTTCACGTAATATATCAATTATTTTAAATCAGCATATCTGCGGTTTTCTGCAGAATATATCATTAGTAAATTGAGCATATCTTTTTCTAGACAAACACTTTTTAAGAATAGTTTTATGTTTTAGAAACTAAATCCACATAGATATTATTTGGCACTGGTTTGGTTCAGTTTAGAGTTTATATGATATCTCAAATTTCCAGTTAAAGTTTATACACATGTAGAAGTTTTCTACAGAATATGTCATTAGTAAATTAAGTATATCTTTCTCTATAAAAACTCTTTCTTAGAATGGTTTTCTGTTTTCAAAAATAGGTTTACATCTTTCATTTGACATTGGTTTTGTTCAGTTTAGAGTTTATATGATATCTCAAATTTTCAGTTAAAAGTTACACACGTGCAGCAATTTTTTACAATCTATGATGAAAACAAAAACTAAACCTCTTTATAAATCAATTAGACAACAAATTAGGGTTAACACACGAGTTAAATATAATTATCAAGTTTAAAAAAATTAATTTCCCCTAATGATCATGATCATATTACTATCATAAACAATTAGGAAAAGCTAATGATCTAGCATTGGGTTACCCTAATGATCATGATCATATTACTATCATAAACAATTAGGAAAAGCTAATGATCTAGCATTGGGTTAAGATTTATCATCAAAAATCTCATCTTTATCATATTAGGTTAAGCCTTAAGCATAAAAATATTGATTAAACACTTTTATAATCATTAAACACTATGGGGATGGGTTTGGATGCAGATGATCTTACCTTATCACATGTGCAAGCCTCTGAAACTGATGTGAAACGACTTCTCTTCGCCAAACATCCTAGATCTCGCCTTTTCCTCGCTTCTCGCCTCACATGACGCTCCCAAAATCTCAACTTTAAGGTTAGGGTTTGAGAGAGAGGAAGAGGGGATGCTAGGGTTTCAAACTCTGATGAAAAGATGATAACTTTTGTTTGATACAAACCAGGGAACCTAGTCTGACTAGGAAAATAATCTTTGATATTTTAACTGTAATTTTCTCATCTGATCACAGAATAATGTGATTTATGATTTGTTGGAAAGCTGTTGAAGAGACCTACAACTTTGGTCTTTTGAGTTTTTTCATATTCAAACTGTATTAGTGTGTAAAATATATAAACTCTTAACTGGTTCTTTTTCTAGATTTCTCTTCATGCATGTTTTGTGCATTTGCACTCATATATTCACAAATATACATTGAATTGATCTCAAATCAATTCCTATCATACTCAAACATCAAAATATATTATATTTTCACCGTATAATATATTTATTATTATTTTTCATATAATATTCAAATTTTTGGGGTTTTATATTCTTCCCCCTTAAAAAAAATTTTGTCCCGAAAATTCCGCAATCGCATCCTAGAGATTAATAATATTAGAAAAGCACATTGAAGGGATAATCCAGACAAAAAATATCATATACACATCTCACACCATTAATCTCCAGATATAAAACATAAAAATATTTACACTTAACAATCTAGAATGTCATTATTCCTACTCAACCCCTAACTAGACGGAACTAGTACGTCGGGGGAAAATCCAAACAAGGAACCCCCCCAATATATATACCATGTGTTCCGAATGATTAGGAGTTAAGTGTCAATAACTCCATTCTAACGTTAAGTATGAATATAATCATATAAACAATCCATAAATATCAATCAAAATCAATCAACCCACCTACTCAAACAGGTGTGGGTAGTCACGATGCATAACATATTTGTGCCCCCAAAAATCTGTTGGCCTTCTTGTTTTGATGATGTTTAACAAACAATTTACCACTAATATTGTTTGTCTAGTATTTGTGTTTTCTTATTTATTATAGACAAACAATGTAGTTGGAGGATGGATGGAATAGAGCTTCAACGATCATATCCAATGGAGGTTGGCGGAATTGTAGAGTGAAGCCTACGCAATTCAAAGTTAAAGATCAAGTTCAAGCTTCATCCGCAAGTGTACCAAGTCGAGCTTATTGAAGATCAAGATCAAGCTTGGGTAAATTAGTTTAGGATTTATATTATGTGTGTTAAGTACTCTAAGCTCAATTATCTATACACACATATTTATTGGTTTCTTTGTATATATATAGTTATATATATACATAAATTTTGGTTTCTATGCATATATATAGTTATATATATACATACATAGTTTTTAAGTTTTCATGTTTATAAATATGAAATCACATGTTTTATATTTATTATTGTGTTTAAGAATACATTGCATAGAATATGCAATTTTGTGAAAATTTTGTATTCTTAGTTTTTGGACTTAACAAAAATCATATACATATTTTATTAGGTCTACATAATCATTGTGCAAAGTTTCAAAACATGGTTTAGCCTAAATATCAAAATTCACATGTTTACATTTTCGTGTTTTGGACTATTTTTGCAAAATGATAATTTTTCACAAATGAGAAATGCAATTTGGAAAATTCTTTTTGTAACATGTTCATTTACATATTTATATACATTTTCCAAAGTTTCATAAATTTTGGACTTCATTTGTTATTTTTAATAATTTTCCAAAAGTCAAAAAATCTGTTTTCAAACCTGTTTTTCTGTAGTATCTGTTCGCGGTCGACCGCCACGGTCGACCGCCCATGAGTTCAGAAACTCACTATAGGTTTTTATGGCTCGCGGTCGACCGTGGCGGTCGACCGTAGGTCCAGAGAGTTTCGCGGTCGCCCGCCGCGGTCGATCGTCGCTTGTCCAGAGCAGTAGTTTGGTTTTTTGTTGCTCACGGTCGACCACCGCGGTCGACCGCTGATATGACCGTTAGACTCCAACGGTTATTTTTCTGAGCTGTTTGCTTTGGAATTTTTTGTCATTGGCTTAGGGTTTTTGCTGAAGTTTTGAGTGGGTATAAATACCCCATTGCCTTCAGCTCTCCATCCAAGAATAAGAAATGTTTTAAAGAGTTTTAAAAGAGTTTAAGTTTGTTTAAGCTTGTTTAAGGGTTTGGATTATGAAGAAAGTTTTACAAGAGCTTGAGGAGATTATCAATTGTATTTTGGGCATTCAATCCATCTCTCTCTCTCTCTTGTCATCTAGAGAAGTTTTCCTAAACTCAACTCTAGCTTTTATTTATAATTATTTATTGATTATCATTTCTATTAAAGCTAGTTTTATATTGAGTTTAGATTTGATTTTACTCATTGTTACACACACCAACTTTAGCTTATTGTATTTGCATTCATAATATATTTGGGGTTGTGAGAGTTGTAACATTGAGTGTGAGCTTTCATTGTGTTCTCATCCATAGTTAAGAACAATCAATTATTGTATTGAGCCTAATTGTGAGATACACTTTGTAATACTCTTGTACACCGAGAGAAGTGTGTGGCGAGAGTCGGGGATCGTCCCAAGAGGAGTGGCGTCGGTTGATGAACCTAGGGAGAGGTTGTAACCGAGCACTTGAGGGAGACACGTCTAGTTCAACACTTAGTGGGTGTAGAGTGGGATTACAATAGTGTGTTGTTGTGAAGTTTTCGGTGAACTAGAAAACCGAGTGTGAGGGGTGGACGTTGATCGGTGATCGTTGAAAACCGACATAGTATGGTTGTAAATGTTATTCGGGTGAACGTAAAAAACCCGGTTGTGATAGTGGATTTCTCCCCGGGAGTGGGGAGCGGAGACGTAGGACGGAAGGTCTGAACTCCGCGATCATTTGATTGTGTTTGAGTGTGCTTTGGCGTTTATTCATATTTGCGTTCATTGCTCATTTCGCCATTGTCTCATTATTTATATCATCCACTATCTTGTTTATATTTATTTCACTCTTGTGTTAGTTTTATATCCTTGCATATATCTCATAGCATATCTCATTGCTAGGATATATCCCTTAGTTCATATTGCTTATCCTAGCTCATATATCTTGTTGTATTTCATACTTGCTAGGATAACTCATTAATTAATTTTAATTGACATATAATCGGATTAGATTAGCATAAGACCCTAATCACCCCCCCTCTAGGGTCTAACAATTGGTATCAGAGCATGGTGCTCTTTGATTTAAGGTTTAATCGCCTTGAGTTAAAGATCCAAGTTATCTTTTGTGCTAATCTTGTTTTGATTGCATTTGCATCTTGCTTGCATATTTTTACAAATTATGAATATGAATGATAATAAGGACCCCCCCCCCCCCATATATATATTGTGTGCTCCGAATACTTAGGAGCTAAGTGCTAGTATCATCATTCTAGTGTTAAGTATAAACATGACCATACGGATAACCATAAATCATACAAATCATATTGAATTTTTAATTTACTTGTTCAAACATGTGTGGGTAGTCGTAACGCATATCCTCCTTGTACCCCCATAAAGTCTCCTCAGCTCCTCTTCAAATCCACTGAACTTTAACTAAGGGTATCACCTTATTTCTAAGCTTCTTGTCCTCCTTGGCAAGAATGCATACCGGAATCTTAATCATAGTCAAATCATCGTGAATCTCGACCTCCGGTGCGTCCAACACTCGCTTCTCCTCCTCGTCGCGTAGATGCTTCTTAAGCATAGAAACATGGAAAACATCGTGTATGCTTGACATCGAGAACAGACCAATGTACCTCGGGGCAAGCTTGTCCCATCTACCAAAATGTTGTACACTCTTCATTGGTGATACTTTTAACAAAACATAATCCCCAACCTGGAATTCTAATGGTTGTCGTCTCCGGTCTGCATAACTTTTCTGACGACTTTGCACTATAAGAATTCACTCTCGAATGACTGCTACCTTCTCTGTAGTCTGTCTAACAAGCTCCGATCCAAGCAATAGACCGTCTTTTGGTTCTGCCTAACAAATAGGTGATCTGCAAGGCCTCCCATACAATGCTTCATACATTGCCATGCCAATAGTCCCTTGATAATTATTATTATAGGCAAACTCAATCAATGAGATGTGGTCCTCCCAACTACCCTAAAAATCAATAACGCACGCCCTCAACATGTCCTCCAATATCTGGTTCATTCTCTCCGTCTGTCCATCCGTCTGCGGGTGAAATACACTAGAGTAGGATAACTGGCTACCGAAAGAGTTCTGAAAACTTCTCCAGAAATATGCTGACTTCGTCAACCGATCCACTATTATCTAAACTAGATCGTTCCCCTTCTTCGATCTCGGCAATCCTATAATAAAGTCCATAGAAATATCTGCCCATTTCCTCTCCGGAATAGGTAAAGGCTGTAGGGTTCCTACTGACCTCTGATGTTCTGCCATCACTTGTTGGCAGGTGAAACACTTACCACATACTCCGCAATCTCACCACATATGCCGCTCCACCAAAATTTTCTCTTCAGGTCCTTGTACATTTTTGTTGTACTTGGATGCACTATGTACCTAGTACGATGCGCTTCATTGAATAAGTTCCTTCTTCAGTTTTGAATTTCCCGGCATCACTAGTCGGCCTTTTATTCAAAGTCCTCCATCTGCTCTAACGGTCCAATCAGCCTTGGGGTCTTTAGAAATCTCCTCCTTCCGAGTTTAAATCCAAGTATCCTCTAGCTGAGCTCTAACCACTCTATCACTCCAAGATGGTTGCACGGACAAAGCTCTAAAAAAATACGTTGTTCCAAGTCATGTGTGGGATAATTTTGCCCGTACGTCCTCAACTGACACGAAATATATACTACCACTCTATAGGTCTGCATCAAAACACCTCCTAGACCCACTAACGACGTATTCGTGTAGACAACAAAGGTCTTATCACTGCTCTGGATGGTCAAAACTGGTGCTATAGTTAACTTAGCATTCAAAGTCTCAAAGGCCTCATGGCACTCCATGCCCCAAACAAAAGGTAAACCCTTCTTTGTAAGGCATGTAAGTGGCGTGGCTATCTTCGAGAAGTCCTGAATGAACTTCCTGTAATAGTCGGCCAAACCCAAAAAGCTAGGATTCTCTGTGACTGTCAGTGGCGGCTGCCAATCAAGTACGGTTACAACCTTAGCTGGATCCACTGCAATGCCCTCTCTGCCAATGACGTGGCCCAGAAATCTAACCTCAGATAGCCAAACTCACACTTGCTGAATTTGGCATATAGCCGAAATTAATTAAGAAGATTGAAGTTCTTGTGCTGGCCATAGCAAAAATCTCCACTAGCTTTTTTCTCCCTTTCAATCTCCAATAGGTGTTCTCTTTGCCATGAGAATGAGTGATGTAAGTAAAGTCGACAATCTTCATAGTGACAAGTCTTTCTTTAATTGAACATATAAAAAATATTTTTATTCTTTTCCCTCTCATGTCCTAAATTGATGGTCTAGGCACTGGAACAATAGCATCCTTCATCTGATGCATGATGCTTTTAGTCATATGGCCACATATTACCCCAGATATACTTGTGGGGATGGCAAATGTGTAGACTTTTTAGCAGATAAAAATGCCACAAAATGTTTTTTAATGTTGCTTTGTGTAAGCACTTTATTTTAAGGACAGCTCCTTAAGTAAAAGGGCTTGATTGGAGACATACAGAGAGATGATGTTGTTATTAAACACTAAATACTAATGCTCGATTCTAGTTAACCCCCTTACTTTCAAACAGTTGCTTAACACTTCTTTTTAGCCCTTTTTAAAAAAATTATTTTTCACTTCTTTTTATAGCATTGCAAGGAGCTTTTACCTTCTTCTAATTATTAGGATGCCCTTTAATGTGCCTTTTGGACCATCTACAATCAAAACTTTTGACTGTGACTAAGATTGGTTTGAAAAGAGAAGAAGCTTATTTTGAAGCTTAAAAATTTGTCCCAATTTTCAAGAGAGCAAGAGAGAGAAAGAAAGCGGAGAAAAAACGAAAAAACAAAAGTTGTTAATATCTTTGTTATAGCTTAAAAGTAGATTTTGCATTTGGTCACATATCATTCAACAATTTAAAAATTTTGAACAATCTATAATCAAGGGGAACTATAAATTGCACTTAGTACGAAATACAATTAAGTTCCCCTCACATTATGCTTTAAGTAGTAAGTACCATATTTCTACAGTAGATACTACAAAGTCTTTAATTATCAAAGCAAAAAATAGGGTAAATTACAGTAAAACCCCAATTAAGAACTTTCAGAGTATTGCAATAAACACCCAATAGCTTTCAAAATCTTTTGAGTAAATTACACTTAACCCCAATAACTTTCAAAATGCCTTTTTATGTTTTTTTTGGTTTAATTTATGGGGTTTATCTACAAAATGTAGAAATTTATTGGGGGTTTTCTATAAAATGCAAATGTTACTGGGGTTTAGTGTGATTTTGAAAGTTATTCGGAGTTTACTACATTGAAAGTTATTCGGAGTTTACTGCAAAACACTGAAAGTTCTTGGGGGTTTAGTGAAACTTACCCTAAATATGTAACGTGGTGTCTTTGCCTTTTTCATTTGAATTCATTTTCATTTTCTGAATACAGATGGTTCATGAGTTAAAAATATTATCATGGTCTTTTAAAAGTTGTATTCTTTACATAATGCAGGCAGATTTATGTCAGAGTTTGAATCATGATCAAGAGATGATTGATGAATGAAAGAATATTTCTTGAGAAATGTGTCACAGTAAATACTATAACTGACTGGGTATT
>NC_033795.1:16319289-16326330 GCF_001876935.1 Asparagus officinalis | reverse complement strand
ATAAAAGGGAGGTCTAGCTTCTGAACTCAAGACTGATAAATGACTTGGCTCAAATCATTTAGTGAAAGGAGGTCCATTTCTTTACAAAAATTTCATAAAAAACTTTTTCCTTATTTCTTAAACAAGCTTCTAATGATGAAGAGCATATTATTGCTAAATATAGATAAAGACCGCTGATAAATTCATTCATTGTTAATAAGCGGGAGATTTTCCTAGTCTGAGCTAGTTTTCAACATATTACTTGGAGAGACTCCTATATAAATAAAGAAAAAGTAAAATTGTCATTCTAATTCTTCAGGAAAAAACAAAGAAAAAGTAGAATTGTCATTCTAATTCTTCAAGAAAAAACATACATCCTGAGGTTGAGATCTAAGTTAATAATAGAAGCAGAGATTGAGTTTTAGCAAATGTAATTTATATCAAACCATTAAAATTACATTTTCCTGCATGGCTTAAACTTGATCGTTCTCTCATCATCATGCAGGTACTACTGGTGGAGAATGAACTCTCTGATCTCTGCTGCATAATGAGAAGCAAAGTAGGATAAGTAAAGATAATACTTGCACAAAAACCCATATCAATCTCCAGAGATCCCTAACAGTGAATATATAAGCTTTAGTTATCGATAGCGTCTGCTGATAGATAATCATAGCATTAATAAGTCAATACATAAAAAAACATACTCACACTTGAATAAATTCTACCTAAATTTCAGGGTGAAATTTTTTGCAAGCGGTTCTATTTACTTCACATCTTTCCTTTGATATGTTAAAAAAACTGTTGCATTGAAGCATACATATGGATTCACATAACATACTAGTCGCCGTACACAAGATAATCTAGATGAAACTTATATATGACAAATGCTTTCAACGTGATCTTAGAGTCAACCCCTGTAGGCTTTGAACCAGAATCGGCCAAAGTTCACACCTGAAACTGAGTTAGAAAACCTGTAAACTAAAATATAACCTGGCTGAATTTTTGAGGGAACGAACAGAAGAGGAGAGGAGCAGAGAACGTGTTCTGCAGCAGGCTTTTCAAAGCCTCTGTTTTGTTGAAGAACACACGCAACAAAGGAGCAGAAACAAGAAGCAGGAACTCTTTTTTTTTATTCATGTTCTCTTTCATGAAGAGTATTACATGTATATATAGATAAGATTACAACTCCAATTCTTATCCAATAACTAGAAAACTATATACTAACTAGTATTCTATTCTAACTAGAATTCTATCTATTAACTAGGACTGATTAACAAACTTACATTCTCCCCCTTAATCTGGACTAGAGTCCCTTACTCCTAGCAGTTCTCGCATCTCGATGAACTTCACCCTTGCTAGTGCCTTCGTGAGAATATCCGCTCGCTGCTCGCTCGTGCTCACGTACTCCACTTTAATCTGTCCTCGCTCAACACACTCACGAATGAAGTGAAAACGTGTGTCGATATGCTTGCTTCTTCCATGGAAAACTGGATTCTTCATCAAGGCAATCGCAGACTTGTTGTCGACGAAGAGTGTAACCGGCTTGGGCTCACTCCCAATCACCTCGCTGATTAAACTCCTCAACCACAAGCCTTGGCACGCTGCTGCAGTTGCCACCATAAATTCTGCCTCGCAGGATGATAATGCCATCGTCTTCTGCTTCTGTGATGTCCAAGTGACCAAGCTGTCACCTAGATAAAATGCCATGCCGCCTATGCTGCGCCTGTCATCAACATCTCCCGCAAGATCACTGTCAGTGAATCCCACCAACTCTTCATTGCCTCGACCTCGTTTGTACACCAATCCGTAGGACATAGTACCCTTCACGTACCTCAAAATATGCTTGACAACCTGTCTATGCAAAACTGTAGGGTGCTCCATGTACCTACTCACAATCCCCACGGCATATGTGATATCGGGTCGGGTGTGAGTTAGATACCTCAAGCATCCGATGATGCGTCTATACTCTGTCACGTCCACCGGTGTTCCTTCAGAATCCTTTCCAAGCTTTAGCTTTGCTTCCATGGGATATTGAGTCGGGTTGCAATCCATCATGCCGAACTGACCCAAAACCTTCTTCGCATAGGACACCTGCCTTAGTGCAATGCAATCATCTCGCTGATCCACCTCGATACCAAGATAATAGGAAAGTAATCCAAGGTCACTCATCTCGAACTCCTTCATCATTTGTTGCTTGAAAAACTTTATCTCATCCGCCCTCGAGCCCGTAACGATCAAGTCGTCCACGTATACGCCAACAATGAGTGTTTCCCCTCTGTTACTCCTGGTGTATACCGCCTGCTCCTGAGTACATCTTGCAAATCCGATGCCCTTCATGCACTTGTCGAGGCGCGTGTTCCATGCCCGAGGTGCTTGGCGTAGACCGTAGAGTGCCTTTGAAAGCTTGTAGACCTTGTGCTCTTGATTCTTCACAACGAACCCTTCAGGTTGAACCACATACACTTCTTCCTGGAGATCACCATTTAGGAATGCCGACTTCACATCCAAATGGTGCACCTCCCACCCGTTCTGTGCTGATATAGCGAGGATTATTCTGATGGTATCAAGCCTCGCCACAGGTGCAAACACCTCATCGAAGTCCACGCCTTGCTGCTGGACGTAGCCTTTTGCTACAAGTCTTGCCTTGTGCTTGAGAATGTTGCCTTCATTGTCTTTCTTCAGCTTGTACACCCATTTGAGACCAATGGGTTTGGAACCCCGCGGTAACTCCGTGAGTACCCAAGTCTTGTTCTTCTCGATGACCTCCATTTCCTTCTCCATGGCAGTCCGCCATTCTTGATCTGTTGCAGCCTCAATGTAGCTCGCTGGTTCTTTAGTGATCAGGAACAACTCCTCTGCAGGGAGATCAATCACCTCCGTCTCTGCATAGATGTCCGCAAGGGATCGATAGCGTACAGGAGTCATCACTACAGCTTCAGGAGGTTCGGATAGTTCCAATGCAGTGGGGCTTGCTGCGTCTGCAGCAGAACCTGAACCAGTAAGTGTTTGCAGACTGTTTCGGCCAGCTGCAGGTTGTTTTGTTCGGTCTGTAAACTGCCCAGATTGGCCTCTCGTCGGCTCCAATACGGCGGGGAACGCTGCTTCAGTGACTGTTCTTGGACCAGCAACCAGCTGAGGGCTGGTTCGGACAGCAGCAGTCCGTCCAAACTGGACTGCAGTCTGTCCAGTTTGGACTGCAGGCTGTCCAGTTTGGACGGGTGGAAATGCGCCGGCAGTTGTACCGGCTGCTGCAGTTTCACCTTCCACTGTTAACTCCATCCAACTGGGTGCTTTCTCATCTCCGTTTGTGCTCCAATCCCATTCTTTTCCTTCCTCGAACGCGACATCTCTGCTGACATGAATTCTGCCGTGTTGAGGGTTGTAAAGGCGATGCGCTTTGCTTCCTTATTCTACCCCAATATACACCATTGGCGTGCTCCGGTCGTCGAGTTTCTTATGAGAAGGACCTGCAATCTTCACATGCGCCATACATCCAAAAACTCTCAAGTGTTCTAGGTGGGGTTTCTTACCAAACCAAGCTTCGTAGGGTGTGTGATCGTACAACGCCTTGGTTGGTAGTCGGTTGAGGATGTACACCGCGTGCCTAACCGCTTCGCCCCACATGGTTCCAGGCATATGCATGCTCTTAAGTAGGCTTCTCGTCATGTCCATCACCGTGCGGTTACGCCTCTCCACTACATCGTTTTGCTGCGGGGTGTACGGTGCAGTGAGATGACGCTTGATGCCGTAGTCTTCACACAACTTTGTGAACTCCTTTGACAAGAATTCGCCACCACGATCCGTCCTCAATGTCTTCACCTTGTGGTCACATGCGTTCTCAACCTCTGTTTTGAACTTCTTGAAGGTTTCACAAGCTTGACTCTTGGCCTTCAACATGTATACCCACATCCATCGGCTGAAATCATCAACGATAAGAAGAAAGTAGTTGTTCCCAGCAAGTGTAGATGGGGTGATAGGACCACAAAGGTCAGCATGTAGTAACTCCAGCGGCTCCTTAGCTCTGAAATTTGCTTGTGAAGGGAACGACAGTCTTGCTTGCTTGGCGACGAGGCATCCTTCGCATAGTTGATTCGGGTGCAAGATCTTCGGCAACCCGGAAGCCATCCTCTTATCAGTCATCATCTTGAGGGCGAAGAAATTGACATGCCCAAGGCGAGCATGCCATAACCAAGCTGGATCGTTAATGTTCGCCATCAAACACGCCGGCTTGCAAGTCTTTAATTCTATCCTGTACAATCGGTTAGATGAACGTTTCACCCTCATCAAGAGAGCACCGTTCCTATCAACCACCCTCAGGAACTCATCAGCAATAACAACCTTACTCCCATCTTCCGTCATCTGACCAAGACTAATAATGTTAGATTTCAAGCTCGGAATATAATATACCTCGGGTAGTAGCCTTTGATCGCCATTGTTGCACTGGAAGAGGATAGAGCCTTTCCCCTTGATCTCTACCGCGGATCCATCACCAAACTTGATGGTTCCTTTAATGTTCTCGTCGAGCTCCTTGAACTTACCTCGGTGGCCGGTCATGTGATTGCTAGCTCCGTTGTCAAGGTACCAAACGTCGTTGGCAACTTGTGCCTCCCCCGCTGTGAGTAAGTTTGGCACCACCTTCTCTTCATTGAGTAGAATGACAGTTGATGATTACTCTAAAACTGTCATCATCAATTTTGGCTCCTCGTCATATGCACGGGTGAGATGAGCTTCATGTTCATGGTTGCGGCGTTGCTTGTGACACTCCGACTGAAAGTGCCTGTATACTCCGCAATTGAAGCATTTGATGTTGGATTTGTCTCGACCACCGCTTGTGCTACTCTCCCCCTCCTGGCGAGCTGCACCTCCATGGCCGAAACCACCTCCTGGACGTCCTCCTCTGCCGCCGAAGCCGCCTCGGCCTGCCTGGCCGCCGTGCTCCCCTCCGCGGCCTGCTTGGGCAGCGTGGTGCTGCTGCCCGCTGCCGTGGTACTGCTGTCCGCCTCGGCCTCTTTGGCCACGGCCACGCCCACGACCGGCCCCGCGACCTCGTCCTCGTCCGCTGCCATCATTGGGTGTAGTTGTTGAGAGGAAGCCTCCGCCGTTGTTCTTGCTCCTTGCTTGCCACTCCGCATGCGTCAACAATAGGTGGTCGTCGACGTTGTCTCGAAAAACACGTGCCCGCTCCTCGTGGGCTTTGATATGCCCGATTGCCTCCTCGAGTGTCATGTTGTCGATGTCCCCGAACTGTTCAATCGTGGAGACGATAGTAAGGAATCTCTCTGGTACCGCCCGAAGTAGATTTCTAACGACATAGTTCTCCTCCATCTCGCCGCCTAAACCCCGGATCTTGTTGACGACTCCTGTCAACTTCGTCGAAAAATCGTCGACTTTATCATTCTCCTTCATCCGGAGAAGTTCGAACTCGGACTTCAAGGTCTGCACCTTCGTGTTCCTCACACGGTCCGCTCCTAGATGCATTGTTCTCAAGGTCTCCCATGCCTCTTTTGCCGTTTGCTTCTCTGCGATCACCATCAAAGTCTCTTCAGGAATCCCCTGGTAGATGGCCGCCAACGCCATCTGATCCTTCCTGTGTTCCACGGACGCGCCTGCCGCGGGCTCAATGGCATCCCACACGTCTTGAGCCTTCATGTAGACTTTCATCTTGATTGCCCACGAAGCATAGTTATCCCTCGATAGCGTCGGGTATTGAAGAGTGAGAGAACCCACCTTGGTCGTCATCTTCTCTGAACTCGTCATCTCTTCAGATCTTGGTTGAATTTTAGGCATACACGGCTCTGATACCACTTGTAGGCTTTGAACCAGAATCGGCCAAAGTTCACACCTGAAACTGAGTTAGAAAACCTGTAAACTAAAATATAACCTGGCTGAATTTTTGAGGGAACGAACAGAAGAGGGGAGGAGCAGAGAACGTGTTCTGCAGCAGGCTTTTCAAAGCCTCTGTTTTGTTGAAGAACACACGCAGCGAAGGAGCAGAAACAAGAAGCAGGAACTCTTTTTTTTTATTCACGTTCTCTTTCATGAAGAGTATTACATGTATATATAGATAAGATTACAACTCCAATTCTTATCCAATAACTAGAAAACTATCTACTAACTAGTATTCTATTCTAACTAGAATTCTATCTATTAACTAGGACTGATTAACAAACTTGACAACGGCGCCACCCCCGCCCCCCCGCCAAAAAAAAAAAAAAAAAAAAACCGCATGGGCTAATTGCTTTGAACTTCTATGCACAATGCACATGATACATGATATAATGAGAAGGTGAAACTGGAGAGAAAGATGCATGCAAAACTAATATTTGAATCTATGATTACTACAAAACCCTAAAAGTAGATACATTCACGATGAGAGAGATCAAAGCTAGGTTTGCCTTTCATACTACCCTGTAGCACATGCAATCCACTTTTTCACCTCAAAATCTAACTTTGGACCCCACTCTAACCTCCCCTACAAGAAAGGAACAGACCCCACAGCATCCATACTCTTATTTATCAACAATCCTCTCAGTTCTCTCATAAGCTAGCCAACAAAGGCAAAAGCTAAGGAAAATAACCCAAAGAAAGCAGTTTCTAAAAGGATTTTTTTTATAGAACTCTTAAATCATCCATATTTGTAAAATTACCCCCAAAATGTCGGTAATTGCAAAACTACCCCTAAATTCATCAACATTGGAAATAAAATACCCTCCAAATCAAAACATTTATCAAACGATTTAGGGATATATTTAATGCTCTATCCTCTTAATTATCAAGTCCCCTATATCTAATCCCAAAACCGTTTGATAAGTAGAAACATTAGATCTAGAGGTATTTTATTCCAATGTTGACGAATTTGCGGCAGTTTTGCAAATACCAAGATCTGAAGGTAAGTTTGCAAATATGGATGACTAAAGGGTTACTAATATAAAAAAAACCCTTTCTAGAAAGCATTGAAATATTTCTCCATACAGATAAATACCTCCCTACACCACTCCTCAACCATCTTTCATCCTTCTCTTCACTCTCATGTTCCCTCCCTTCCAATTCAAATAAATTCCA
>NC_033795.1:16295972-16312815 GCF_001876935.1 Asparagus officinalis | reverse complement strand
ATAAAAGGGAGGTCTAGCTTCTGAACTCAAGACTGATAAATGACTTGGCTCAAATCATTTAGTGAAAGGAGGTCCATTTCTTTACAAAAATTTCATAAAAAACTTTTTCCTTATTTCTTAAACAAGCTTCTAATGATGAAGAGCATATTATTGCTAAATATAGATAAAGACCGCTGATAAATTCATTCATTGTTAATAAGCGGGAGATTTTCCTAGTCTGAGCTAGTTTTCAACATATTACTTGGAGAGACTCCTATATAAATAAAGAAAAAGTAAAATTGTCATTCTAATTCTTCAGGAAAAAACAAAGAAAAAGTAGAATTGTCATTCTAATTCTTCAAGAAAAAACATACATCCTGAGGTTGAGATCTAAGTTAATAATAGAAGCAGAGATTGAGTTTTAGCAAATGTAATTTATATCAAACCATTAAAATTACATTTTCCTGCATGGCTTAAACTTGATCGTTCTCTCATCATCATGCAGGTACTACTGGTGGAGAATGAACTCTCTGATCTCTGCTGCATAATGAGAAGCAAAGTAGGATAAGTAAAGATAATACTTGCACAAAAACCCATATCAATCTCCAGAGATCCCTAACAGTGAATATATAAGCTTTAGTTATCGATAGCGTCTGCTGATAGATAATCATAGCATTAATAAGTCAATACATAAAAAAACATACTCACACTTGAATAAATTCTACCTAAATTTCAGGGTGAAATTTTTTGCAAGCGGTTCTATTTACTTCACATCTTTCCTTTGATATGTTAAAAAAACTGTTGCATTGAAGCATACATATGGATTCACATAACATACTAGTCGCCGTACACAAGATAATCTAGATGAAACTTATATATGACAAATGCTTTCAACGTGATCTTAGAGTCAACCCCTGTAGGCTTTGAACCAGAATCGGCCAAAGTTCACACCTGAAACTGAGTTAGAAAACCTGTAAACTAAAATATAACCTGGCTGAATTTTTGAGGGAACGAACAGAAGAGGAGAGGAGCAGAGAACGTGTTCTGCAGCAGGCTTTTCAAAGCCTCTGTTTTGTTGAAGAACACACGCAGCGAAGGAGCAGAAACAAGAAGCAGGAACTCTTTTTTTTTATTCACGTTCTCTTTCATGAAGAGTATTACATGTATATATAGATAAGATTACAACTCCAATTCTTATCCAATAACTAGAAAACTATCTACTAACTAGTATTCTATCCCAATGGGCTAATTGCTTTGAACTTCTATGCACAATGCACATGATACATGATATAATGAGAAGGTGAAACTGGAGAGAAAGATGCATGCAAAACTAATATTTGAATCTATGATTACTACAAAACCCTAAAAGTAGATACATTCACGATGAGAGAGATCAAAGCTAGGTTTGCCTTTCCCCAATGGGCTAATTGCTTTGAACTTCTATGCACAATGCACATGATACATGATATAATGAGAAGGTGAAACTGGAGAGAAAGATGCATGCAAAACTAATATTTGAATCTATGATTACTACAAAACCCTAAAAGTAGATACATTCACGATGAGAGAGATCAAAGCTAGGTTTGCCTTTCATACTACCCTGTAGCACATGCAATCCACTTTTTCACCTCAAAATCTAACTTTGGACCCCACTCTAACCTCCCCTACAAGAAAGGAACAGACCCCACAGCATCCATACTCTTATTTATCAACAATCCTCTCAGTTCTCTCATAAGCTAGCCAACAAAGGCAAAAGCTAAGGAAAATAACCCAAAGAAAGCAGTTTCTAAAAGGATTTTTTTTATAGAACTCTTAAATCATCCATATTTGTAAAATTACCCCCAAAATGTCGGTAATTGCAAAACTACCCCTAAATTCATCAACATTGGAAATAAAATACCCTCCAAATCAAAACATTTATCAAACGATTTAGGGATATATTTAATGCTCTATCCTCTTAATTATCAAGTCCCCTATATCTAATCCCAAAACCGTTTGATAAGTAGAAACATTAGATCTAGAGGTATTTTATTCCAATGTTGACGAATTTGCGGCAGTTTTGCAAATACCAAGATCTGAAGGTAAGTTTGCAAATATGGATGACTAAAGGGTTACTAATATAAAAAAAACCCTTTCTAGAAAGCATTGAAATATTTCTCCATACAGATAAATACCTCCCTACACCACTGCATCTCAACATCCACAGCCAAACACAAGATCAACAACTAGCAACAAATATGAGAGCTGGTGGTTGCACAATATATCAATCTCTCACTCCAGAGGCAGCAGCTATAATCGAGCAAGCTATAGCCTTAGCTCGCCATCGAGGCCATGCTCAGGTCACTCCTCTTCATGTAGCCAGCACCATGCTCTCCTCCTCGACTACCCTCTTTCGCTCAGCCTGCCTCAAATCTCATTCTCACCCTCTCCAATGCAAAGCTCTCGAGCTTTGCTTCAATGTCGCTCTCAACCGCCTCCCAGCCTCTTCTTCTCCAATTCTCATTGGTCTCCACGATTCGAATCGCCATCCTCTATCACTTTCCAATGCCCTCATTGCCGCCTTTAAGAGAGCACAGGCTCATCAGCGGCGAGGATCTATAGAAAGCCAGCAACAGCCCGTTTTGAATATTAAGATCGAATTAGAACAGCTCATAATCTCCATACTGGATGACCCTAGAGTGAGTAGAGTCATGAGGGAAGCTGGCTTCTCCAGCTCCCATGTGAAAGCCAATGTAGAGAAAAATTCTAATCCTAACCCTAGTTCTAGCAAACCAAAGGAACCAATCAAACCAATTAGGATTCCAAGTCCTGTAATGACTGTTATTGAAACTCTAGCGAGCGGTCATCATAAGAGTGTTGTGGTTGTGGATGAGTGCTTAGCCTCCATTGAAGGAGTTGTCAGAGGAGTGATGGATAGGGTTGATAAGGGTGAGGTTCCTGAAATTTTGAAAAGACTACAGTTTATAACATTTCCACTGTTCTCATTTAGGAATTTAAGGGGAGAGGAAGTAGAGCACAAGGTAAGGGAACTGAAATGCCTTATGAGGAGCTGTTGTGTTGGGAGAGGGGTAGTTTTGTACTTGGGAGATCTCCAGTGGGCTGCTGAGTATAGAGCAACTGCTCTGGAAGAAAATGGAAGAGGATATTATTGTCCAGTTGAGCATATAATCATGGAGATTAGGAGCTTGGTTTGTGGAGGGTTTGGAGGGGAGAGTGGTTTAATTGGAGGGAGGTTTTGGGTGATGGGGATTGCTACATACAAGACTTATGTCAAATGTAGAGTAGGGAGTCCTTCTTTGGAGGCTGTTTTGGGTCTGCATCCAATTACTATCCCTGCTACTAGCTTGGAATTGAGCCTCAACTCTGACAGGTGACTAGAATTTTATTATGTACAAACTATTTATACTCCTATATTTCTTCTTAATTCATTGCCCATGATACAATTGAATCTAGTTATTAATTTTAAGTCGATAATTATTTTAATGTGGATTTTTTCTGTGTTAGTAATCAATGGTTGTGAATTAATTACTTGTAATGTGGGTTTCAGTGTGATTCTCTACATAAAACAGGACTTATTAGCTTATTAATGTGAAAAGGTTGCACTTGGTATTCTTTCCTTTTCTCTCTTCTTTTAAAAATAATATATATTATTAAACGTTATTTAAATAGTTCGAATTTAGAAAAGCAAATTCTTTTGAGAAACACATTTCTAAAAAGTCCAATGTATATGAGGAAACTAAATTGAGTCATCGAAGTAGTTAAGCCCATTCCAATAACACCTTTCGTCAGATATTATGCTTATTTATGGGATCTCTAAAATAAAATCATGTATGGTGTCTAAGTTCAGGGGTTGATCCTAAACTTCTCTTTTCTAACCGTTCAGAGATTCAAAAAGCCTATCCAAGAGCAAGAGAAGTGGAGATGGACTTAGTTGGCACTCTTTGCTAGAAGATGGAGCAGGAAACCAGCTTGCTTATTGTGGTGATTGTTCTATCAAATTTGAGAATGAGGCTCTATCACTTCCTAAAATTTCTAGCAGAAGTCAAGGCTCAATGATCACCTCAAATCTACCCTCATGGCTCCAACTGTACAAGGAAGAGAATAAGAGATCAACAAGTAACCACAAGGTAATTAATTGTGATGCTTAACAGTACTAATCCCTCTATTATATAGCTACTAATGTTGATATCAAGAGTTCTAGAGTTATAAGCTTTTCTTCTTAATTATCTTCCTCTTTCTCTGTAGGAATCTAAGTGGAGCTCCATATGCAGAACAACCCACAAACACCAACACCACTCCTCAGAGATCACCCTCCATTTCTCTTCTTTATCTCCATCATCTTCTTCCATTTCTTCCCATGATCAGCCCTTCTTGAGCTTGCAGTACCAGTCCAAACATCAACAGAAAGAAGATCCCAACCGAAACCCTAACTCAACTTCATCTAGTGACACCATGGAAATGGAGCGTCTCTCAAAGTTCAAGGAGCTCAATGCTGAAAACTTGAAGATATTAAGCAATACACTGGAGAAAAACGTACCATCCCAGAAAGCCATAATTCCCGAGATTGCCAGCACCATCCTACAGTGTAGATCAGGGATGATGATAAGGAAGGAGAGATCGAAGTCGTCAAAGAGAAAGGAAGACACATGGTTGTTATTCCAAGGTCGTGATGTTGAAGGCAAAGAGAAGATTGCTAGGGAGCTTGCAGGCCTCGTATTCGGTTCTTACGCGAATCTTGTTTCTATCGAACTGTGCAGTTATTCACTTACTAAATCTGGTTCTACTGAAGATTTTAAAAATAAACGGTCTAGATCAGAAGCAAGCCATAGTTATCTTGAGAGATTATTTGAAGCAGTTTGTCAAAACCCACATCGGGTTTTCTTGGTTGAGGATATAGAACAAGTAGATGCGTACTCTCAAGTTGGTATCAAGACAGCAATTCAGACAGGAAAAATTCGAAGCTCTAATGGTAATGAAGTTAGTATGAGTGATGCTATTGTTATCTTATGTTGTGAAAGCTTTGACTCAGGCTCAAGGGCTTGCTCTCCATCTATCAAGCAGAAATTGGATAGTGAAGATATAAATGTTCAAGAGTCTGAAAAGGAGATGGAGTCGAGTAGTTGCTTGGATTTGAATCTTTGTGTAGTGGATGAGGATTTGGAGGATAACTCTTTTGGCGATACAGGGCTCCTTGAAACAGTGGACAGGGTATTCTTTCTTAATGATCACAATGATCTCGGTTCTTGATTTTCATGTTGAACTATTTTTTTGCCTTTTCAAGTTTTCTTGTAAATTTCAAATGCGAATAGAGAATCCAATGGTCTATGAGATCTTGTGCCATTGAGAAAACACTTGTACAGGTGATTACCTAAGATATAATTGCTAAGTATGTTACCTTTTTCGTATGGATTTATCATTTGCATTGATTGTTTTAATATGTTTTTAAGACAATCATCCTAGTGTCTGTGTTCATTTTTAGATGAAATGTATATGGTTCCAGTATACATTTTCACCAGTAATAACCTCAATCTGTACCATCCCTGTCTGGATATCGTTGATGTTATTGTTATTATTTTTGAACACCATATGCTTTTTTGAGTTAATTCATTGTTTTCTTCAGGGTTATATCATCATATGACCGTATTTATGTCGATTTCTTATTGTACATTTAAGATAATTGTCCTATATATGGTTTTTTTGGTCAATGAAATGAATTTTATTCATCACCAAATGAGCAATAGAGTCATATGTACATTGTCCTATATATGGTTCATAATCGTTTAGATGATGGTTATCTTACACAATAATTACAGTTCATGGTCACCTACACCAACCATCGTACTAACACTGTTAGTGTGTAACATAAAAATACCTTATTTTGAATCTTTTTGCTCCAGAAATATTAGGACGAAGCTTTCTTTCTATTAAATGTGTACTTGCTTATCATGTAACTCAATCCATAATGGTCTTTCCTATTCCGCTAGCTGTTTAACAATGGCTTGGTTCCTTTTGTGGTCTCTCTTTTGCCAAACAAGAAGACTTTGTCTTTGTTTAAAGAATAATTTCAAAGAACAATGACATGTTAGTGCTTAGCAAGTATTGTAGACAAGGTGTATGCATTAAACTAAATTATAGGAAAGTTTAGAGCAAGAGATGCACAACATGTTCAATTTAAAATTGGAGAAGATGCTGAAGGAGAATAATATAGCAAAAATAAGTGGATGTAAAGTGAAAGGTGCATAATAATAACGATGATAGCATGCTACCGAAGATACAACAGTTTGCCGCAAATGAATAGGAAGATCCCTACCGAAAAATGTTAAGATGTAAAATGTAAACCACTAACAAGTTGATTGTTCTGCAACCAAAACTTTTGAACTGTTAAGACAACTATATGTAGGTGGAGACCTTGGTGGACAAAGCAATGTATGTTTACTTTTCATAAATGTTCCTCGTCAATTTAATGATCAATATTTCTTTTATAAAATTGCAACTTCATCTGCCGCTTATATTCCTGGTACATACCTATCTCAACTTTAATAAAGTCAAGCTAATCACAAAAGTTACGAGAGTAATGAAGTCTCATATGTCCAAAACTTCCATGGATTTAATTGGTTTTGTGGAAAAGAGCATGCATATATTGGTGCATGTATAGATGAATTTGATTTATTATCTGATCCTTTTTAAGTAGTTGAATTGTAAGATTTGTGTTATTCGACCAGAATTACATTGACAGGCAAAGTTGGGGTACTGTACCTGTGAGAAAAAGGGCTACCACTAGCTGTAAAGTTCACTTCCTTTCCTAGCATCAACTTGTTAGCTCATGTTTATTATATAGGATTAACATGACATGAGAAAACTTAAATTATGGAAAAGAAAAAACATCTACAGAATACAGTCTCTACATCTATATAACCAATGATATGGTCTGGAATAACTAGATGGATTTCCGTCTAGTTTTGTCTAACTAGACGGATTTCTGGGCAATCTAGACAGATTTTTCCATCTAGGTTACCTTTTTCTACTAGTGAATTATTACTATTTTTTCCCTTAGAGAAGGTCCACATCTTTACTAGCTTGAGAGCACAACGTAAGCTTTCTTGATTGGAGAATGCATGAGAGTGACTGCCAAGGCCAAAAACACTTAATATTACGACAATCCTGTTGAAGAGACTCACAACTATTCATAAGAAAGAACAAAGTAGGATTAAGTTATGATTCAAAACACAAGACCTGTATTAATTAAGGTGGAGCCATTTTAATCATAAGGGGAAATACAATCTTTCTTAAGTAATATAAAGAAGGCACTACCTTTCATGCATGCATGGTGGTGCAGTTAGATAAGAAACCCCTTTTTCTTGCTTTAGATTTCATAACCTGACATTTTCCTCTTAAGAGAAAAAGTACTGGGGAATTAAAAAGAATAATACAAAAAAAAAAAAAAACATAAGCATCTAGTCTTTAGATTTTAAAGTGACTGCTTTAGAATCTAAAAAAGATGATCTTTTTTCTACCTTCCAACACCTCAGACTAAAGATCCAAATGTAAGAAGGGAATTTGTCGTGTTTATCAGTGTAAAAGATTATGGTTAGGATTTTTAAAATTCGTGGATATGTGAAGCATTAGGCAAGGGAAATAATTACTCACCTCACACATGACTATCAAGGTTTTGGATATTCCATCATGAATCTATTCTCCTCTGCTTTATAGTCACCTATTTCCATTCTCAAAATGGGAGAAGCCCCATTCAGATTACTTTCCTCTGAATTAATTACATACTTTTCTGCAACATAAATTTCTTTGCTTTCCTAATCTTCTCAATGAAGTTCTCTTTTTAACTATGTAAACACAGTTAAAAAGAGCTTCAAAATCATTTTACATATTCATACATTACTGAGGCAAAATAAGGCTACATAAATGAAACAAATTATCTACGAACTAAATGAAAAAAAAGAAAGAAAATAAACAATATGTCTCTCCTGTTCCTTTATAGTTATTATTTATTTAACTTTTCCTGAGAAATGATAAGTAATTAAGCAAGTGAAGAGTATGGATATAAGCTTTTTAAGCCCAAGGGAATCTAATTACCCCATACAATTTGTACATAATTACCCTCGTATTACTGGGCAAAATTGCATATATCCTAACTATGATATGTAGAACTGCATGCCTAAGATATGCATACGCCCTCTCATGTGCGCAAAATCAACACATCTATACTGCTATATTAAAAACTTAGTGAGGGTGTTAAAGTTTGGAGGATGGGAAACTAGTCCTTTATTTCACTAAAGACATGATGACAATTTGATCATTTCATGCAATTTTTTCTTTTCTTATCTTTTCTTTTTCTTTATTTCTGAAACTTTCTAAGGCATACCATAGAGCTTACTGATTATGTTGGTTTCGGGAGCATAGACACAAACCTGAAACAAAATCAAAAGCTGAAAATTCCAGACCAATCGACCAAAGGGAACATCAGTCGGCCGATTCGAACACTAAGAAAATAGGAAGTCTTTGTTCGGTCGACTGATATGAGTTATCAGTCGACCGATAACATGCACGAGCAGTCCTGAGAAAAAACACCTTCTGGTTGGTTGACTGACGCCAAGCGATCGGTCGACCGATAACGTGCACGAGCAGTCCTGAGAAAAACACCTTCTGGTTGGTCGACTGACGCCAAGCGATCGGTCGACCGATAGTATTATTAATATTTAACTTTTTAGTTCATACACATATCTGAGTATATGGGTTTATATATACATATTTTCTACCAAAATGTCCTACATAAACCAAAAGAGTAACTATGAAAACCCATATACTGATATTACAAAATTGCCCTAACAGTTATGCTCTATTTCCCTGAAGAAGAGGAGCTGCTGGAACTAGACTTCTCCTCAGTTGGTTCAGTCTCCTCTGAGTCTTGGTTATCAACAGAATTGGACATTGGATCTGGATCTATGCCGCTAGTCCCCCATCCTTCAAGGTCAAGATCTGGACCAATGCCTAGGCTACTCGACTCACCCACAGAGGGGGCAAGTCTCTGGTCATCACTAGGAATCTGGGCTACAACGGACTCCATGTCGGAGGGGTCGGATGAAATCATAATGATTGAAGGCGATGACTCAACTGGGAGAACTTCTACCACGAGATCCTCAAGCTCAGACTCGGATGAATCTACCATAACAACTTCTACTGGTTCGACCTCCGGTGAGTCGGGGGTCATATGGTTAGCCATTATCACGTTCGGATCGGTTTCATCGGAAGTGTATCCCCAGTCTCTCAGGCTGGGTTCCCACAAGTTATCTATGGAAATCATAGGGCTGGACAGGGTAGCTGACGAACTGGAAGATGAACTGGTTCCCGCCATCCTACAAAAGGGGAACCATCCATCAGCTTACTGAAGAAAAAGGACAAAGTAAAATAAAATAAACATCTAAGCACTCCTTAATGAACCCTAAAAGGTTTTACTATAAAATATTTATATGCATACATATATATATATCCGTATGTATACCGACATATATCACATAATTGATCCATACGCTAACACTCATCTAGCGCATATACTCTATGATAGCGTGCCCTACAAGGTTTTTAACGTCGAAACCTAAGCTCTGATACCACCTTACTGTCACGCCCCGAAACTGCAGCGGAATATCATAAAATACGGGGTACGCGACAGCAGCGACCTGTGCACGAGACAAGTCTTATGCACAAGTCAAGCCTGACAAATCATATCGCATAGTTTATTTTCAAAATATTCATAAACTTTATATATATATATATATATATATATATATATATATGATCGGTACTTACAGCCCACAAGCTCACCGTTATAAGCATTTTTACAAAACAAAACAAAATACGCTGAAGGTAACATCAACAAGAAGAGACTCTCCATATAACGCCTCTCAGTCAAAAGCTCAAACCAAAAGTTCGGCTACGATGAAGCTACGCCGGATCTGAAAAAAATTAAAAACAACGGAATGAGCTAGCGCTCAGTGAGAACATTTCCCACTAGAGTTCCTAGATAACTAACAAAATAGTAATAAGAATAATTCTCATAAATAACAAATTGCAAAATTTGCATGAGAAATTCAAAGATAATAAACTACGATCCAGATATTATAATATTGTTATTTTTAAGAAAGAATACAACAATTATATTTTCTTTCTCATGTGCAACTGAATAAACTGTGAAATTTCTTGGAATCAAACTCTTTTTGAATCAAGGTAAACATTAAGAAGAAAAGAACTACTAATTTGGGCAAAATCAGAGAATTGTTGTTTTCTTAATTTTACAGTCAAATTATCAGAATCTTATTTCTCGATGAGTTATTTCATGAACGTAAAAGTCACCCCATAGGTCACACTAAGGCTATGAATTTTAGCCCAATAGCAAGGGAATACGTAAACCGCATCAGATAACAAATAATTCCCGGGAACCGAATGCACCTAACACTGCCATAGGCTACCGGCCAAATACAGAGGGGCCAGAACAGATTTCAGAAGGGCCAATACAGAAGGGCCAAATAAAGGTGCATTCACCATATGGCAGGCAGAACCAATCCATAGTGGACTATTTGAGGGGTTGAAAACATCGAGATCACATGTCAAATGAGAAATACTTTGCATATCAGAATTTGCAGATATTTCAGATGAAATTGACAAGGTAAAACTTCTCATTTCTGTTAAAACAGTTTACAGATATTTACTTTTCATTTTATCATACTAAACCACGGAAAATCTTTAAATCCGTTAAACTATTGAAATACGTTCCAATATTTCATCAAAAAGCTTTCAGATATAACAAAGTCCACAATTATTTGAGAATTGCACGAGAGCCAAAGTTAGTTTTCATATTTTACATAAAGATCAAATTATCTTTTGATATATGATACGAGGCTAACATCGTATTGTAGGATAGACCACAACAGAAATAGGTCAAATCTTTATATACATGAAAAGACATATTATTTATATTTTTTTTATCACAAGATAAATCAAATATAAACTCATGCAATTTCATATTATAAAATACTAGTGAGAAATGAACTCACCTCTAGTGGTCACGATATTCTCAAAATATTAGTCTCCCGAATATCAACCAGAACCTATAATGTAAGATATATGACTAATTATTGATTCAGAACAAACATATATTATAGGTAAATCAATTCATATCCTAAAGCCTAATAATTTCAGATATAATCAATAATAATTAAATTATGCAGTGCATATGAGTTTGTTGCTATCTCTGGTAATTCATCAAAATTTTATAATTCTCAGTCACTAGCTTTTGGACTTTTTATTAATTTATAATAATATAGGGGTTATAGGGAATTTATCCAGTCTAAAATTTTATTGTTTATTCATCAGATTAGACTTGTTTACAACTGAACAAAAGACATGGGCTTAATAAATATTTTCCAGTCCTTTTTCAAACTATAAGGTTTGTTTCAAAAAGAATTTTATGGTTCAGGGGCTAATTGTAAATTTTCCTTTCCTCTATCAAAACTCCAGACTCCAGATCATTCTTCCTCCTTCTTCCTTCTTCGTTTCTTTTTCTCCTCTCTTTTTTTTCCCTTTTTTTCGGTTTCCCCCTTTCGGTTTTCCTCTCCTCTCCTCTCCTCTCCTCTCCTCTCCTCTCTCTCTCTCTCTCTCTCTCTCTCTCTCTCTCTCTCTCTCTCTCTCTCTTCCCCTCTCTTTCTCTCCGCCATGGCTGCAGGACGGCGACGAGGAAACCGCCGGCGACCCAAAACCGGCCGACAACGAGAAACCCCCCTCCCAAAAACAAGGTTAGCTTATTATTATTATTATTATTTTCAGTTTATTTCACATTCATAACAATTTAATTTCCCTTATTCATTCTAGTTTGATTGATTTACTAAGATTTCTATAACACTTTACTCTTCTAAAACAAGAAATTAACATAGAAAAGGGTTTATATCTTTGGGTCACTTGAAAATTAGATAAAATCCTCTATTTTCTTGTTCACTGTCTTCTTCCTCCTCTTCTTCTTCTTTTATTTCTTTTCACAATTTTAATTTGGGTTCTCAGAGGGTTGGGTTGAAGAAGGTGAGGTGATATTTCTCTGTGTTGTTTTTTTTTCTGTGATTTTTCTTTGATTTTCTCTGTTTTTCTCTGTTTTTATTCTCCCGTTAAGAGGTGCCGGCCAAACAAACGAATGAAATTTAGCCACAAAATCATTAACGTGGCAATTAATCAGGGGTTAGGGTAAAATCCCTAAAATACCCTTAATTAATTCCCTAATCTAAAATTAAAAAAATCCATTAATCAAGTTTTAAGACACTAATTATTTGGGGTTACTACACTCTTCCCTCCTAATAAAAAGTTTCGTCCTCGAAACTTAACATATCTACATCTCGAAGAGCTCTGGATATCTCTCTCGCATAGAATCTTCAGTCTCCCAAGTAGCTTCTCTTTCTGAGTGATTCTTCCACTGAACTTTCACATATTTGATTATTCGGTGTCGGAGTACTTGTTCTTTATAATCCACAATATGTTCTGGTCTTTCTTCATAGGTCAAATCTGGCTTGAGCTCTACTGGAGACAACTCAACAATCTCATTTGGATCTCGGATGAACTTTCGAAGCATGGATATATGAAATACATCATGTACTCCAGACAGGACTTGTGGTAATGCTAATCTGTATGCCACTGGACCAATACGCTCTAGAATTTCAAAAGGACCAATGAATCTCGGGCTTAACTTCCCTTGGATTCCAAATCTTTTCACTCCTCGGGTAGGCGAAACCTTTAAGAAAACATGATCGCCTACTTGAAATTCTAGTTCCCTTCTTCTTTGATCATCATAACTCTTCTGACGACTTTGTGCCATGCGAAGATGTTCTCGAACTAAGTGAATTTTATCAATTGCTTGCTGTACCAACTCTGGTCCAAGAAGTTTTCTTTCTCCAATATCATCGCAATAAATAGGTGACCTACACTTCCTTCCATAAAGAAGTTCATATGGTGCCATCTGAATGCTAGCTTGGTAGCTATTATTATATGCAAACTCGACCAAAGACAGATAATCTTCCCACAATCCTTTCATCTCCAGAACACAACATCTCAACATATCTTCTAGTGTTTGAATTGTCCATTCTGATTGGCCATCTGTCTGTGGATGATAAGCTGAGCTGAAATTTAATTTAGTCTGCAGAGCTCTATGCACACTTTTCCAGTATTCTGATGTGAACCGAGGATCTCGGTCAGAAACTATTAATATTGGTATCCCATGCAACCTTACTATCTCATTAATGTACATTTTAGTCAGCTTTTCTAATGAGAATTTCATATTGATAGGTAAAAAGTGTGCTGACTTTGTCAACCGGTCAACAATCACCCATATTGCATCATTCTTTCTCAAAGATTTCGGAAGGCTGTGCTGACTTTGTCAACCGGTCAACAATCACCCATATTGCATCATTCTTTCTCAAAGATTTCGGAAGGCTAGTGACAAAATCCATGGTGATCTTTTCCCATTTCCATTGGTATGTCCAAGTTATGGACTAATCCAGCTGGTCTTTGGTGCTCAGCCTTTACTTGTTGGCAAGTGAAACATTCTGCAACATAGGTGGCAATTTCCTTCTTCATATTATTCCACCAATATATTTCCTTCAGGTCTTTATATATTTTTGTTGATCCAGGATGCATAGTATACAGAGAGTGATGTGCCTCTTTTAGAATCTTTTTCTTTTTATCTGGTATGTTAGGCACACAAACTCTAGTTCCAAACCTCAATGATCCATCTTTATGTATCTTAAACTCTCCTCGAGTGCCTTCTTCCACATCTTTCTTTATCTTCAACAGTTGAGGATCATTCTGCTGGTTTGCTTTAACTTCATTCTAATTTCAATTCCAGTACGATCCAAGTCCTCCAATATTTTTCTTTGAGAAGTAATTAAGCATGCTAAATTGCATGAATTCTTACGGCTCAAGGCATCAGTAATAACATTTACCTTGCCAGGGTGATAATTGATGGTCATATCATAATCTTTCAGAAGTTCCAACCATCTTCTTTGCCGTAAATTCAACTCCTTCTGGGTAAATATATATTTCAAACTCTTGTGGTCAGTATATATTTCACAATGTACTCCATATAAATAATGTCTCCAAATTTTAAGAGCAAACACTACTGTCGCTAACTCAAGATCATGAGTGAGATAGTTTTGTTCATAAGGCTTTAACTGCCTTGAAGCATATGCTATGACTTTTCCATTTTGCATAAGTACACATCCCAGTCCTCTTCTAGAGGCATCACTATAGATAGCAAAGCCCATGACTCCATTAGGTAATGCAAGTATTGGAGCAAACACTAATCGACTTTTTAGCTCTTGAAAACTTTTCTCACATTCATCTGACCAAATAAATTTAACTCCCTTCTGAGTAAGACGAGTTAGAGGTGAAGCAAACAAATTTTCTATAGTAGCCAGCCATACCAAGAAAGCTACGGATCTCCGTCACCGTAGTCGGTCTGTCCCATTTAACAATGCCTTTTACCTTTTTAGAGTCCACAGAAATTCCTTCCTTAGAGATTACATGCCCAAGAAATGCTACCTGCTCCAACCAGAATTCACATTTCTTAAGTTTCGCATACAGTTGTTCTCTCTTTAATGCGTGCAACATCTGCCTCAAGTGTTCTTCATGTTCTTCTTTGCTTCTTGAGTATATCAGAATATCATCAATAAATACCACAACAAACTGATCTAAGAAAGGTTTAAATATCCTGTTCATAAGATCCATAAATGCTGCAGGTGCATTTGTGAGCCCGAATGGTAAAACTAAAAATTCATAATGACCATAACGGGTTCGAAATGCAGTCTTTGGCACATCTTCCGGCTTAATCTTTAATTGATAGTAACCAGAACGGAGATCAATCTTTGAAAATACCTGAGCTCCTTGCAATTGATCAAATAGATCATCAATTCTTGGTAATGGATATTTGTTCCGAATGGTTACTTTGTTCAATTCACGGAAGTCAATACATAATCTCATACTTCCATCTTTCTTCTTCACAAATAACACTGGTGCACCCCAGGGTGACACACTTGGCCGAATGAAGCCTTTATCTAAAAGTTCTTGCAGTTGCACTTTTAGCTCTCTCAATTCAGCAGGTGCCATTCGATAAGGAGCCTTAGAAATGGGACTCGTACCGATATGCTTTAAGGGCTGAGATAATTTTTAAGGGTTCTTGACACTTGCCGCCCTCAAAACAAAATTCAAGTTGGCCAGGAAATTTGAATACCACTTTCTTTTCTCGACATAAAATAGAAGCATGATTTAAGGATAAACAATCCATCCCCAATATGATATCGAAATCATGCATTTCTAGCATCATTAATTCTACGGGGAGTTCTTTGTCGAGAATATAAATTTTACCCCTACAGCCTTGATTTGATACTAATATGCTACCTCCAGGTGTATTAACAAGCAATTCTTGTTGTAGGGTATCACATGGAAATTTGTTTCTCTTAACAAACTGTGCAGCAATAAAGGAATGCGATGCACCAGAATCAAATAGTACTCGAGCAGGAACTGATGCAAAAGTTAGCGTACCTGTCACCACATCCTTGTTTGTTTCTGCCTCCTTCTCAGTTAAAGAATAAACTCGGGCCTTGGCTTGAGGATACCGATTCCCACCACCGGACTGGCTAGTCTGGAAAGTATTCCGAGATGATTGAATTTGCTATTTTGTGATCTTTCTGACCACATCTCAAACAAGCTCCGGTATTTCTCCAACAATTTTTCGCTTCATGCCCCAGTTTGTGACAAACATCACATCTTAAAGTTTTCTGATTTGGAAATTGCTCCTCTCTGCGTTCAAAATTTTGCTTCTTGTTTCTCCAATTCTTGTTCTTTCCCCCGCGATTATCCTGCCAGAACCGCTTCTTTGGGTAGGAGTTGCTCGTCTCATTCTTTGGCTTTGTATCAATTTCATTTTTCTCAATTAACAAAGCTTTCTTTAACACTTCTCCATATGTAGGGAGTTCAAATGCACTGACCGTCTTCCGAATGTCCGGTCGAAGCCCTTCCTCGAAGCGACGAGCTCTATCTTCCTCATTACCCAACAAGTGAATGGCAAACTTTGATAGATAAGTGAACTCTTCTTCATATTCAGCTACCGTCTTGTCACCTTGCTCCAATTTTCGAAACTCCTGTTCTTTTTGTTTACGAACAGTTGAAGGAAAATATTTTTCATAAAAAATCTTTTTAAACTCCTCCCATGATAACTTGTATGCCTTCTCACCCAATGTCCTGACCTGCATTTGCCACCACCCGTAAGCGCGGTCTTTTAACATGTATACTGCATAATCAACCTTCTCCTCTTCAGGGCATTTCATGTATGTGAAGACCTTCTCCATTTCTGTGATCCAATGCTCAGCAACCATGGGATCAGTTGTTCCCTCAAAACTGGGCGGAGATAGTTTCTTAAATTCTCCCATGCCACTTCTTAATTTTGGGTGCTCCTCATTTTGACCATTTGTCCGATTATGATCAATTTGATCTTGTTGTCTGGTGACTACAGTTGTCACTGCTTGCAGCAGATCCATCAACGCATTGTTATCTATTGGGTTCCCGGAAGTGGATGCACGGGAAATTCTAGATCTCATCATTTCACCTATTGTTTGGTTTAGATCCTTATCTCCATTAGGAGGGGTTTGCTCATTACCTGGAGCCATATCTTCCTATAAATAATAAAATATTTCAGTCAACTATTATACAAGGAGAAATTCCTAAGTCAGTCACATAAATGTAATTTAAGTAATTAGGAACTCAATCATTACTCAACATAATAACACAAATCAGTATTTGCAAACCAAAAGTATATTATTAA
>NC_033795.1:16293453-16295558 GCF_001876935.1 Asparagus officinalis | reverse complement strand
CCAAATACAGAAGGGCCAAATAAAGGTGCATTCACCATATGGCAGGCAGAACTAATTCATAGTGGACTATTTGAGGGTTTGAAAACATCGAGATCACATATCAAATGATAAATACTTTGCATACAGAATTTGCAGATATTTCAAATGAAATTGACAAGGTAAAGCGCCTCATTTCTGTTAAAACAGTTTACAGATTTTTCCTTTATCAGATACTAAGTCACAAAGAGTCTTTGAATCCGTTAAACTGTTGAAATACGTTCCAAATACCTCATCAAATTATTCAGATAAAACAATGTCCACGATTATTTGAAAATTGCATGAGAGCCAAATTTATTTTTCATATTTTATATACAGATCAAATTAGCTTTTCATATATTGTGCGAGGTTAACATAGTATTATAGGATAGACCACAACAGAAATAGGTCAAATCTTTATATACATGAAAAGACATATTATTTATTTATTTACTTTTATCACAAGATAAATCAGATATAAAACTCATGCAATTTTATATTATAAAATACTAGTGAGAAATGAACTCACCTCTAGTGGTCACGACTTTCTCAAAATATTAGTCTCCCGAATATCAACCAGAACCTATAATGTAAGATATATGACTAATTATTAATTCAGAACAAACATATATTATAGGTAAATCAATTCATAATCTAGAGTCTAATAAACTCAAATATAATCAATAATAATTAAATTATGCAGTGCATATGAGTTTGTTGCTATCTCTAGTAATTCATCAAAATTTTAAAATTCTCATATACTAGCTTTTGGACTTTTTAGTAATTTATAATAATGCAGGGGTTATAGGGAATTTATCAAGTCTAGAAGTTATTGTTTATTCACCAGATTGGACTCGTTTACAACTGAATAAAAAGGCAGGGGTTTAATAAATATTTTTCTAATCCTTTTTCAAACTATAAGGTTTGTTTCAAAAAATTTCATGGTTCAGGGGCTTAAAGCAATTTTCCTCTCCTTACATCACTTCAACAGATCATCTTCCTCCCCACCTTCTTCTTCGTTCCTTTTTTCTTCTTCTTTTTTTCTGGTTCCCTCTCTTCCCCTTTTTCTTTCGGTTTTTCTCCTCTCTCTTTCTCTCTCTCTCTCTCTCTCCTCCTTCCTCTCCCTGTCTCTTTCTTTCTCACGACTCGCCAAAGCACCAAGACGACGACAGGGGGGTTGCCGGCGACCAAGAGTGGCCGGTGTCAGATTCCTACCGAAACTAGGGTTAGTCTATTTTTCTTTTTCTTAGTTTGTTTCATGCATAATAAACACATAAGAAAAGTCCTTTTTTGAAAACCCTAGATTTTTAAGTTCATGATCATAACAACTTAACTCTCTTACTTATTCTAATTGATTCGATTTACTATGAAATTGGAAGAAGATTATACCTTAGGAGCTTGATTTCCACTTTCCCCTTCTTCTTTTTCTTCCTCTTCTTCTCTCTCTGTTTTCCTTTCACTGTCTTCTTCCTCTTCTTCTTTTATTTCTTTTCACAACTTTAATTTAGGTTTTCAGAGGGTGGGGTTGAAGAAGATGAGAGGATATTTTCTGTTTGTTTTATTTTCTGCGATTTTCTTTGATTTTTTTCTGTTTTCATTTGTTTTTATTCTTCCGTTAAGAGGTGCCGTCCAAATCTTCAAATAACATTTAGCCACACAACTATTAACGTGGCAATTAATCAGGGGTTATGGTAAAATCCCTAAAATACCCTTAATTAGTTAATTAATTTGTCATTAAAAATTATTAATCAAGTTTTAAGACTTTAATTAGTTGGGTTACTACACTCTTCCCTCCTAATAAAAAGTTTCGTCCTCGAAACTTAACATACCTATATCTCGAAGAGCTCTGGATATTTCTCTCGCATAGAATCTTCCGTCTCCCAGGTAGCTTCTCTTTCAGAGTGATTCTTCCACTGAACTTTCACATATTTGATTACTCGGTGTCTAAGTACTTGTTCTTTATAATCCACAATACGTTCTGGTCTTTCTTCATAGGTCAAATCTGGCTTGAGCTCTACTGGAGACAACTCAACAATCTCATTTGGATCTCGGATGAACTTTCGAAGCATGGATATATGAAATACATCATG
>NC_033795.1:16283701-16293167 GCF_001876935.1 Asparagus officinalis | reverse complement strand
TACTTGAAATTCTAATTCTCTTCTTCTTTGATCAGCATAACTCTTCTGACGACTTTGTGCCGTGCGAAGACGTTCTCGAACTAATTGAATTTTATCAATTGCTTGCTGTACCAACTCTGGTCCAAGAAGTTTTTTTCTTTCTCCAACATCATCCCAATGAATAGGAGACCTACACTTCCTTCCATAAAGAAGTTCATATGGTGCCATCTGAATGCTAGCTTGGTAGCTATTATTATATGCAAACTCGGCCAAAGGCAGATAATCTTCCCACGATCCTTTCATCTCCAGAACACAACATCTCAACATATCTTCTAGTGTTTGAATTGTCCGTTCTGATTGGCCGTCTGTCTGTGGATGATAAGCTGAGCTGAAATTTAATTTAGTCTGCAGAGCTCTATGCACACTTTTCCAGTATTCTGATGTGAATCTAGGATCACGGTCAGAAACTATTGATATTGGTATACCATGTAACCTTACTATCTCATTAATGTACATCTTAGTCAGCTTTTCTAATGAGAATTTCATATTGATAGGTAAAAAGTGTGCTGACTTTGTCAACCGGTCAACAATCACCCATATTGCATCATTCTTTCTCAAAGATTTCGGAAGGCTAGTGACAAAATCCATGGTGATCTTTTCCCATTTCCATTGGTATGTCCAAGTTATGGACTAATCCAGCTGGTCTTTGGTGCTCAGCCTTTACTTGTTGGCAAGTGAAACATTCTGCAACATAGGTGGCAATTTCCTTCTTCATATTATTCCACCAATATATTTCCTTCAGGTCTTTATATATTTTTGTTGATCCAGGATGCATAGTATACAGAGAGTGATGTGCCTCTTTTAGAATCTTTTTCTTTATCTCTGGTATGTTAGGCACACAAACTCTAGTTCCAAACCTCAATGATCCATCTTTATGTATCTTAAACTCTCCTCGAGTGCCTTCTTCCACATCTTTCTTTATCTTCAACAGTTGAGGATCATTCTGCTGGTTTGCTTTAATTTCATCTAGCAAAGAGGGTTGTATTACCATATTTGCTAATTTAACTCTAATTTGGTGGACTCTAATTTCAATTCCAGTACGATCCAAGTCCTCCAATATTTTTCTTTGAGAAGTAATTAAGCATGCTAAATTGCATGAATTCTTGCGGCTCAAGGCATCAGCAACAACATTTGCCTTGCCAGGGTGATAATGGATGGTCATATCATAATCTTTCAGAAGCTCCAACCATCTTCTTTGCCGTAAATTCAACTTCTTCTGGGTAAATATATATTTCAAACTCTTGTGGTCAGTATATATTTCACAATGTACTCCATATAAATAATGTCTCCAAATTTTAAGAGCAAGCACTATTGCCGCTAACTCAAGATCATGAGTGGAATAGTTTTGTTCATAAGGCTTTAACTGCCTTGAAGCATATGCTATGAATTTTCTATTTTGCATAAGTACACATCCCAGTCCTCTTCTAGAGGCATCACTATAGATAGCAAAGCCTGTGTCTCCACTGGGTAATGTAAGTATTGGAGCAGACACTAATCGACTTTTTAGCTCTTGAAAGCTTTTCTCACATTCATCTAACCAAATAAATTTAACTCCCTTCTGAGTAAGACGAGTTAGAGGTGAAGCAATACGAGAGAATCCTTCTACAAATTTTCTATAGTAGCCAGCCATACCAAGAAAGCTACGGATCTCCGTCACCGTAGTCGGTCTGTCCCATTTAACAATGCCTTTTACCTTTTTAGAGTCCACAGAAATTCCTTCCTTAGAGATTACATGCCCAAGAAATGCTACCTGCTCCAACCAGAATTCACATTTCTTAAGTTTCGCATACAGTTGTTCTCTCTTTAATGCGTGCAACATCTGCCTCAAGTGTTCTTCATGTTCTTCTTTGCTTCTTGAGTATATCAGAATATCATCAATAAATATCACAACAAACTGATCCAAGAAATGTTTAAATATCCTGTTCATAAGATCCATAAATGCTGCAGGTGCATTTGTGAGCCCGAATGGTAAAACTAAAAATTCATAATGACCATAACGGGTTCGAAATGCAGTCTTTGGCACATCTTCCGGCTTAATCTTTAATTGATAGTAACCAGAACGAAGATCAATCTTTGAAAATACCTGAGCTCCTTGTAATTGATCAAATAGATCATTAATTCTTGGTAATGGATATTTGTTCCGAATGGTTACTTTGTTCAATTCACGGAAGTCAATACATAATCTCATACTTCCATCTTTCTTCTTCACAAATAATACTGGTGCACCCCAGGGTGACACACTCGGCCGAATGAAGCCTTTATCTAAAAGTTCTTGCAGTTGTATCTTGAGTTCTCTCAATTTAGCAGGTGCCATTCGATAAGGAGCCTTATAAATGGGACTCGTACCAGGTACTAGGTCAATTGAAAATTCAATTTCTCTATCTGGGGGCATTCCGGGAAGTTCATCTGGAAATACTTCTGGAAATTCTCGGACAATTGGTATCTCTTCCACGCTTGGTTTTCCATCATCAACCATCTCAACTGAAGCCAAATAACCCATACATCCATTTCTCAGCGCTCGATATGCTTTAAGGGCTGAGATGATTTTTAAGGGTTGTTGAGACTTTCCGCCCTCAAAACAAAATTCGGGTTGGCCAGGAAATTTGAATACTACTTTCTTTTCTCGACATAAAATAGAAGCATGATTTAAGGATAACCAATCCATCCTCAATATGATATCGAAATCATGCATTTCTAGCATCATTAATTCTACGGGAAGTTCCTTGTCGAGAATATATACTAATATGCTACCTCCAGGTGTACTAATAAGCAATTCTTGTTGTAGGGTATCACATTGAAATTTGTTTCTCTTAACAAACTGTGCAGCAATAAAGGAATGCGATGCACCAGAATCAAATAGTACTCGAGCAGGAACTGATGCAAAAGTTAGCGTACCTGTCACCACATCCTTGTTTGCTTCTGCTTCCTTCTCAGTCAAAGAATAAACTCGGGCCTTAGCTTGAGGATACCGATTCCCACCACTGGACTGGCCAGTTTGGAAAGTATTCCAAGATGGTTGTTGTAGGGGACAATTTGCTAACTTATGATCTTTCTGACCACATCTCAAACAAGCTCCGGTATTTCTCCAACAATTTTTCGCTTCATGCCCCAGTTTGTGACAAACATCACATCTTAAAGTTGTCTGATTTGGAAATTGCCCCTCTCTGCGTCCAAAATTCTGCTTTTTGTTTCTCCAATTCTTATTTCTTCCACCGCGATTGTCTTGCCAGAATCGCTTCTTTGGGTAGGAGTTGCTCGTCTCATTCTTTGGCTTTGTATCAATTTCATTTTTCTCAATTAACAAGGCCTTCTTTAGCACTTCTCCATATGTAGGGAGTTCAAATGCACTGACCGTCTTCCGAATGTCCGGTCGAAGCCCTTCCTCGAAGCGACGAGCTCTATCTTCCTCATTACCCAACAAGTGAATGGCAAATTTTGACAGATAAGTGAACTCTTCTTCATATTCAGCTACTGTCTTATTACCTTGCTCCAATTTTTGAAACTCCTGTTCTTTTTGTTTTAGAACAGTTGAAGGAAAATATTTTTCATAAAAAATCTTTTTAAACTCCTCCCATGATAACTTGTATGCTTTTTCTCCCAACGTCCTGACCTGCATTTGCCACCACCCGTAAGCACGGTCTTTAAACATGTATACTGCATAATCAACCTTATCCTCTTCAGGGCATTTCATGTATGTGAAGACCTTCTCCATTTCTGTGATCCAATGCTCAGCAACCATGGGATCAGTTGTTCCCTCAAAACTGGGCGGAGATAGTTTCTTAAATTCTCCCATGCCACTTCTTAATTTTGGGTGCTCCTCATTTTGACCATTCGTCTGATTTCGATCAATTTGATCTTGTTGTCTGGTGACTACAGTTGTCACCGCTTGCAGCAGATCCATCAACGCATTGTTATCTATTGGGTTATCGGAAGTGGATGCACGAGAAATTCTAGATCTCATCATTTCACCTATTGTCGGATTTAGATCCCTATCTCCGTTAGGAGGGGTTTGCTCATTACCTGAAGTCATAGCTTCCTATAAATAATATAATATTTCAGTCAACTATTATACAAGGAAAATTCCTAAGTCAGTCACATATATGTAATTTAAGTAATTAGGAACTCAATCATTACTCAACATAATAACACAAATCAGTATTTAAAAACCAAAAGTATATTATTAATATTTAACTTTTTTTTTCTATACACATATCTGAGTATATGGGTTTATATATACATATTTTCTACCAAAATGTCCTACATAAACCAAAAGAGTGACTATGAAAACCCATATACTGATATTACAAAATTGCCCTAACAGTTATGCTCTATTTCCCTGATATGCCGCTAGTCCCCCATCCTTCAAGGTCAAGATCTGGACCAATGCCTAGGCTACTCGACTCACCCACAGAGGGGGCAAGTCTCTGGTCATCACTAGGAATCTGGGCTACAACGGACTCCATGTCGGAGGGGTCGGATGAAATCATAATGATTGAAGGCGATGACTCAACTGGGAGAACTTCTACCACGAGATCCTCAAGCTCAGACTCGGATGAATCTACCATAACAACTTCTACTGGTTCGACCTCCGGTGAGTCGCGGGTCATATGGTTAGCCATTATCACGTTCGGATCAGTTTCATCGGAAGTGTATCCCCAGTCTCTCAGGCTGGATTCCCACGAGCTATATACGGAAATTCTGGTTAATTTTTTTTATCCCAGTCCTCTGGTTAATTTTTTTTATCCCAGTCCTCTGGTTAATTTTTTTATCCCAGTCATATATATAGAAATTCCCTATATATATATCAGTAAATATTTTTAGGGTTAAATTTACACGAAAAATGAGAGGGTTTTGAGAGCATTTTGACATTAGAGATCTTAGAGAGAGAGTAGTCTATTGTAAGCTTTGTAATCTTCTTCAATAATTAAAGAATTTCTGGTGTGGCTCCCTATGACGTAGGCACTATTTGCCGAACCTTATTAAATCTGGTGTTCCCTCTTTTATTTATTCTTTTCTGCAAGTTTTTTGATTCACTGTGATTTCTTGCTTGCTAATTGCTCGTCACAAGATCCGGAGGGCACGGGTTGTCGATTGTTCAACCCCAACAACTGGTATCAGAGCTTCGTTCTGCAAGTGTGAGAGCTATGGAAGAAGAAATCAAATCGAAGATTGAGAAGTTTGACGGATCAGACTTCTCCTACTAGAAGTCGCAGATGAAGGACTATCTGTACCAGAAGGATCTTTACCGCCCGTTGATGAAAAAACCTAAGGGAAAAAAGAAGAATGAGACTGACGAGGAATGGGAAATACTGGATCGGAAGGTTCTAGGGCAGATCCGGTTGTCACTCGCAAAGTCAGTCACCCACAACATATTGAATGAGAAGACGATGGTAGGGCTTATGGAAGCACTCGTAAAGATGTACGAGTAACCGTCAGCTACAAACAAGGTTCATCTCGTCAAGACACTCTTCAACTTTAATATGGTAAAAGGATACTCCTTCACGTTGCATCTCAGCAAGTTCAACATGATTGTTGATCAACTCATCTCCGTCGACATCATGTTTGATGATGAAGTGTAAGCCCTATTGATAATATCGTAGTTGTCGGATAGTTGGACAGGTTGTGTGATCACAATTAGCAACTCGACAGGAAATGAGAAGTTAAAACTGAGCAAGGTTGTCCGTATGATTCTATCCGATGAGGTTAGAAAGAAGTCATCCGAATCAGGTTTAGGTTTGGCCCTAAATTTTGAGCAGAGAGGCCGAACTCAGAACAAGGGAAATTAGAACAAGAAGCAGTCAAAGTCGAAGAAGAAGAGTTCGAATTCGAAGGTGAGGCATGTTAAAGGGAAGTGTTGGAACTGCAGCCAGGAGGGCCACATGTCTTCAGTCTGTAAAGCGCAAAAGAAGAATGCAAATGAGCAGGAGGATCATATTGTACAAGATGCCTTGATCCTTGCTATGGACAGTGACACCAATTCATGGGGTATTGATTTGGAAGCCTCATTCCACGCCACTGCTAATAGGAAGCTTCTTCAGAATAATATAGTAGGGGACTTTAGGAAAGTGTACTTGGGTGACAACAAGCCTTGTAGTATTTTGAGAAGAGAAGATGTGCAGATGCAGATGAAGGATTCTAAATGGTCTCTGAAGAACGTCAGACATGTACCAAAGTTAAAGAGGAATATTGTTTCAATTGGCCAGCTTAGAGCAGAAGGCTGTATTTCGATATTACTGGGGATTCATGGAAGATCTCTAATGGTACTATGATGGTTACTCACGGCAACAAAATCGGAACTCTCTACTTAACTTCACATACGTGTGACACCCTCACAATTGTAGCTGGCAAGGAAAGTGCAGATCTGTGGCACAATAGGTTGGGACACATGAGTGAGAAGGGTATAAAGATTCTATACTCTCAGAGAAAGCTATCTAGCATCGATTCAGTAGAAGTTAATGTTTATGAAGACTGTATTTACAAGAAGCAGAAGAGGGTCAGCTTTCAGAAGAGTGGAAGACCACCCAAAGCTCACAAGCTAGAGCTTGTTCATACAGATGTATGGGGTCCAGCTAGCGTATCTTCTCTTGGCGGTTCGGCGTACTATGTCACCTTTATCGATGATCACTTGAAGAAGGTGTGTGTATACTTCATGATGCACAAGTCAGAAGTGTTTGGGATCTTCAAGAAGTGGAAAGCCATGGTAAAGAGCGAGACAGATCTTAAGGTGAAGTGTCTGAGATCGGATAATGATGGAGAATACGAGCTGGAGGAGTTAGCTCTGAATGGGATTCGCTTAGATAGGACTACTCCAAGAACACTGCAACAGAACGGCGTTGCAGAGAGAATGAACAGAACATTAACAAATCGTACAAGGAGCATGCGTCTACATGCAGGTCTACCTAAGATGTTTTGGGCATATGCGATGCATACAACAGCTTGATAAATCATAGACCTTCATTTCCATTAGATTTTGGGATTCCAAAAGAGGCTTGGAGTAGCAAGAAAGTTAATCTCTCACATTTGAGGGTCTTTGGTTGCATGATGTATGTTCATATCAGTGACCATGTCAGGGATAAGCTAAAAGCTAAGTCACAGAAGTGTACATTCATTGAATATGAATTGATAAGTTCAGATATCGTTTGTGGAATGACAAGAATAATAAAATTATCAGGAGTAGAGATGTCATATTTAATGAAGAGGTGATATACAAGGACAAAGATAATGTCAAGGATAGCCAAAGTAGTGGGAGCAGTACTAAGGATGCAGGTGGATCCGAGTACTTGGATTTAGATAAACTTTTAAATGTGGGAGATAATGTCAGTTCTGACCAAAGAACGGAGGAGACTCCAGGTGGAGAGACAGGTACCCAGGACAAAGAGCTTAGGAGGTCATCCAGAGTACCCAAACCAAATTCTAGATATCTTTCGTTACTAGATTACTTATTTTTAATAGACAATAGAGAACCAGAGTGTTATGTGGAGGCAATGCAAGTTAGTGAATCTCAGCAGTGGGAGATGCGATTCAAGAAAAGATGGATTCTCTCCACTTGAATGAGACATGGAAGTTAGCCTAGTTACCTGCGCAGAAGGAAACCTTACATAACAAGTGGGTCTACTGGATCAAGCAAGAGAGTGATGGAAGCAAAAGATACAATGACAAATTAGTTGTGAAAGGATTCCAATAAAGGGAAGGAGTAGATTATACATAGATATTTTCCCATGTCGTGAAGTTTACAATCATCAGAGTGGTGTTGAGCTTAGTAGCTACTGAAAATCTCTACCTTGAGCAGTTAGATGTGAAGACTGCCTTTCTTCATGGTGACTTGGAAGAAGAAATCTACATGAAGCAACATGTTGGCTTTATAGAGGAAGGAAATGAAGAGATAGTGTGTAGGCTCAAGAAGAACTTGTACAGGCTCCAAGACAGTGGTACATGAAGTTTGATAACTTCATGCAGAGCAATAGCTATGGCAGATGTAATTCAGATCATTGTTGTTACTTCAAAAGGTTTGAGTCCAGCTATATTATGTTATTATTGTACGTAGATGACATGTTAATTACAGGGTCATGTTTACAGGAGATAAACAAGTTGAAGAAGCAGTTAGCGAAGGAGTTTGTCATGAAGGATTTGGGTGCAGTGAAACAAATTCTTGGGATGTGAATCAATCGAGATGTGGCTGAAGGGACGTTAAAGTTAAGTCAGGCTGAATATATTGAGAAGGTACTTCAAAGATTCAACATGCAAAATGCAAAGGCCGTTGGCACGCCCCTTGAAAGTCAGTTCAGGTTATCTGAGGAGCAGTCACCCAAGATAGATGCAGAGAAGGAGTTCATGATCAGAGTGTCATACTCATCAGCCATTGGTAGTCTTATGTATGCAATGGTTTGCACGAGGCCGGATATTGCCCATGTAGTGGGAGTTATGAGAAGGTTTGCCAACAATTTAGGGAAGCAACATTAGGAGGCCGTAAAGTGGATATTGTGATACTTTAGAGGGACTACATATATGCCACTGTGTTTTGGGGAAAGGAGTTGGTACTACAGGGATATGTGGATGCAGACATTGCCAGTGATCATCATACGAGGCGAAGTACCACGGGGTATATTTTTACCTTTGGGTCGGCACCATTGAGCTGAGTCTCACGTTTGCAGAAGATAGTGACGTTATCCACAACTGAGGCAAAGTATGTTGTAGTAACTGAAGCTAGCAATGAGATGATTTGGTTGACCGGATGTTTGGAAGAGTTGGGTCTGAAGCAAGGGATCAGAGTTCTTTATTGTGATAGCCAGAGTGCTATACACATTGCTAAGAATCCAGTATATTATGCCAAAACGAAGCATATTGTTATGCGTTACCACTTCATACGCTTTCTGATAGAGGACTGGAAGTTACTATTGGAGAAATTTTTGGGGAGCCAAAATCATGCAGATATGTTGACTAAGGCTATGACCATCGAGAAACTGGAGTTGTACGCAAGTTCAGTTGGCCTTCACGTGTAGGAGATGAGGGCGGATCCATACTAGGAGGATAGGTGGGATCACTGAGAATGATGTTGATTGAAGAAAGAAAATATTTCGGAGAGGAGAAGATGCTTGCAAAGATGGCTGAAGTTAAGGAGAACTTGTTGATGGAGGTTTGGTCTCCAAGTGGGAGATTATTGGTTTTGAGAGTGTAGACCTAAACCTGGAACAAAATCAAAAGCTGAAAAAACCCTAACCGGTCGACCGAAGGGAACATCAGTCGACCGATTCGAACGCTAGGAAAACAGGAAAGTCATTGTTTAGTCAACCGATATGAATTATCAGTCGATTGATAACGTGCACGAGCAGTCCTGAGAAAAAGCACCTTCTGGTCGGTCGATTGACGCTAAGCGATCGGTCGACCAATAGCGGTTTTTCTAGTTTTCTGGACTGTTTGAAAACTTCTT
>NC_033795.1:16257570-16283261 GCF_001876935.1 Asparagus officinalis | reverse complement strand
AACGTTTTTAGGGTTTATTGTACACGAAAAAAGAGAAGGTTTTGAGAGCACTTTGAGATTAGAGATCTTAGAGATAGAGTGGCCTATTACAAGCTTTGTAATTTTCTTCAATAATCAAAGAATTTCTAGTATGGCTCCCGAGGACATAGGCACGTTTGCCGAATCTCGTTAAATCTGGTGTTCTCTCTTTAATTTATTCTTTCCTACAAGTTTTTCGATTCGCTCTGATTTCTTACTTGCTAATTGTTTGTCACAAGATCCGGAGGGCACGGGTTGTCGATTGTTCAACCCTAAAAAATTCAATATCTATTACATCATATATTATAAGAATAGGCAAATAGAAAATGATACAACTTTTTTTCGATGTAAATGGATACAATAAAAATAGCAATTTAAATTTCATTATATTTCAGTATAAATATCATCAAAAGTTTAGATCTAAATACTAGCTTAAAATAATTAAATAAAATAATGTGCAAATAAAATATGAAAAAAAGACTCTTTATAATGACATATTTAGGAAAATTTCGTCATTAGTCAATTCTAAATATATGGCATAGCCAATTTCAAATAAGATAAGATAAAATATCGCATATTAAATTAACAAATATCATAATAAAATCTTAGAAATAGCAATGATACTTTAGACTATTAAAATAATCCATTTATATAAAAATTACAACAAATAAAAGTTAATAACGTTTGCACACGCATTGCACGTGCACTAATGCTAGTGTTATAATAAAGGCTAGTTAAGCGCAACATCAGTGGGACCATCTCCCGTCCAACCTTGCTGCATTTGCCAGTCCTACATGAATTGCCAAGAGTATCTCAAGTTTACATCAGATAAAAATCATGCTTGCTAAATTCCAAGAAAAAAACAACTATGTAATTTAAATGATAAATCCCTTTCTCTTAATCAGTTTTTTCATCTGTATTTAATGCAGTTTCAATATCAACATATTTAAGATCCTAAGAAATATTAGCTAGTAGAAATAATTGACAAATGCAGAAATATTTGTTGGGGAATTTCAGTCTCCCTGCCTACCACGATATGCGTAACTCGGAAGCCAACCCCAATCAATAAGATAAAAAAACCACAATTAAGAAAAAGAACACCGAGATTTACGTGGTTCGGTCGACCAACTTCGACCTATGTCCACGGGGCAACAATACGAGAAATTCACTATGTATCAGGAAGAACTACAAGAGGAACCACTCAACTCTCGTCTCTCAATCTCTCAACCTCACATACATAATCAACTCTCATATTCTCTCCAAAGCCCACTCCTTGTAATCTTTTGCACGGATAAAGACTACGAAACCCTCTATCTCTCATCTACTACATCTCTATTTTTTCTTCATGGTTTTTCCTCCACCAATAGAAGAATATATATAGGGAAACCAAAACCATATCTTTAGCCTAACTTCCTAAGTAGAATAGGATTCAAACTCCTAATCATGATAAAACCCAAACTCCTAATCATGATAGAACTCAAACTCCTAATCATGATAGAACTCAAACTCATAATCATGATAGAACTCTAACCCTATCCAATTCTCATGAAGTTGCACAAAGAATCAAAGACAAAAATCCCAATAATCTCCACCTTGGATTTGATTCCCAAACTCCCTTGAAGATATATCATCGTCGTCTTGAAACTTTGTCTTTTCCGCTAGAGTCTTCTATTTCTTTTGCACTTCAAATCAACACAACTGTACTCCCAATTGGATGCTTTCATGATCCTCACTATCTTCTGCTTCGCCGTGACGCATTCACCTCTCTTGTTGTCCTTGTGCTCCACCTGCATCGCTCGTCTCAAATCATATCGGTGCACCTCTCCTACTTCACACTACGAGCTGGATGCCTTTATCTCCTCCATCACTTGGCTTGGACTGAATATGAGCGCTCACCATCTTTAAGTCCAACACCACCATCTTCATCTTCATGTGTGTCACTCGGTCGTGCCCGCTTGCAAGCTCCACCTAATCTGGCACTATCCTCCTCAAGTATACACACCAACCAACTCCTGCTCCTTATCTACCATCAGATTTGTCTTGCCGTTAAACAGCAGAATATCAAACTTCGGACCCGAAGAAGTCATCATCCTCTAACCATGATCAAAATTGAAATCAGTCCCTATAGAGATTGAATTTGATAAAACCGATGCCAAAAATAAATTCAGCACGTCGAAAAACCCTAGGAACGACTCCTGGATCACCAAAATCCGCCTCCAAATCCTCAATCGGCTAACAAATCAATCTGGACCGTCGGATCCCCATGTGAATAGTGCCCACCGTGCTACAGTGTTCTGCTATAGTACCGCCACTACAGTATTTTTTTTCTTTTTTCTTTTCATCTTGATTCTTGTAACGCTGATTTTCAATCTTGCACGGCGTCATCTTCTATCTTGCAAACTCGCTCCCGGATTCATCACCATCGCTCTGATACCACTTGTTGGGAAATTTTAGTCTCCCCGCATACCACGATATGCGCAACTCGGAAACCAACCCCAATCAATAAGATAGAATAACCACAGTCAAGAAAAAGAACACCGAGATTTACGTGGTTCGGTCGACCAACTTCGACCTACGTCCACGGGGCAACAATACGAAAAATTCACTATATATCAGGGAGGACTACAAGAGGAATCACTCAACTCTTGTCTCTCAATCTCTCAACCTCACATACATAATCAACTCTCATATACTCTCCAAAGCCCACTCCTTGTAATCTTTTGCACAGATAAAGACTACGAAACCCTCTCTCTCTCTCTCTCTCATCTACTACATCTCTATTTTTTCTTCATGGTTTTCCTCCACCAATAGAAGAATATATATAGGAAAACCAAAACCCTGTCTCTAGCCTAACTTCCTAATTAGAATATGATTCAAACTCCTAATTATGATAACCCAAACTCCTAATCATGATAGAACCCAAACTCCTAATCATGATAGAACTCTAACTCCTAATTATATGAAGTTATACAAAAAATCAAAGACAAAAATCCCAACAATATTAGCTAGTAGAAATAATTGACCAATGATGAAGAAGAAGAAAAAGAATCTGAGCAATTGATCTAACTTACTGGCATGAATGCCATTGTCGGCCCAGTAGGTTGCAATAAAACTTCTTAATCTGATAATAAAGCCAACAAAATAGAAGGATTCAAAAGTCCTGAGAGAGCTTAGGGTTAAAAAGTCTATTATGTTCAAGGGAACAAATGAACTATCTCATTTTTCCACAAAAATAAATATTTTGAAAAGAACATAAACTTTAGTGAATGAAGAGGGAGAAGAAAATCTCTATGGTTTACCAATAATTAGTGATAGAAAGAGTAGATGTTGGAGTTAGCAAGCCGCGGAAGATAAAACTTAAACAGTCAAGAAACCCCAAATCTATCAAGCAATGAAGACTAACAGCAAACAATAAAATTTAATGTGGTTCTACGCAATCACGATGATCCGTGTACGTCCACGAGGAGAAGGGGGGAGATCTTATTTCTTTTGAGAAGATATTACAAGAGGTTGAAACTACACACCCCTAACAATGGTGGAATATATATAGATCTCTTTGTTTTTTCTCATCTTCTTCTTCTTCTTGTATTGTTAAACTCATGGATTGATACAATATATATAGAGATTGATTTTGCTCAATCCTATTAGAACTCTAACTTGGATACAATATATATAGAGATTGATTTTGCTCAATCCTATTAGAACTCTAACTTGAATCCTAATTGAATTTCCCAATTCAATATTAGAACTCTAACTTGAATCCTAATTGAATTTCCCAATTCAATTAATTCTTTCAATCCAATCCTAATTATGATAGTATAACTAATCCTAACTCAAGTTAGAGTTATAATAGGATTGAGCAAAATCAATCTCTAGATATATTGTATTGAATTTCCCAATTCAATTAATTCCTTCAATCCAATACTAATTAGGATAGTATAACTAATCCTAATTAGAGTCCAAACCTAATTATTTTTTCCCTGTCAATCCACTCTCGGATCTTATGATACCTGATGTCAATATGCTTCGTCCACTTGTGATACCTCTGATCCTTCTCAAGATGAATTGCGCTCTGATTGTTATAATGAATAGGTACTGAATCCAGCATGATGTCAAATATCCTAACCAAACCTCGCAACCATAGAGCTTTCTTCGATGCCTCAACTGTAGCTTTGTACTCCACCTCAGTCATCGAAAGAGCCACAGTTTCCTGTAACCCAGCCTTGTAACTAATGGCATAGTTAGAAACTATGAATACATACCCCGTCGTTGACCTCCTCTGATCAAGGTCTCCTGTATAATCTGCATCGACGTATCCCTGTAGTTTCTTGGACCCCTTATCCTCCAAAGAATAAAACAATAGGCCCACCTTTGCAGTCCCTCATAGATAACGCAGAATCCACTTCACCGCCTCCCAATACTGATTTCCTGGATTGAATATGAATCGACTTACTGAACTTACTATATAGGCTAAGTCAGGCCTAGTGCAAACCATAGCATACATCAGCGATCCCACTACACTCACATATGGTATCCAAGACATCTTTTCCTACTCCTCAACTATTTGTAGACATTGCTATGAGGATAATTTGAAGTGACATGCTAAAGGAGTAGAAACCAAACGTGCTTCATCCATGTTGAACCTTTTCAACACATTGAGAATATAATTCTCTTAGGACAGTCAAAGTTTGCCAAAAAACCTGTCTCGTAAGATCTCCATACCTGAGTTCTTTCTGATTGCTCCCATATCCTTCATGTCGAACTCCATCTTCAGCAACCGCTTGATTTCCTCGATTTGTGACCTTTCTTTTGTAGCTATCATCATATCATACACATATAATAAAAAATATGTTGGATGCCCAGTCTACTACTGCCTTGGAGATTGTTTGAGCCCATACAGAGACCTCTTAAGAAGACAAACCTTGTCCTCTTCACCTTCACGGAGATATCCCTCAGGCTGCTTCATATAAATTTGCTCCTCCAATTCTCCATGCAGAAATGTTGTCTTAACGTCCATCTGCTCTACATCCAAATCATGTTGTGCAACAATAGCCAACAATAAACGAATGGACGTACGTTTGACTATGGGAGAAAAGAATCTCATTGTAGTCCACTCCTTCCTTCTAAGCATATCCATTGACAACCAACCTTGCCTTGAATTGCTCATCATCTTTTTTCCGAAAGCTCCACTTTCAACCAATCGCCTTTGAGCTTCTTGGAAGATTAACCAGAACCCACGTTTGATTCTTCTCCAAAGACTCTATCTCCTTCTCCATGGCTATAATCAACCTGTCACGATAATCTACTTCAGTGGCCTCTCTGTAGCTACGTGGTTCTCCAACTTTTGTGAACAAAGCAAAAGATACGTAATCATCGTCTTCCTAACCATATCTAGTAGGTGGCATTGTACGGCTTGAGCATCTCAACGCTATTAGCTCCTCCTCCTATGTAGTAGCTTTATCTCCATCGTCGGTTGGAGTCTCATCGGTAGGCCCACTAGGGCTTGCAGGGCTTTTTGAAAAATCCACCTCCTATATTCGAGAATCTGTAGAAGCATCTGGAGCTCCACCTTGCGCATTGACTCTGTCTTCGAATCTGCCCGCATGATAGCGTCGTCATCAAAGACCACATCTCTACTTGTAAAGGCACTGTGAGTCTCAGGATCCTATAATCGGTACCCTTTGACTCCAGAAGTGAATCCTATGAAGATACACTGTCTCGACTTGGACTCCAGCTTGTTTCTCTTTTGACTGTCTACAGGACTATATGCTAGACAACCAAATATGTATAAAGTCGAGTAGTCCACTAATTCTCCTTGCCATATCTCCTCTGGGATCTGAAGATCAACAACTGTAGATGATGACCTGTTAATCAAATAACACACATGATTTACTGCTTCTGCCCAAAAATCGTCGGACATGTCTACTTGTAGCAAAAGACTGCAGGCTCTTTCCATCAGTGTCCGATTCATGCGTTCAGCTATTCTGTTTTGTTCTAATCATCTTGGCACACTTAACTGACACTGGATGCCTTCATTTGTCAAGTACTCTTTGAATTCCCCAGAGATATACTCACCCCCATTAGCTAACCTCTAGATTTTCAATTTCAGCCCCTTCTGATTTTCCACCAACGCCTTCCACTCCTTGAACTTCTGAAAAAACCTCAGACTTCTGCCTTAAGAAATAGACCCAAAGCATCATGGAGAAATCATCAATAAAGGTAACATAATACCTCACACCCCCAATGGATACCTTCGGTGAGGGACCCTACACATCAGCACGGACAAGATCTAGCAAACCTTTAGACTTATGCTGCAAAGTAGAGAAAGATACTCTATGCTACTTCCCTATAACACAATACTTACAAAGTCAAGTTTGCATTGAGTTCTTCCTGAAAGCACGTCCTTGTCGTGGAGTACTTACAGACCCATTTCACTCATGTGTCCTAGACGCATGTGCCAAAGTCTCGATCGATCAGTCTTCTCTGCTACGACTGAAACCTTACCCTAAATGACGCTGCCTACCAGTCTGTACAAGTTCCTCGTGTGCTCCCCTTTCAGAATAGCAGTCGCACCCCTAGTGACTATGATAGCTTAACCTTCACCACTGAACTTGCACCCTTGAGCCTCAAGAGCTCCTAGCGAAAGAATATTTTTCTTTAAGTCTGGAACATACCGAACATTGGAGAGAGTCCTTTCCTGTCCATCGTGCATCTTCATCCTGACGTTCCTAATGCTAACAATCCGACAAACTACATCGTTCACCATGAGAAACGATCCTCCAGAAATTGGCCTATAAGTGCTGAACCACTCCCTTCTTGGGAACATGTGATATGTGCATCCTGAATCAAGTACCAATAATCTGTATACTTGCCCATACTTGACTCTACAGTCAATACGTCACAGAGATCTTCTACAATACAATCATGATTATCCTTACTCTTAGTGCTATCAGTCCCGCCATCCTGTGTCTTTAAGTACTCATTGTATGACTTGCAATCCTTCTTGAAGTGACCTGGTCGTTTGCACAAAAAACAAACGACAGAACTAGAATTTCCTAGAGCCTTGACCGGCTCCTTGCCCTTCGACTTCTCTTTCTTTACATTGGCCACTAGACCTAAAGATTCCTCCATAGTGTCCGTCTTCCTAATGAGTTCATTATTCTGAAGCACCGAGATGACATCCTCTAACTCCAAAGTCTCCTTCCCATACATGATGGTAGTCGCCAAGTGATTGTAACTAGGTGGAAGCGAATACAGCAACAGAAGAGCTTGATTTTCTTCTTCTAGCTTCACCTCAAGAGCCAACAAATCGCCAATAATCCTATTGAAGGTGTTCAATTGTTGCAGAATAGGCGTACCTTCCTTCATCCGAAGTTCATAGAGCTGCTTCTTCTTGAAGAGTTTATTTGACAAACTCTTCGTTATATACAAGATTTCCAACTTGCACCACATAGCGGCAGCTGTGCTCTCATTCATAACGTTGTAGAGTACTTCATCTGACAAGCACAGGATAATCGTAGCATTTGTGCGGACATCCATATCTTTTCACTCATCTACATCTAAAGTAGATGGCTTCTTCTCAAAACCATCTAGGGATCGGTGGACCTCTTCCTTCACTAGTAATGCCGTGACGCGCATCTTCCACAAGAGAAAATTTGACTTGCCATTAAATTTCTCCACCTTGAACTTGGTCGCTGTTGTCTTAGTCGCCATAGTAGCTCTGATACCAATTGTTGGAATATGCAAGCCACAGAAGATAAAACTTAAACAATCAAGAAACCCAAAATCTACCAAGCAATAAAGACAAACAGCAAACAACAATATTTAACGTGGTTCTACGCGATCAAGATGATCCGTGTACGTCCACGAGGAGAAGGGGAAGATCTTATTTCTTTTGAGAAGAGATTACAAGAGGTTGAAACTACACACCGCTAACAATGGTGGAATATAAATCTCTTTTTTTTCTTGTTGTTAAACCCATTGATTGATACAATATATATATATGTATATATATATATTGCTTTTGCTCAATCTTATTAGAACTCAAACTTGAATTCTAATTGGATTTCCCAATTCAATTAATCCTTCAATTCAATCCTAATTAGGATAGTACAAATAATTCTAATTAGAGTCAAAACCCAATCCTGCCTCTCAACTGATTTGAGTCATCACGAATTCAACAGGAGAGAGCTAGACTATTTTTTTTTCACTGGTGAACCATTGGTGAATAGGATGAATATATGAGTACAGTACTGCTTGGGAAAATTCAATGCTTTTGAGGGAAATACTTCAAATTGGTGAACATTTATGTCTAAACAAGTTTGTTAATGGATCACGAGATTGAATTTACATTTTGTTGGTTAGAGTTCTGTTAACCTTTTGTCTCCTCGTTAAAAATGTTTGAGAATTGTATAACCATACTACTATTTTTATATGCGTGTACCTCTGTCGCATGATAGATTTGAAAGATCATCATATGATGTAGCCAATTGAAGCCCTTGAAAGTTGTATAACCTTAAATATTTACATATTACCTTATATCAGCAGAGCTTAATCCAGCACATTTTTTAGAGAAGTAATGTTCTATGCTCTGAATTTTTAATGTGTCAGTTATGATTCTGAATCCATAACATTATTCAACATCTAACATTATAGAAAGTAAGTTCAGCCTTCATGAGATCCAACATATACAGGATTAAAGCCATGAACTGAGATTCCTTCTCTGCGGGTCCTAATCATTAAGGTACAAATTGCTTATCTTACGTTCCCTTTAATCATAATTTGACAAACATTTACGTTCTTTGTAATCATAATTTGAAGGCATGCATAGGTGGTCTGGTCCTACTATAAGAAAGAGCATTTGTAGTTATATAAGCAACCTGTGTAAATCATGCCAACAAAAACCTGTGAAGTCCTTGATAATTTCTTTTTTTGTTCTTCATCTTATATTGTTAAACTATGGATTGATTGATACAATATATATAGACATTGATTTTGCTCAATCCTATTAGAACTCTAACTTGAATCCTAATTGAATTTCCCAATTCAATTAATTCTTTCAATCCAATCCTAATTAGGATAGTATAGATAATCCTAATTAGAGTCCAAACTCAATACTGCTTCTCAACTAATTTGAGTCATAAAGAACTCAACAATAGAATGCCTAGTTTGGAAGAAAGTCACGAGGCACCATTAATAAAAAAGGTGATCCATAACATGATAAAATAATACGTTATACAATGTAAAGTAGTCCATATGATGGATATATGATCAAGAACAGGTCTATAAAACTTGTTAACAAACATGCATAGCTAAATAAATAAATATAACATTCTGTTGTGCTCCATGCGGAAGCGTACTCGACAACCAAACAAGTCGGCGTGCGATGAGAGAAGAAAACCAAAATCAAACACGAGTGCAATTCACCAAAATATGGCACAAATCAAACCAAACACAGAGATATACGTGGTTCGTCAATTGCCTACGTCCACGAGGAGAGGATAAGGATATTTCACTATATGGAGAAGAAAATACAACAGATTACAACTCTTTCGAACTCTCAAAAGTAATCCTAACCAAAGATCTCAACTCCCTCTCAAAATGCTCAAAAGACTCACAATTCTGTGGTTTAGAAACCCTAAAAAACGTGTTTGTATTTATATCAAACAGCCAATCCAAAGCCAACCAGGAACACAAAATAGGCTCATAACCGCTTGTCGGTTGACCGCACACATGCGATCGGTCGACTGGCTAGAGAGCTAAAAAAATCAGCCCTGTAACGTGCACGAGATCGGTCGACCGATCATACCCCTTTGGCCGACCGACCCGAAAGTCCTGTAAACCCTTCGTCCTGGCGATTGCATCGGTTGACCGCCCTCGCTTCTTCGGTCGACCGACCCGATGGTTACTATAGCTCGTGATTGTCGCTGCATTTTCTACAATTCTCCACATTGGCGAAATTTTTCCAAAACTGAACCAACACCAACATGAGCATCAATGTGTCATCTCACCAAATTCGGCTGCACTAATATGGTTGTCTACGTACCCCCTCTTCCAAGGGATCAAGCCGCCCGTAGTTCATCCAAATGATCGTAAACGGCCTCAACAATCACAAATTTATAATAAGTTTCTACAATGATCAAACTTGTTGCTCGGGGCCACTTCATGAGCATATCTGCTGGATTATCTTTTGTGTGGACCTTCATGAGCTCCACATCCCCATCTTCAAGAACATCTCGAACGAAGTGATAACGAACATCAATGTACTTTGTCCTTGTATGAAAGACCTGATTCTTCGCCAAATAGATAGTACTCATGCTATCACTATAAATGGTGATGTATCGCTGCAAAACTCCAAAATCCTCCAAAAGTCCTCAAAACCAAATAGTCTCCTTTACAGCCTTCGTAATTGTCATATACTCTGCCTCTATCATCGACAAAACCACCGTTGACTACAAGGTACATCTCCAGCACACTGGTGCACGGGTCAAAGTGAACAAATATCCTTTCGTAGACTGGCGCTTATCCTAATATCCAGCATAGTCGGAATCTACATTGAGAGTACCTCGAACGTACCTCCAAATCTATCTCACGGCATCCCATGACCCAGACCTATGTCGTGCATGTATCTCGAAACTATGCTCACTGCTTATGACAAATCCAGCCTCGTACAAACCATGGGGTACATCAAACTTCCAACTGCGCTCGCATATGGAGTCTTCGATATCAACTCTCTATCTTTAACTGTCTTCGGTGAAAGGTCAGCTGAAAGCTTCAAATAGGCTTCCAAAGGTACACTAACTAGCTTTGTCTTCATACTCATATTAAACTGCTGTAGAACCTTCTTCAAATAAGCCACTTGTGTCAAACAAATTCTGCCCCTATCTCTGTCTCTGTCGATTTCCATCCCATAAATGCATTTCCCTTCTCCCAAATCCTTCATCTTAAACTCACTCGAAAGCTGAATCTTCAATCTATCTATCCCAGATACGGAAGTAGAAGAAACCAACATATCATCGACATAAAGCAATAAGTAAATGTACGCACCTCCATGCAACTTGCGATAATACACATAAGGATCAAACTGGCTCGTAATGTACAAATGGCCATGCATAAATCCATCAAATCACTTATACCACTGTCGTGGAGATTGATTCAACCCATATAGCGATTTCTTCAACATACAAACTAATTTTTCCTTCCCTACAGCTCAGAACCCTAATGACTGAGCCATATAGATTTTCTCATCAAGATAACCATGAAAAATATTATTTTCACATCCAACTAGTCTAATTCCAAACCATACTGTGCCACTAATGCTAGCAAAATCCGAATTGAAGAGTGCTTCACCATCAGAGAGAAGACCTCATTGTAGTCAATATCTTCCTTCTGTGCATAGCCCTTCACTACCAACCTAGCTTTGAACCTCATAGGAGTACCCTCAATACCCTCCTTCTTCATATACACCCACTTGCAACTAGTAGCCTTCCGCCTATTTGGAAGCTCGACAAGCTCCCATGTGTTGTTCCTGTGAAGAGACTCCATCTCCTCCTGCATAGCCATCTGCCACAAACCAGCTTCCGAACTCTGCTCGGCCTCTTTGAATGTAGTAGGAACCATCTCATCGACACTCTCCATCAGAAGTGCATATGCAATGACTGTGTATGTATACCTCGCTGGCTTCTGTATGTCTCTCATCGGCCTCCGAACTGCAATAGAATCCTGAACCTGAGCCATCGATCCTTGATCCTGCTCAACTATACCTGTATCCTCCAAATCATCACCGCGCTCGCCTGGTGTCACCTCAGTCAGCACTCTAATGGATACGGTCATCTGGATTATGTGGAGCTGCATCAATCTCTACCATCTGTGATATTTCCTCTGTCGGGGTGCTCTCTACCTTATGAGAGCTGGGAAGCTTTAAGATCGAAGCTTCATCAAATATGATGTCTCTACTCAACACAATCTTTTTATCAGCTAGATCTCAAAGCTTATATCCTTTGACACCATGCTTGAATCCCACAAATATGACCTTTCTAGCTCGAGGTTCCAATTTATCAGTCTTCACATGATAAAATGTAGGGCATCCAAATACGTTGAGCTAATCATAATCACGTACTGTATCTCCCGATCACATCTCCATAGGGGTTTTCCCCTTAATCGCAGATGAAGGCAGTCTATTAATGAGGTGGTCCATATAAGAAAGTCTCTCAGCCCAAAAGATCTTCTCCAAACCGCTATGCGACAACAAACATAGAACCTTTTTTAGTAAATACCGATTTAACCTCTATGCCATACCATTCTGCTACGGTGTATGATTAACTGTGAAGTATCTCTCTATGCCCTCGTCTCGACATAACTACTGAAAGGGGTTTGAAGTGTACTCACCGTCGTTATCAGATTATAACGTCTTGATCTTTCTCTTAGTTTGCAGTTCTAATCTCTTCTTTCACTCTACAAATATCTCTAGGATTTCACTCTTCTTCGTCATGGTGTACATCCAACAATGTCTAGAATAGTCATCAACAAACGTGACGAACCAATATCGACTTCCAAGTGATGCCGTCTTAGTGAAACCTTAAACATCCATGTGCACGTAGTCCAAGATGCCTCTCTTCCTATGTATGGTTGTCCCGAACTTCACATTTGTCTTCTTACCAAGAATACAGTGCTTACAGAATTTTATCTTCCCACTCTTGGCTCCCTTCAATAGCCCCTGCTTTCACAGTACGTGCAACGACTTTTCACCTGTATGCCCCAACCTATAGTACCAAAGTCTGCTCGCGTCCGTCTATGTAATAGCTGAAGCTACCTGACCAATCTCAGTGTTTTCCTTCAGATAATATAGATTCCTACTATGGACTCCCTTCATCACCACCAAAGATCCCTTAGTAACTTTTACTATAGCGTTTACAAAAGTCACCTTAATCTCTTTGCCTCCAAAGCACCAACGTAAATAAGATTCTTCTTCAACTGAGGAACAAATCTCACTTCATTCAGCTCACGAACAACTATTGTGCATCCGAATCCTAATGGTACCTATCTCACAAATGTCATAAGATTGATCATTTCCCATGACTACCACACCCCCATCGAGTTTCTCGAATGATGCAAACCAATCTCACCGGGGAGTCACATGATAAGTAGCACCAGAATCCAACATCCAATCTAATACATCCGCATGGTTCACTTATGGAGTAATCAATAGAGAAAAGCAGGAATCATCAGAATCATCACCTCAAACGACGTTCACCTCATTGGCCTTCGGGCCCTTCTTCTTGCTATTCCCCTTCTCTCTACGCTTCGAGCAATCTCTCTTTTAATATCATTGTTCCCTGCAGAACGCACACTGCTTCTTTGCTAATTGATGGTGACCCCCTGACTTTGACCTGTTTTGATTACCACCTCTTGGATATGGACTCCTTCCTCTCGTCGACAAGGCCTCTCCTGAAGTGCTAGCTCGGGAAGACTCTTTATCCTTCCTCCTCAAATTGTAGTTTGTCAAAGCATTAGTCATTTCACTATAGATAGTGGAAGATCTACCATTCAACAAAGTAAGTACGAAGGTATCATACTCCTCATCGGGTAAGGAGCCTAACAAAATAATCACCTTGTATGTTGGCCTTCTTGTTTTGATGATGTTTAACAAATAATTTACAACTAATGTTATTTGTCTAGTGTTTGTGTTTATCTATTTATTATAGACAAACAACATGTTAGAGGTTGGATGGATTACGTCATAACGATCATATCAAATGGAGGTTGGTGGAATAGTAGTTGAAGCCTTGCAATTCAAATTAAAGATTCAAGTTCAAGCTTCATCCGCGAGTGTACCAAGATAGAGCTTCGTTGAAGATCACAAGATTGGATAATTTAGTTTAGGTGTTATATTATGTGTGTTAAGTACGTTAAGCTCAATATCATATACACACATATTTTATTGGTTTCTTTGTATATATATGTAGTCATATATATATATATACAACACAAGTTTTGGCTTTCATGTTTATAAATATGAAATTACATATTTCATATTTATTATTGTGATTTGGTTTAACTACTGAGATATGAAACAAATATATTTTCATATACATACTCATATGTTTCATTTTCTATTGTATTTGTGAAAATATTATTTTCTCAGTTTATAGACTTAACAATTATTATATACATCTTTTATTAAGTCTATAAAATTATTTTGTATTGTTTTAAAACATGGTTAAGCTAAAATATCAAAACTTATATGTTTACATTTTCATGTTTTGGACTATTTTGCAAAATGATGATATTTTTCATTTGGAAGGTCCTTTTTGAAAACCAATTTTTGTAGCATGTGTATTATCATGTCTACAATCATTTTTTAAAGTTTTATAATTTTTGAAATTTATTTGATATTTTTAAACAGGGTTTTAAAACCATCAAACTGCTTCTAAACATGTTTTCTCATATGTTAGTTTACGGTCGACCGCCACGGTCGATCGCGCCTTTGTTTTTAACGTACGGAGCCAACAACAACTTTCACGGTCGACCGTCACGGTCGACCGTCGTCGCGGTCGACCGCCAAAAGTTTCTAGAATTTTTTGAGCCTCGAAAGTGGCTCGCGGTCGACCGTGAGATTTTCACGGTCGACCGTCGTTCAATCCAACGGTCATTTTGGTACAGAATTAGATTTTTGATTCTTAGGATTTTTAGTCTTTTCCTTTGGGGTTTTTGACTGAGGTTTTGGGAGGCTATAAATACCCCCATTGCTCTCATCTTTCAAGAGCATCAAAGAAGTTTTTAAATAAGGTTTAATAAGGGTTTAAGCTTGTTTAGTTTGTTTTAATTTTGGGATTTTTTATTTACAAAGGAGGAAGCTTACATTGCAAATTGAGGAATTCATCCTTAGTCTTCTTCATCCTCTCGTTTGTGTTTATAGAAAAGTTTTTCTAACTCTTTTCTCTAGCAATTTTATTATTGATTTTCATATTCTTATTATTGCTAGTTTGCTATTTGAGTTAGATTTTATTTCACTCATTATTTACACACACCCACTTGAGCTTATCGTATTTTCATACATAGTATATTTGGGTTGGTGAGGATTGTAACAATTGAGAGTGAGCTTCATTGTGTTCTCATCCATATTTGAGAACAATCATTTGTTATATTGTGAGATTGTAAAGTTTTCGGTGAGCTAGAAAACCGAGTGTGTGGTGTAGACGTTGATCGGTGAGCATTGAAAACCGACATTGTGAGAGTGTGAATTGTGAAGTTTTTGGTGAACTAGAAAACCGAGTGTGAGGTATGGATGTTGATCGGTGAGCGTTGAAAACCGACATTGTGAGGTGTAAACATTATTCGGGTAAGCGTAGAAAACCCGGTTGTGATAGTGGATTTCTCCCTGGGAGTGGGGAGCGGAGACGTAGGACGGAAGGTCGAAACTTCGTGATCATATCGTGTGTTTGAGTTTGCTTTGGCGCACTTCTCTTATGTTTATATTTCTTATCGCCATTGTCCATTGCTCATTATTTATATCATCCACTATTTTTTTTATGTTTATTTCACCCTTGTGTTAATTTGTATATCCTTGCATATATCTCATAGTATATCTCATTGCTAGGATATATCGCTTTGTTCATATTGCTTATCCTAGCTCATATATCTTGTTGTATTTCATACTTGCTAGGATAACTTGTTATTAGTTTTAATTGGCATAAAATCGGATTAGATTAGCATAAGACCCTAATCACCCCCCCCTCTAGGGTCTAACAATTAGTATCAGAGCTTGGTGCTCTTTGATTTAAGGTCTAATCGCCTTGAGTTAAAGATCCAAGTTATCTTTTTATGCTAATCTTGTTTAGATTTTATTTGTCTTGCTTGCACATATATATATATTTATCATGGACATGAATTGTGCACCTTTGTTAGGCTATGAATCAAATGTTGCTCCTAAATTTATTAATTTTCCCTATGCACAATGGGCTTTTAGATTTAAACTATTTGTGCAATCTAAAAATATTGATTTATGGGGAGTTATTGATAATGCTTATATTGTATCCACTTTGGAGAAATCCAAGTGGAGTAAAGATGATTATAGAATGATTACTATGAACAATATTTTATTAGAATATTTGCTAAATGCTTTTGACTCATCTCTCTCTAACAAGTTTGTTCATTTTAATAGTGCTTACACCTTATGGAAATTTATTAAAGCATATCAAGGGGACTTAGAGGCGATCCGACAAGCTTTGGAGGATCCCGCTTCAAGTTCATATGGAGCATCATGCACATGGCCACTAGGCGATAGCCTTAGTGAGGTTTGCGAATTCGAATCCATTAATGATTTATCTAGTGATGAACTTGCTTGTGCTAGTGAAAACTATTGCATACCTATAACAAATTGCATAAAGAATTTATTGATTTACAAAGCAAGCATGTCATTTTGAAATTCGATCATGAGAAGGTAGCTTCCAATTTTGATATCATTTCTCAACGAAATGTAGCTCTTAAAGAAAATAATGATATGTTAAATTTGAAAAATGGGAAATTATCATCATCCATTTCTAGCTTATCTCATGCTAAGATTGATGCCATGTTAGAACTCATAAAAAATGATACTGTTTTTTTATAAATGACTATATATATTCTACTTCTAATAACAATATTTGTATGCATAATAATGAATTGAATCATGTTAAGGATCACATATCATCTTTAGATTCAACCCTTAAAACATGTATTGTTAATCATGATAAGCTTATGAACATGTGTGCTAAGTCTCATGCTAAAATATCTAAATATCCTATTCATCATTCACACATGTATAGCAAAGTCTACAAATACACAAATTGCGGTCGTAGAGGTCAACTTGCTAGATTTTTCTATGATGCACATAACCCTACTAAGGTTTACTTTAATCCTCCTTGTGCATCTCATCAAGCTTCATCATCACATTTTGCACACACACATGCACCCATTGCTCATCATAAACATGCACGTGTGTATAAATGTGATCTATGTGGTCGGTTTGGCCATTTGGTAAAGTTTTTCTTTGATATGAAAAAGAATTCTAGTTTGCCAAATGTTTTTCATAGACCAGATGTGTTTAAGTATGATATTTGTGGTAAATTTGGCCATTTGGCAAAGTTTTGTTATGATTTAAAAAAAATATTCAAACTTGCTAAATTTCTTAAGTAGACCATCTTTTTTTAATTATGTTTCTCATTTGCAAAAAATAACTTTAAAAGACAATCTTTATTTGTAAATGATTCCCGTGCACGAGCTAAAGGTCCACAAAAACAAATGGATCTCTTTCATTGCACAAATTGCAATCGGAGTGCACCACATATGCCCAAAAGGGTTCATAACCCTAGGACTTTGAGCTTAAATTATAGGGTTCATGTCCCTAAACTTTTTGGTACCAAGAATTCTTGGGTACCAAAACAAATTTAATTTTTAAACCAAGTATTTTAGTGTTTTTCCTTTTCCTTTTCTTGGTTTGAAAATTATGTTTTAAAATCTTTTGGTTATGAAAACAATTTTTCTTTTGTCAAATCTTTTGTTTTCACGATTATTAGTTTTGATTTTGATGAGAGGTTTGTGTTTATATAACCCTCCGGGTTTATTGGGTGTTTATTCCCAAATCATGTTTACCGGATGCTAGAATGATTATATGGGTTGGAACAAGCTTAAGAGCTTGATATATTGTTGCTTCTCTTAAAATTCTTTTATCAAAAATTTTGTTTTGAATTATTGCTTTGAATTCATTATATTTCACTTATATGATGATATTTATGTGTTTGTGCTTATGGATCATCTATTCGTGCCTTATAATGTATTCCATATGTGGTTTGATCAAATCCCACAAAGAAAATTCTCTTGATTGATCAAACATTGTTTTTGGATTTAAACTTTGATTTATGATTTTTTTGGTTGATTTGTTTTCATTTGAAAACATTTTGCATGATTCTCATGTTCCTCTTCTTTTGTTTTCATAAATCTATTCTTTTATATGGTTTTTTATATTTTTTGTGTTAATGAGACACTATTTTCATATTGACATATTTATATGTGTTCTCATTGTCCTTTTGTATGTGAGTTGTGTCAAGCATGTTTCTTGCTTGCTCACATATGTATGCCTCAGAATTCATTGTATATATTCATTAAGGCATTTTGATAGGGGGAGTCTTTCATTTTCTATTATTGTTTTTATACTCATCCATGCATATTGATAGGGGGAGCTTTCGCTCTCTTCATTCTTTTGTTTTTCCCTTTTTGATGTTGTCAAATGGGGAGAAATTTTATGAGTATATTCTTTCTTGTTTATATGCATGATATATTATACCTTATATATTTATTTTTTTCATGCATATATATCTCTTTGTGTAAATTATTTGTCATCATCAAAAAGGGGAAGATTATTGGCCTTCTTATTTTGATGGTGTTTAACAAACAATTTACAACTAATATTGTTTGTCTAGTGTTTTTGTTTATCTATTTATTATAGACAAAAAAACATGTTGGAGGTTGAATGGAACGATCATATCAAATGGAGGTTGGTGGAATAGTGGTTGAAGTCTTGCAATTCAAGTTAAAGATTCAAGTTCAAGCTTCATCCGCGAGTGTACCAAGATAGAGCTTCGTTGAAGATCATAAGCTTGGGTAATTTAGTTTAGGTGTTATATTATGTGTGTTAAGTACGTTAAGCTCAATATCATATACACACACATTTTATTGGTTTCTTTGTATATATATGTAGTCATATATATATACAACACAAGTTTTGATTTTCATGTTTATAAATATGAAATTACATATTTCATATTTATTATTGTGATTTGGTTTAACTACTTAGATATGAAACAAATATATTTTCATATACATACTCATATGTTTTATTTTCTATTGTATTTGTGAAAATATTGTTTTCTTAGTTTATAGACTTAACAATCATTATATACATCTTTTATTAAGTCTATAAAATTATTTTATATTGTTTCAAAACATGGTTAAGCTAAAATGTCAAAACTCATATGTTTACATTTTCATGTTTTGGACTATTTTGCAAAATAATGATATTTTTTATTTGGGAGGTCCTTTTTGAAAACCAATTTTTATAGCATGTGTATTATCATGTCTACAATCATTTCCTAAAGATTTATAATTTTTGGAATTTATTTGATGTTTTTAAACAGGGTTTCAAAATCATCAAACTTCTTCTAAACCTGTTTTCTCATATGTCAGTTTACGGTCGACCGCTACGGTCGACCGCGCCTTTGTTTTTAACCTGCAGAGCCAACAGCAACTTTCGCAGTCAACCGCCACGGTCGACCGTCAGCTCAAAAATTCCCACGGTCATGGTCGACCGTCAAAGTTTCTGGAACTTTCTGAGCCTCGAAAGTAGCCGCGGTCGACCGCGAGATTTTCACAGTCGACCGCCGTTCACTCCAACGGTCATTTTGGTACAGAATCAGATTTCAGATTCTTGAGATTTTTAGTCTTTTCCTTTGGGGTTTTTGGCTGAGGTTTTGGGAGGCTATAAATACCCCCCTTGCTCTCATCTTTCAAGAACATCAAAGAAGTTTTTAAACAAGGTTTAATAAGGGTTTAAGCTTGTTTAGTTTGTTTTAAGTTTGGGATTTTTTATTTACAAATGAGGAAGCTTACATTGCAAATTGAGGGATTCATCCTCAGTCTTCTTCATCCTCTCCTTTGTGTTTATAGAGAAGTTTTTCTAACTCTTTTCTCTAGCAATTTTATTATTGATTTTCATATTCTTGTTATTGCTAGTTTGCTATTTGAGTTAGATTTTATTTCACTCATTGTTTACACACACCCACTTGAGCTTATCGTATTTTTATACATAGTATATTTGGGTTGGTGAGGGTTGTAACAATTGAGAGTGAGCTTCATTGTGTTCTCATCCATATTTGAGAACAATCATTTGTTATATTATGAGATTGTAAAGTTTTTGGTGAGCTAGAAAACCGAGTGTGAGGTGTAGACGTTGATCGGTGAGCGTTGAAAACCGACATTGTGAGAGAGTGAATTGTGAAGTTTTCGGTGAACTAGAAAACCGAGTGTGAGGTATGGACGTTGATCGGTGAGCGTTAAAAACCGATATTATGAGGTGTAAACGTTATTTTGGTAAGTGTAAAAAATCCGGTTGTGATAGTGGATTTCTCCCCAGCAGTGGGGAGCGGAGACGTAGGACGGAAGATCCGAACTTCGTGATCATATCGTGTGTTTGAGTTTGCTTTGGCGCACTTCTCTTATGTTTATATTTCTTGTCGCCATTGTCCATTGCTTATTATTTATATCATCCACTATTTTGTTTATGTTTATTTCACCATTGTGTTAATTTGTATATCCTTGCATATATCTCATAGTATATCTCATTGCTAGGATATATCTCTTTGTTCATATTGCTTATCCTAGCTCATATATCTTGTTGTATTTCATACTTGCTAGGATAACTTGTTATTAGTTTTAATTGGCATAAAATCCGATTAGATTAGCATAAGACCCTAATCACCCCCCTCTAGGGTCTATCATTATACTCATCCGATATCTACTCATCCACGTTTGCCAAGTCTGACAATAACTTTGTATAGTTATTCACATGAGCCGCAAGTGAGGTACACCTGTACATCTGGAATCTGAACAATCTTTGCAGCAAGTGCAACCGATTCTCGATTTTCTTCGTAAGGTACTTGTTGTTTAAGAATCTCCCACATCTTCATCGCTGACGCCATCCCAATCACATCATATTTCAGCTCTTGTTCATAATAAGACCTGATCACCCCACAAGTGTTTCTATTCATCTTGTCTCATATCGCCTCATCATACCTCGGTGGCCTCTCATGGATCATGATGGTCTCTTCCAAATTTTGAGTATTGTGAACATTTTGTACGTCACTCATTCACAAGTGTTTCTATTCATCTTGTCTCATATCGCCTCATCATACCTCGGTGGCCTCTCATGGATCATGATGGTCTCTTCCAAATTTTGAGTATTGTGAACATTTTGTACGTCACTCATTCACAAGTGTTTCTATTCATCTTGTCTCATATCGCCTCATCATACCTCGGTGGCCTCTCATGGATCATGATGGTCTCTTCCAAATTTTGAGTATTATGAACATTTTGTACGTCACTCATTCACAAGTCAAAATTGATTTTACCGTCATACTTCACAATACTAATCTTAGTATTTTGAAGTGCAACCTGAATTGTACTCGTCATCGCTTTGCTGCTTTCACCAACTTCTTCTCCCATTGATAACTAACTCCAATTGTAAAGAAAGATTTGAAATTTGATAGAATTGAGAAAATTACTCAACTGTTCCCTAGATAGGATTCCAACACGATCTCCTAGCCACACGAGGAAAGCGAGATCTCCAAAGGAAACTCCGCAAAACTATCTCCACCGAAGCCTAGATCTCTAAGACCCAAGCTTCCAACATCGAATCTTTCTCCACCCAATGCAAAACCCTAGATCTGAAAATCTATGCTCTGATACCAATTGTTACGCGCCGTGTGGAAGCGTGCTCGACAATCAAACGAGTCAGTGTGCGATAGGAGAAGAAAACCAAAACCAAACATAGTGCAATTCACCAAAATAAGGCACAAATTAAACCAAACGCAGAAATATACGTGGTTCGACAATTGCTTATGTCCACGGGGAGAGGATAGAGAGATTTCACTATATGGAGGAGAAAATATAACGGATTACAACTCTCTCGAACTCTCAAAAGTAACCTTATGCAAAGATCTCAACTCCCTCATAATATCTCACTCTCAATGTGCTCAAAAGACACACAATTCTCTGGTTAAGAAACCCTAAAAAACGTCTTTGTATTTATATCAAACACCCAATCCAAAACCAACCAAGAAAACAAAATAGGCCCATAACCGCTTGTCGGTCGACCGCACACATGCGACCGGTCAACCGGCCAGAGAGCTAAAAAAACCAGCCCTGTAACGTGCACGAGATCGGTCGACCGGTCATACCCTTTCGGTCGATCGACCCGAAAGTCCTATAAACCTTTCGTCCTCGTGATTGCGTCTGTTGACACCGCCCTTGCTTCTTCGGTCGACCGACCCGAGGGTTACTGTAGCTCCTGATTGTCGCTGAGTTTTCTACACATTCATGTTCATTCAAGTCTGTAAATAACGGCTAAACTAGTGAAACAATCTGGTAAGGAGTTTAATAGAAGAAGTTATGCTAGAAGTGGGAACAGAAGAGAAAGGCCAGCAGCAAAAGGTATTACCTGTTTTTAATGGTTGCAGCATAAAGGGATTTTTGAGAATCTCCTAAATTCTCTTAATCTTCTCATGCTTTTTCAGCTTTTAAAACGAAAAAAGAGGCTGTGATAGGACCTCAAAGCAAAAGGTCTAATGCGAAGTACCCATCTTTAAGTCTGAATTTAAGGACGGACTCCTGATGGTTTGCTAATCAGCTGAACCTGACATTGACACTCTAACTCGCGTCTGGCCTCAGCAAACAAATTAAGTATTTTCCATGCAAATGAATACATCAAGGAATAACCTCCGAGGCAGTGCCCATAACAGTAGAGGAAAAAATTTGTGTGTTTACGTGGGCTTTCAACAGAAGCTTAGACTTGGGTTACTGTCATGATCTGATAAAGCTTTATGCATGTTAGTGTAAATACATTATCATTCTAAAGCAAAACAAGGGATTTTTTATTATAACAAAATACAGAAAAAGCAGAGGAATTAACTACAGTGTAATTGTTGATGTCGGTGATCTTCATGGACAATATTAAACCAATAACAACACTTGCTAGAGAATAAAAAGGGTATTGACTATTTATAAGTGCTATTTGTAAATGAACCACTAGTCAAGAAAAAAGTTAAACATAAACAATTTTCTTCCTCCTACTGAGCTATTTGCCACGAAAGTAGACATCTTGATATATCATTATATGCCGTCATCAATATAAGTTGTAGCAAGTTTGAATGGACGAAAGAGGTCACAGAAACATGAGATATGCTTTCTGAGAAAAGAACAAGATATATTTGAACAGAACAAATTCTAACATGTCACCAACAAAGAATCAGACAGCCATTTTCACACTCAAAGAATAATGAATGATGCCACCCACGGTTCATGAAAGGGATAAAAAGAAAAACAAGGACCAATGCATAAACAACGTTTTTGTAATCCAAAAGCAACAATATATTCTTTAATTAATTCCACAAAAATGTCAAACTTTCTCCTTGTAAATACACCATTTAGAAGCAAGCAACTGATCTGTACACTAATTTAGAAGAGATGGCCACAATATTAATTAACAGAGATGCTTAACCATATGTCTCCATTACTCTTTTTTTTTTCTTTGATATCAAAGAGGAATAAAGCTTAACTCTTTTTAAAGATAAAAGATAAAGCTTAACTTTTTTTGTGGGATAAAAGATAAAAGCTTAACCATCTGGCATAAATGATGGTATCTAATAATGAAGCCTTTAAATGAGATAAGCTTATTCATGACAGCCAAGAGAGCTTATATGCAACATTTTATCAGTGGCAAGCCGATATTTAACACGGAAATAAGCCCTCCTCCCGAGTTAAAGCCCCGATCAGATCCTTGTGGTCATATATACCCTGATAAGCCTCCTAATTCTCAAGTCTCATATACTTAATCAATCAAGGCTAATGATAGATCTGTAAGATCGAGAAAGGCCACCATGTCAGATACCAGTATCATCAACAACAACAACAAAATCTTTTTCCCAAATTTTTGGGGCCGGCTAGAATCCTATTCCTTCTTTCAGTTCTATTTTGGGTCATTTTCTTGTTAACTATTATCATATCCCTTTTAATTGTTAACAACCAAATTCTTTCAAGCCTACTTCTACATCTCTTTGTCCCATTAAAATATATTACTTTTCCTAAGCGGTGCGCTAAGAGGTCTCCTTTGAACATGACCAAGCTATGTCGGATGACATGTAACACTAAAATGGGCATGAACTAGCAAATGCACAGTGTATGTCTCCAAAGATAAATTACCTAATTTATTAATACGTTTCTAGGTTACTCCATGTTGCCTCATGATATGTGGCCCTCCTTAAGATGACTTATAAACATGAGAGAAGCTTTAAGAAAGGAGAGATTCATGTAACTTAGATGAGTAGATCACAAATACAAATGTACGTTTTTCCATTTTGGCGAGAATTAAGATAATTGTCAAGGGTTTAAAGGGGCCTAAAATATCCATTTCCTAGTTCAAATTTATGTTGGTGGTCTTGAAGGATATATATGAGACAAGGCCTCAATCCTTGCCCCTAGATAAAGTGAGACATATAATTAGTTACCGAAAAAGTGAGAGCTAGTTAAAGTGATTGCAGCGTTCAAAAAAAAAAAGTATAAGGAAGAAAGACCATTTATGATTAGGAACATTGGATCGGATGAGCAACACGATAATGGGACCACATACTCTTTGACCGAAGCAATAGGCTTCCATTTGAATCTTATAGTTTTAAAATTCCCTCCCATCAAAAATAAATTGAGAACCAACTTACAGAGAGAGAGAGGCCTTTTCGAATCAAACCTATGCCTTCTCAGCAAGGATTCAAATAATGTCTTCTAGAGATAACGGTGATTCCTGTTAGACTTGCCTCTACCCTTCACAAAGTGTCCTATGTGTTTTGGGACCTCAATACAAGTAATATTGACAAGGATAGACTGCTGACTCTTAATAATTCACAGGGCAATCTATATTAATGTTCCCTGTAGGTCATTCTATATAAGAACAATTCGCAATATGTTGGACGACTGGGAACTAAATATTATAGAATGTGGAGCACATGTTATTGGCTACATATGCTAGTAAAATATGAAATAGCTGCTTTAGTTGAAGATCCTATTCTCGTAAACTTACAAGCAGTCAAGTCTTCTCAAGTGATAACTATAATTTTGAGGCTTTTCTAAGAAAGAAACATGCTGATATACCGCAATATATAAATGACTGGGTTTAGTACAAGTAGTGAAGAACGCAGACCAAAAATAAGCTTGCAGTCTTTATTAACATCTTAAAGTGAATCTTGTTGACAATGTTTAATCTCTAACTGAGATTTTTCTATGTGCTCAAAGTAAAGCTGACAAATATGCATCGCAATTATATGGTTAGTAACATTCATTTCAATTATGCATTAAGCATATATTCTGATTTGTCGATTGCGCAATGTTCTCTGCATTCATTAAATGTAAATGAACCTGATATTGCATTATATTGTTAATCCACTGTGAATGCCTTGTGCTTGACATCATATAGGAGCATTAGGTTTCAAGAGCCAAGATTCAAACCTCTTCATTCTCAATTCACTGATAACTTTTACATGAACCACAGGCCAACATGTGCGAGAATAGTGAATAAAAAATTAGCTTGACATACACTGCTAACTAACAATCCAACTTTCAAAACTTTTGTGCAAAGATGTTCTTGACAGGTTTAAAGGTTTAAAGGAAAAGAAAAAATAAAGGAAAGCAAAAGAATTCATAAGAAGCATAAAGAATACATACATATGCAAGTACACAAAGTTTTTTAGATCAAAGACAACACCTATGGACGCGCTTAACATTTAATAATGGGATAGGGCATTCAAAGCACAGACCTCACATCAAATTAAGAGTTAAATAAGAACAAGCAGGCTGGAGAGGAGGCACTAGACATA
>NC_033795.1:16232375-16256721 GCF_001876935.1 Asparagus officinalis | reverse complement strand
GATATGGAAATTAGAGAGCCCATTATCTTCAGTTTCTGGGTTTAGAGACTGACTACAACCCATCAAAGATTTATGTTACTGAACTAACACATTGTTCTACCTAGCTATTACATAATTCCTCACCATAGTAACCAGTATATTTGAGAATCCAAAGCTTAGAACGAGTTAAAAGATCATGATGGCCACCTATTTGCATATACATTGTAACTGAAATGTCATGTCTGAAGATTGTCAATAAAACATCAAAGGGAAAGATCCTTCCTTGGCTTCCTAACAAAAATCAATCATGCCAGGGAAAAGCCCTCCTATGTTCTTCCATAATAATGCTATATATATCTTATGCCCATTAGGTCTTACCAAAGAAAACATAAAAATTGTCATTGAACTAGTGCTAAAACGCCGTAATTACCAACACAGTCCCTGAAAATAGGGAAAAGGTTACTAAGAAAAGCAGCAGCACTGAAAATATCGAAGAGCAAAGTAAAGAAGCAGATTTCTTTATGTAACTTTGAAAATTTATAGCTTTGTCACGCATAAGTACTCTTTTCCTTCATTAGCCACTAAGCTAGCATGCATTCCCCTATTTTAATAGTGAGTTTATACGAGACAAGTTGCAGCTACTATTCCTCAGCCCAAAGACCACCAAAAAAAGAAAGCAACACATCGGCATCCGCAGAAGATAATCAAACATGGAGACAAAATTTCCACACTATAAAGCTTTTGCAGATTTATAAGAAAGGAGAATGCATCGTATATTCTTTTCGCCAAGGGTCTCCGTCAAGCAAGCCCTTTTGCTTTTCGGTCAAATGACAATTCCTACATGGAACTAAGAGAATTCTCGGATCTGGTACCTCTGCCACAATCTCACTGATCTAATTATATTGTCAGTGTTATCCAATCCTCAAAATTTTCATAGCCATGGCTTGTTACTTTTCATCGCTCGAAAGTGGTGATTGAGGGATCCAAGGAGAGTTAGGGGTTACATTTGTTTATGTTACGATGCTTCAGTTCTGGGCCGGGAGAGTGCCACGGGATGCCAATCCCATGTGCCCTTTTTGTTTGCTGCTCTTTTCAATTCCCACTTTTTACTCATTAAGCCAAGTTCAATTTGGAGAAAATATGATGAGGACCACTCGAAAAGAAGAATGAACGTACAACTAGACTGCCATGCGTAGACCTACAAAAGATATTACGACGGTAGAGAAATGTTTCATGGAGAAGATGGACTCCGACGATTGTAGGGTCGTTACTATAGAGCATTTCGAGGGGGAGTTTCTTTTGTTTCCTTTATCATTATGGGCATGATTTACACAGGTTGCTTATATAGCTACAAATACTCTTTCTTATAGTAGGACCAGACCACCTATGCATGCCTTCAAAATTATGATTACAAAGAATGTTTGTCAAATTATGATTACAGGGAACGTAAGATAAGCAAATTGTACCTTAATGATTAGGACCCGCAGACAAGGAATCTCAGTTCATGGCTTCAATCCCAAGGACTGTATGTTGGATCTCATGAAGGCTGAACTTACTTTCTATAATGTTAGATGTTGAATAATTTTAGGGATTCAGAATAACAACCGACACATTAAAAATTCAGAGCATAGAACATAACTTCTCTAAAAAATGTGCTGGGCTAAGTGTTATAGGTTGCCTTAAATACTCAAATCCATATTGCTTTAGGAGTTCCTTTTTAGCTTGGTTTGTTTTGATCAAAAGTTCTACTTACATTAGATTTTGCACAACCAATTATATTAGAGGTTTATTCCTGAAGAAAACAGAGAAAAAACAAGATGAAGGTTTTGCTTTGTATTAACTGGATACTTTTCATTACCACAATAGACTATATTTATAGCCAAAACTTAATTACAAAGTAGCTCTTGGTATCCCCTACTAATAGGTAACCTCTATACGTTACAAGGAAGTTATTGGTATTCCTTACTAATAGGAAACCTCCTAATTAATTTACACCATTGATTGCACAATGAAAACAAGATTAATTCCAACATTCACCCCTTTAATCTTGTTGCCTTTTTTGTTTCTTGCAGTCTGATCTTTTGACGCATCTCCAAGAACTTGACTCGTCCAAGTGGCTTGGTCAAAATATCGGCGAGCTGATTCTCCGTGCTCACGTGCTCTACTGCAATATTTCCTTGATTAACACATTCACGAATGTAGTGATATCTCGTGTCAATGTGCTTGCTTCTGTCATGGTAGACTGGATTCTTACAAAGCGAGATTGCGGACTTGTTGTCCACCTTGAGAGTGACTTTGACTGAATCCATTTTCACCAAGTCTGCTAGTAACTGCCCAAGCCATACTCCTTGTTGGGCTGCAGTTGCGGCTGCGATATACTCGGCCTCGCATGAAGACAATGCCACAATCCTTTGCTTCTGTGAGGCCCAACTAATCATGCTAGAGCCGAGGAAGTAAGCCCACCCCGTGGTGCTCTTTCGATCATCCACATCCCCAGCAAGATCAGCATCACTAAAGCCAATGAGATGTGGATCTTCCTCCTCCTCTTTTGCATAGAAGCAACCGAGGCGCAAAGTGCCCCGTAAGTATCGAAGGATTTGCTTTACAGCTACCATGTGTTGTGTGGTTGGTGCCTCCATGTAGCGGCTCACTATCCCAACCGCATACGAGATATCCGGCCTTGTGTGCACGAGGTATCTCAACATCCCAACTATGCTCCTATAGTTGGTGGCGTCAACTGGGGGATTAGGACTCACCTTGCTGAGTTTGAGCCTTGCTTCCATAGGGGTCTGACAAGAGTTGCATTCCGCCATCCCATTCTTGTCAAGGATACTAGCCGCATACGCTGATTGACACAGCGAGGTCCCTTGAGATGATTGCTCCACTTCAATCCCAAGGTAGTAGCTTAGAAGCCCAAGGTCACTCATAGAAAAAAGTTGCTTCATTTTGGTCTTGAACTCTGCTACATCGGCGACATTTGACCCCGTTATGATAAGGTCATCGACATACACCCCAACTAGCAAGTTGGAGCTCCCCATGCTCTTCTTGTAGACCGCATGTTCTTGTGGGCATCTCTCGAAACCAAGAGTGGTGAGGCTCTTGTCCAACTTCGAGTTCCAAGCTCGTGGAGCTTGGCGCAGTCCATAGAGAGCTTTCCTCAACTTGAGTACCTTTTTCTCATTTCTTACTTCAACAAAGCCAGGGGGTTGAGAGACGTATACCTCCTCGATAAGATCACCGTTGAGGAAGGCTGATTTGACGTCCATATGATGTACCTCCCATCCTCTTTGCGCCGCTAAAGCCAAGATTAACTTCACGGTTTCAAGCCTCGCCACCGGTGCAAAGACTTCATTAAAGTCCCCCCCTTGGCGCTGAACATATCCCTTCGCGACGAGCCGGGCCTTGTGTTTAACTACCACTCCTCTTGAGTCCTTCTTCACCTTGTAAACCCATCTAAGTCCGATAGGTTTTTGTCCAGCTGGTAGGTGTACTAACTCCCAGGTGTTGTTGCTAACAATGGACTCAAGCTCTTCCCTCATCGCAAGCCTCCAACACTCATGTTGCTCGGCTTCAATATGACTTGCAGGCTCCTCTGCAGTCATTAAGAGTATATCTTCATCTTCCTCTTCTTGTTGGTAGATATCTTTAAGAGAACGATACTTCCGTGGCACCATGGATGAGGAGGTAGGAGCAGTCGGGGAGTCTGGAGTTTCTGGAGGTGCAGTCGGGGAGGTAGCTGCTGCAGTTACAGAGCCCTTTGCTGCTGCAGTTTCAGAGCTCGATGCTGCAGTTTCAGAGTTCGCTGCTGCAGTTTCAGAGCCGGTTGCTGCTGCAGTTTCAGAGCCGGTCGCTGCTGCAGTTTCTGGGGCTCCATCTTCATCGTAACCAAGCACAATGAATGATCCCACGGGCCGTGAATCACTCTCCTCCTCGTTGTGCTTGCGTGGTGTTTGCTCCCAACACCATGCTTTGTCCTCCTCGAATCGTACGTCGCGACTAACATGCATCTTCTTGTGTACCGGATCATACAACCGGTAAGCTTTGGACCCATCTTCGTAGCCGAGAAACACCATAGGATTGCTGCGATCTTCCAGCTTCTTCAGGTGAGGTTGCATGTTTTTCATATGTGCAACGCATCCGAAGACACGAAGGTAGTGGACCTTCGGCTTCCGCCCACACCAAGCTTCATATGGTGTCATCCCTTCGAGACTCTTCGTCGGTGCACGGTTGAGGATATGGACAGCCGTATTCACCGCTTCTCCCCAAAAGAACGAGGGCATATTCTTGCTCTTCAACAAGCTCCTTGCCATCTCAATGATAGTCTGATTCCTCCGCTCCACAACACCATTTTGTTGCGGCGAATATGGTGCTGTGAATTGTCTTTTGATGCCCAGTCCTTCACAATAACTGGAGAAGTCCTTTGAGGTGAACTCCCCTCCTCGATCCGTCCGCAACATTTTCAACCTTAGGTCGACCTCCATCTCCGCTAGTGATTTGATCTTCTTAAATGCATTAAAAGCCTCATCCTTGCTTTTGATAAGACTGATCCACATGTAACGACTGAAATCATCTACACATAGCAGAAAATATTGGTTACCTCTTGGTGTCGCCGGTGTGATCGGTCCACAGAGATCGGCGTAAATAAGTTGAAGGGGCTTCTCTGTACGATACGTCGAGGAGGATGGAAATGGCGTACGATGTTGCTTTCCAATCAAGCATCCATCACACAGTTGATCTTGTTGCCCCAAGACCGGCATGCCTTCAACCATCTTCTTGTGCGCTAAGCTCCTTAGCGCCGGAAAGTTCAAGTGACCGTAGCGTGCATGCCATAGCCATGACTTCTCCTTGAGGTTCACCATCAAGCACACGGGTTGGGCAAGGCTAAGATCAAGAACGTACAACCTGTTTCGACTCCTCTTCACATTAGCTAATAGTCTCCATGTGTTGTCGAAGATGCAGAGAGAGCCATCCTTTATTGTGCTTGCACATCCGTGTTCATCAAGTTGTCCAATGGACACGATGTTGCTTCGGAGCTTCGGGATATAATAGACATTGGACAACGTGAGATGTTGCCCATTTTGACATTGGAACAAGATAGTTCCACGCCCACAAATATTGACGACAGATTCATCACCAAACTTTACGTTCCCCTTGACGCTTTCATCTAGGTCGGAGAACTTCTCCTTGCAACCCGTCATATGATTGCTAGCCCCGGTATCGAGGTACCACGCCTCAACTTCATGAAGGTTTGGCATCACCTTCTCCTCGTTGAGCATCAATACATCCTCACACTCCTCCGAATGTCCGAGTTCACACAACTCGGCTTTGAGAAGAGCTGGCGCATCATCATCCCGCTTCGCAAAGTGGGCTTTGTCTCCGGTCTTCTCGGAACGGCACTCGTTTGCAAAGTGCCCGAACTTGCTACACTTGTAACATTGGAGTTTGCTTTTGTCCCGAGTCTTCTCTTGATGAGTTGGTCCATGACCACGCCCATCATTGGGTCTATAGCCACGGCCACGGCCTCGCCCACGAAAATGACGCCCACCACCTCGTCCCTTTGAGGAGCTTGATGCGGTATCATATTTTGCCTTCCATTCGGATTCCGTCAGTAGAACCCGCTCCTCCACCTTCTCATTGGTGGGTCTTTGACGGCTAGAGAGCCGTTCTTCGTGGGCTTTCAGAGACCCAATGACCTCCTCCAAGGTCATGGTCTTCAAGTCCCCGAATTGTTCCATCGTAGACACGATTTGCAGGAATTTTTCGGGAACCGCACGGAGAAGCTTCCGGACGACATAGGTCTCTTCGACCTTGTCTCCCAATGCACGGATCCTATTGACGTTGGTTGTCAACTTCATAGCAAAGTCATCGACCGTCTCCGCATCTCCCATGCGAAGACATTCAAACTCCCATCGCAGGGTTTGAATTTTTGCTTCTCGGACGCGCTCCGCGCCCATGTGCATTGTCTTTAGCATCTCCCATGCTTCTTTGGCCGTTTTCTTCTCTGAAATCAGCATTAGCGTCTCCTCGCTGATACTTTGATAGATGGCGGCTAACGCCATCGAATCCTTCTTGCTATCCACCTCCTCATCTTGATTTTTTGGTTCGATCACATCCCAAACTCCATTCACGCCCATGAAAACCCGCATCTTCAATGCCCACGACGAGTAGTTATCCTTCGTCAGCAAAGGATAATGGATGGTCATCGACCCATCCTTCATCGAGAACTTCGACGTCGCCGTGTCAGACATTGCTGAGGATGCAGAAGACATTTCTTTTGGCTGAGGAATTTAGGTGTGGCTCTGATACCAAATGAAGAAAACAGAGAAAAAACAAGATGAAGGTTTTGCTTTGTATTAACTGGATACTTTTCATTACCACAATAGACTATATTTATAGCCAAAACTTAATTACAAAGTAGCTCTTGGTATCCCCTACTAATAGGTAACCTCTATACGTTACAAGGAAGTTATTGGTATTCCTTACTAATAGGAAACCTCCTAATTAATTTACACCATTGATTGCACAATGAAAACAAGATTAATTCCAACAATTCCTACTTGAACTCAAGTTGGGTTTTAGGACATGTGGACTTTTAATCTTATTAGAACTCTTATTCCTTAGACAACGAGGAGCTGGGATCTTTAAGACTATATAAGAATAGTCTTTCAAGCCAATTAGATTCATCAATCTTCAGAGTACCAATCAAGAAGAGAGAGTTCTTTTGTGAAGCCTATTTGATATTATTCTCTTTTGGTCCTTTGGTTGAGAGTTGTATTAGGCTTTTAGGGTGTTATTTAGGATTGAGTGATTGAGAGATCCACTTTATTGTAGGAGTCTAAAAATGCCTATAGGTGTCCGCACACAGCTCGAGACAAAGAGAATGCGATGAACGCTATTATCCAAGTCGAAGAGGATTATCCGAGTCAAACAGGATCATCTAACACTGACAAACGTATGAAGTGAATCAGTGAACCAAGTGGCCTGTGCGCTCAACGGCCACCTCCATGTGGCCCGCGCACTCATCAGCTAGCGCCAAGTGGCCCACACGCTAATCCGTCACTAAAATGGTCAACCAAGTGGCCCGTGCGCTCAATGGCCACCTCTATGTGGCCCGCGAACTCATTAGCCAGCTCCAAGTGGCCCGCGTGCTCACTGGCCACCAAAACGACGTACCATGTGGCATACACGCCCGTTGGCCACCGTTAAGCGATCCGCGCGTTCACGAGACGAATCGGTGGAGCGTACCAGTCAACAAAACGACGAAATATGCGTAACGACGGAACAAGTCAAAAGCTGGAAAACCGAGAAAGCCCCTGGCAGCCGAGTCGCGTCAAAACGACTCGACCGGGCAAGTGGCTCATGGTGGCTCGGCGGCCGAACCACCATTTGGTGGCCCGGCCAGTTTTGAGCTAAAAACTTATTTTTCGGTTTTCGATGGGTTTTCTCGGGATTTGTTTGTTCCTGAGTGTCCTAACTGATTGGATATCATCCACAAACGTGGTTACACGGTTATTAAATGAACATAGTGCTGAATCTACCATTCTTATCCGAAAAACCCCATAATCGAAGCCTATAAATACAGGCCTAGAGACTCTTTTTACGGTGAGGACATCAAGGGGGCGAAACGCTGCCGAATTAGAGAGTGGAGCCACGAATTTACAGCAAGGGTTAGCAGATCTTGGTGAATTCCTGTGCATAAAGAGTGGAGTTTGAGAGATCTGAAACTCATCTCCTATTCCTTCGGATTTAAGCTTAGTCTTAATTCTTGGGAAGAACCGTGATCTCGCTTGGTCAGGATCATCGCTGCAATGATTACTTCCTTCGTGAAATAAGAGCTTTGATCAGCTTAATCTGTAGACCGGATCTGATCTGTGGCGGTCCACGAATATTAATGTCCCTGGCACAGGCAGCAAGATCAAAGCCCTCGTTACTGCTGCCATCTTGCTTTGCAACGCTCTTCTGGCCTCCAATGAGGCTGGATCTACAGATCTGAACTCCTCCTCAATCAAGGAGATAGCCGCTGATGGCACGCCTACTTTATCAAAGAAAGCTCACCTAAGGCAGTGCCAACGCCTTGCGCGCTGACTCGCCAAGGATTTGGAGCCTATTGATATGATCTGCTATGAGGCGGATCTGAAACTCAGAAGACACCGAGTGCCCCACCAGCAAACAGATGTCCTCTCCTCCAAACAAACAACGAATGAATGGATCTAAGTCAAACGGACCCGCTCAACCCTCGAGGAGCGCATTCAGAAGCGCCGCACCTTGATTGCGCACGCACAGATTCTCGTGCAAGAGGCGCAGAAGTTAAAGCAAAAAATGGTGATCAAGAAGCCACCGAAACCACGCCAAGTCTAGAAACCAAAGTCCGAAATGGTGTCGACAAAAGTAAAATAGCGCCCGGAACTGTCGGAATGCGTGAGCCACCATCTGGTAGCTCGGCCAAAATCGAGCCACCAAATGGTGGCTCGGCCTAAGCTGAGCCACCAAGTGGTGGTTCGTGCCGGTTCGCACCCAGTTCGGTTAAGTTCGCACCCTGTTCGGTTTGGTTCACGCCCGATTCACCACCGACAGCCCATGTTTCTGTCCTGATGAATCACACACCTCCGGCAGAGCGCCACGGTGGCGTGGACTTGTCCTGATTCAAGATGAGGATGGCAGATCACCTGGGTTCTTTACACGAGGATTAAGGTAAAGTTCCGATCAAAGAACGCTAGGATCCGGTGACTGAACCCCGAGCAACTACTCGAGCTAGGGGTCGCACATGCCCTCGCGATAAATCACAGCCTTCCTATAATAAGAAAACTCTTGTAACTGATCACCTTGGACTATGAGTTAATGTCCAAGAGCCCGTTAAGGTCCCGTGTTCACGAAGGCGTGGCTCCAAACATGTGACTTTTGGGAACGCCATTAAGGCAACAAGTTCTCAGAAGGAAATGTGTTCGTCAAACGACGATGTTATACCTAAGAAGTCATGCCAACACGTAATAGATTGCTCCGGTCATCATGCCGATGAGTTGTACTATCAGGCTGAGGGTACGAACAGATCTCGAAAGAGATATTCTCGGGAGATGGACTTTTATTGTCCGTGTACCAAGATTATCAGGGCAGTATTATCAGCATGTAGCTACCCCAAGACCGCTCCACAAAGGGTCTCGGTATTCGAGAGAATCTCTAACGGAAAGGCTAAGTCCAAATCAAAGCATCTCCATAAGAAACGATCAGGTGTTCAAGATGACGAACTTCCAGAAGTCATAATTAACATTGCTGGAAAGGAAAAGTCACCTCGACCTTCTAGTTCTGACTCACTCATATCTCATCGTCTAACCCGATTGCGATCATGAACCATTAGACAAAGAGATTATCAGAGAATATAAAGGGGGTTATCCTCGGATGATGAAGTAACAGATGCCAACTCTGCAGCCGTCTATGACAAAACAGTATCTAGTCTAGGATAATCCCATGAAGTGTTTATGATTAATACCAAGGAAGTAGCCAAAATAGTTGAGGATGTTCTAGCCAAGCAGAAAGAAGTATTCAAAATCGAAATGGAAATGGTTGTGCAGGAGATGAGACAAATGCACGACCAACAGATCCGAACCTTGTCGAATCAAATGGGTGAATTCAGTCATCATAACAATATTGACCAAGCGGCTATTGATTCAAACGTGGAAGAATACATTAATACTGATTACCCTTCCGTTGACCAAAATACTGGGGGTAGCCCCTCTAAAGATAACGACGCTAGGGGTGGTCCCACCGAAGATGACAATATCGGGGGTGGCCATGTTATTCCTCTTGAAAATCGTTCAAAGCAAGATACAGACAAGGATGAGAAGATGAAAGACCTCGAGAGCAAAATCAACGTTCTGATGTCTGCTCGAAAAGTGAAGTAGACCAGTATTCCTTGTCCTTATCCAAGAAAGTGGGTTTCGATCCCGTATCCGATGAAGTTCAACCTGATCAACTTCACGTCGTTCGACGGGAAGGGTTCGCCTACTCAGTTTTGATCTACGTCAAGTCCCATTTGTGTATGATCTCCGACAATGAATCCTTAATGGTTCGATCATTTGTTGGTACCCTTTACAGACTTGCCTTCGATTGGTACCACCGTCTCAAACCCGGAAGTATCAACAGCTGGGAAGACCTGAAGAGCCTATTCCTCGCTCACTTCTTTGATGATGATACTGAGTTGTCAATCAGGACACTCTTTGATGAGAAACAAGAAGCAACGAGATAGTCGACGACTTCGTCAAGAGTTTCCGGAATAAGGCGATGAACTACCGAGATCCGATCACAGAGAACTTCATCCTCCAAACCTGTCACAACAACCTCTCTTTGGATGTGTTGGAAGTTATGGAAGTAGCACTCTCCAATACCTGAAAAGAGTTGAAGTTGCACGGAGAGCGGGCCGAACGCTTTCTCAGAAGGAAGAAGGCCGAGAGGAGCCAACCGACGTCTAATCCTCCAAACTTGAACTTCGCCTCTCGTGGTAAGGGGAAGGCACCTGCAACAGTATTGACGTTAATCAGACATCACAACAACAACCCTGAAGACAGCAAAAGAATTTGGATCCGAGACTCTAAGAAGAGTACTCCTTCACCGACGAAGATGTTCCAGCCATTTTCGAGTCCCTCCTTGAAAATAACAAGATCAAGCTATCACCTATCGCAGATCAGGAGGAATCTGACAATACTACGGATCAGAAGTACTGTACGTACCACAGAAGGATCCTTCATCCTACTAAGGCTTGCTTCGCTCTCAAGAATAGAATCCAAACCTTAGTCGAAGCCGGTTTCATAACGCTCAATTAAATCGAATTAAGACTCTGATAAGTATAAGAGTATAAATTGCTCCTTCCGACACTCCGAAGAGTATACGAGTATAAACTGCTTCTCAATACTCCAACACATATATGAGTCTAAACTATTTCATTTCTTTCACGGTAAGTTCCTAGATAATCTTATATTCTTAAGGATAACCCGGTCATCCAACTAATTACAATGTTAGATCCGGTTTCGCAAAGGAAGCTGGGGGTGGATGATTCATGTAACGGAAAGTTCCCAGAAGAATGTTATATATAATATTCTTAGGGATAACCCGATCATTACAAACAAAGTGATAAACACTAAACTCTCACTATGATTTCCGAACACTCTTTTGCTGAGATGAGATTCAATCACTTTGTTAGACCAATTTTTTCTCACAAAAATCCTATTAGTGTTTGATGACTCACAATCTTCCACCATAAGATCCCCCACCGATTAGACTAATTGATGGTGGGACCATCAAAATTCCTTTCGGTTGAATCCACTCAAACTCCCGCTACGTCTGTGCACTCAACACTCCCATTGTTAGAGTTCGGACATAGTACTTAGAATTTTAATCTCCTGATCATTGACATTAATCAAATCCCTCCGTGTTAAGTCTTTGTCACTTAACACCAGGAACTCCCTTTGAGTGATTTGTACGAATCAACATCCCCACTGTAACTTGTACTCCCACTCTCATTGTTCACTTGGTCAAACCTTTCTACATTTAGGACAAAAACTAAAATCTCCTCTCGATTCTTTCCATGAACGAGAGGTCCACTTTCAAATCGAGCGATCAAACCTTCCTACAGTTAGGGTCGTCTTAAACCTCCCACTTGGTCAAACCTTCCTATAGTTAGGATCAAAACCAAAATCTCCTTTCGATTCATTCCATGAACGAGAGGTCTACTATCAAATCGAGTGATCAAACCTTTCTACAATTAGGGTCACCTCAAACTCTCACTTGGTCAAACCTTCCTACAGTTAGGGCCAAAACCACATTTCACTCTCGATAAATAAGAAATTCACCTTTAATTCAGTAATCAAACCTTCCGACAGTTAGGATTATCCGAATCTTTTCGATTCTTGTAGTGGAGATGTCATTCTTAGTTTCACATTTCCGGATTATGGAAGTGGAGATCCCACTTTGAGTTTCCTTTCACAACTGGAGATAGAATATAAAATTCTTCCTCTTCAGCTTTGGGAGATAGAATATAAATTTCTTTCTCTCCCGCATCGGATTCGTCTTTGCCCCAAGAGAAGACACAATTTTTCAACATTATAACTCTAAAATCCATGCTTCACACGCACGAGGAATTTTATCCCGAAGCCTAAGTAGGGATAAGTCAACGTCTAACACGTGTTGTCGGTTTATTCTTTCACCGATTAAAGAAAACACCGGAATTTAAATATGGAGAATTTTATCCTGAAGCCTAAGTATGGATAAGTCAGTGCCTAACACATGTTGCCGGTTAGTCTTTGACCGTAAAAAGGACAAAAGCACACATATTCGACATTGTGGCAGACTGTTGTTAATAACACCAAAATTCACGCCTTACACGTGCGAGGAACTTTATCTCGACTCCTAAATAGAGATAAGCCTACGTATAACACGCGTTGTCAGTTTAGTCTTTCACCGAATGAAAAAGACACCAGAATCCTGTTAGACCCTAGAGGGGGGGGGGGGGGGGTTGGGCTTATGCTAATCTAATAAATGCCAATTTAAACTTAATTAATAAGTTATCCTAGCAAGTATGAAATACAACAATGTATATGAGCTAGGATAAGCAATATGAACAACAAGATATATCCTAACAAAGAGATATAGGCAATGTATGTGCAAGGATATATAAACTCAAGGGTAAACAATCTAAACTAGATAGTGGGCAATATAATCAACAAGCAATATACAAAGGCGATATAAGATATGAACATAAAAGTAAGTGCGCCAATGCAATCACAAACAAACAATATGATTACGGAGTTCGGTCCCCACGACATACGTCTCCGCTCCTCACCTCGAGGAGATCTCCACTATCTCAACCGGGTTTTCTACGTTCACCCGAACAACGTTTACACCTCACAATACAATCACTATGCAATCACACCTTACACACTAAGTGTTGGTCCTAGCCCGTGTCCTCCTCCTCAAGTGCTCGGTTACAACCTCTCCCTAGGCACGTCAACCGACGCCACTTCTCTTGGATTCAACCCCGTCTCTCACCACACACTTCTCTTGGTGTACAAGTGTATTACAAGTGAATCCTCACAATTAGGCACAATATGACAAATGATTGTTCTCTCTAACAAGGTGAGAACTCAATTAAGCACAACTCTTAGTCACAAACCCACAACCCCAAATTATACTATGAATGTAAATACAATAAGCTCAATAGGTTGTGTGTGATCAAAGAGATAAAACAATATAAACTCAATATGAAATCTAGCTTATGAAATTAAGAACAAACTTATAAAATGCTAGAATTGAGTTTAAGGAAACTTCTCTATAGATGACAAGAGAGAGGGAGAAGAATGAATGCTCAAACACCAAGGATGATCTCCACTTGCTCTTTGAAATTTTGCTCCACAAACCAAACTCTTGTAAATGCTTAAAAGCTTTTTAAACAAACACTAAAAACAATCTTAAACCCTTGATTAAAACTTTCTTAAACTTGTTTTAAAACTCTCTTGGATAATCTTGAAAGAAAACAGCAAAGGGGTATTTATACCCTCTAAAAACTCAGCCAAAAACCCCAAAACAAATGACAGAAAAGTCCCCAGAAGACAGCTCAGAAAAATAACCGTTAGTGTCTAACGGATCTATTGGCGGTCGACCGACAGAACGTTCGGTCGACCGAAAAAGGAATTCGGTCGACCGACGGAAAATTTGGTCGACCGCGAGCAGGTCTGAAAAACAAAGAAACAGGCAGAGACTTCGTCGGTCGACCGGTGCGGTCGACCGATGGAGCTTTCGGTCGACCGGACCGGTCGACCGACAGACTCTCTGTCACCCAGTGAAGAAAGATCAAGTGATCGGTCGACCGGTCCGGTCGACCGAATACTGATACATAGAAAACAGGTTTTGAAGGCTGTATATCTGATTTTGAAACACTATTTAAAAATATCAAATAAATTCTAAAAAATATAACACTTTGGGGAATGATTGTAGACATGATAATAAACATGCTACAGCAACTGGTTATTAGAAAGGACCTCCCAAAAGAAAAATATCATTATTTTACAAAATAGTTCAAAACATGAAAATATGAGATACTTGAATTTTGATGTTTTGACATAAACCAACTTTTGAAACTTTGTAAAATGTTTTTATAGACTTAGTAAAACATGTATAAACTGATATTGAAGTCTACAAACTAAGAATACAATATTTTCACAAATACAATAGAAAATGAAACCTATAAGTATGTATATGAAAATAGATTTGTTTCATATCTAAGTAGATAAACCAAATCACAATAATAAATATGAAACATGTAATTTCATATTTATAAACATGAAAACTAAAACTTGTGTTGTATATATATGTGACTACATATATATACAAGGAAACCAATAAAATGTGTGTGTATAGATAATTGAGCTTAGAGTACTTAACACACATAATATAAATCCTAAACTACATTACCCAAGCAATCTTGATCTTCAATGAGCTCGACTTGGTACACATGCGGATGAAACTAAACTTGGATCTTGAACTTGAATTGTACGATGCTTCACTCCACAATTCCTCCAACCTCCATTGGATATCATCGTTGAAGCGCAATCCATCCAACCTCCAACACGTTGTTTGCCTAGAATAAATACGAAAACACAAACACTAGACAAACAACATTAGTTATAAATTGTTTGTAAATCATCATCAAAACAAGAAGGCCAACAAATCCGAGTCTGAAACTTTTATCCAGAATCCTAAGAGGGGATAAGTCAGCGCCTAACACGCGTTATCAGATAGTCTATTCCTATGAGAAAGATGAAGTCTATGTATTCAATATTGTAGCACTAAAAGAGTTAACTCTTTTAGCACAACATCACATGCGAAACAGACTTGAACAATCCGCATGCAAGCCCGATTCAAACGGAAATCACTAAAGGCACATCAAATCCGTTGATGACTGAGGATTTACCAAAAATCCTAAGTCTCCATCTGATACATGTGGCGTGGTAGTTGTATGTTGGAAAAATTGTAATGAAGAGAACAAAAGAAAATTGACTTGTATTTCTTTGATTCCGATTACAATTCGATTATAAAAGAGAAGAGAACGAATTTGGTTCTCTCCTTTGTTTAAAACTGGGTTCTTCAAGGTAGCGAGGGAGTGCCTCCTTCGATTGTTCGCGTCGAATTTGCTCTCCGTTGATGATCCGACCGTCTTTTATCTCGTGGGAACGATGAACTTCTGTGGAAAGTTTTATGAGTAACTCTTGTACGAGTTTAAGAACTCTGAACGAGTTAGAACTCTGTGAATAGAGTTGTTAGAACCGAAAATTCGGTTAATGACCAAGCAGATATTCTGTTGTTGAAGAATCCCTTCGGTTTTGATCTTCTGGACTTGATTCAAAAATCCTATCTCCAAGGATTTTTGCCTCTCTCACGCCTCTCTGTGCAGTTGAGATCCTGAAGATCTAATTTGCTGCTCCTTCGTACCAAAAAGCCAGCTCGAACTCAATTAAGTTTACCCATATTTATAGGGAATTAAGGGGTGTAACCGCCCCCCTTAATCCGCTCCTAAGTGGGGCGGAAATCCCTCAAATCGTGGAGGAAAAATGGTTCCTGCAACCATTCAGCTCGTGTTTGAACGAGTCAAACGCCCACGTCGGTGTTCAGAACCCTAACTCCGTGTTTTAGAATGGAGACGCAGAGTTGGGTACTCGCTGGGTGCTGAAAAATGCGGGTCTGACCCTAGCGTTTTAATGTTATAACGTGGGTCCGACTCTAGCGTTTTGATGTTGTAACGCGGGTCCGACTCCAGCGTTTTGATGTTGTAACGCAGGTACGACTCTAGCGTTTTGATGTTGTAACGTGGGTTCGACCCTTGCGTTTTGATGTTGTGACGTGGGTCCGACTCCAGCGTTTTACTGTTGACACACGGGGAGGACCTTCGCGTTTTGGTGTTGATACATGGGGAGGACCTCCGCGTTTTGGTCTTAGAGCGCGGTGATGAGTTCTGCGTCTTGCTTTGGAGAGATTATCAACAAGTAATCTCTTTTGTCATAGCGTTACAAAGATCATTGTCCTGTAATCTTCGTCTTGGCTCCTTGAGAATATGAGAGTCGTCAGATTGTAACTCCCGATGTTGATTGTTAATGCTGTTAAACTAGAGCTCTCATCGGTTATCGTAAAGGTTGTCAGATTGTAACCTTCAACGATCTACGTGAAAGTCTTCAAATTGTAGCCTTCTGGAAGTCGTCAGATTGTAACTTCCATTATCGGTGTTTGATGGGGGATAAGCTATCAATTATGATTTTTAGACAGCCTACAGAACCCCCTCCAAAGTTTTCGAAAGTTCACGGTTGATTGGGACGAATTTTCAGAATACTTTGGATCTCAACTCTGATCCTGGAGCTGTTGATTCCTTGTTGTAAAGAATTCGTTCTCTACACTTGCTTCGAAGGTATCTTGGTTGAATGGATTTTCCATGTAGGACCTGTGTGAAGGTATGCGCCATAATCCTGCTTCTGGAATGTTGGGATGTATCCCTACGTTTTGAACTTGAGACGCGGGACTCACCCTTACATGTTGAATTTGGAACACGGGTGTGACCTCGGCGTTTGGTTTTTGCATCACAGGTCTGACCTTAGCGTCTGACCTCCGCGTTTGGTTTTTGCATCGCGGGTCTGACCTAAGCGTTTGGTTTTTGCATCGCGGGTCTGACCTCAGCGTTTTGACTTAAGATATGGAAGTGGCTTCCGTGCATTTTTGACTAAGTCTTTGAGACTTGTCTTTAGCTCATCTGTTTCAAGTCTTGGCTCACATCCATTAAGCTAATGGACCTACGAACATGCGTAGGATTTTTGGCAAACCCTCAGCCATCAACGGATTTGATAAGCCTTTACCGACTACCGTTTGAGTCGGGCTAGCATGTGAATTATTTGAATCCGTTTCACATGTAACGTTGTGCTAAGAGAATGAACCCTCTTAGACTTGATGCTATGATTTTAAATACATAGACTTTGTCATTTTTACGGAAAAAGACTAACCGGCAACGCGTGTTAGGCGTAGGCTTATCTCTAATTAGGGATCGAGATAAAGTCCACCATGCGTGTGAGGCATGGATTTTGATATCTTTTTCACGGTAAAAGATTAACCGGCAACGCGTATTAGGCGTAGACTTATCCCTACTTAAGATTTAGGATAAAGTTCCCCGTGCGTGTAAGGCATGGATTTTGGCGTTATTAATAACGACCTGCTACAATATTGAATACGTAAGCTTTGCCATTATCGCGAGAATAGGCTACCCGACAGCATGTGTTAGATGCAGACTTATCTCTGTTTAGGGGTCGAGATAAATTCCCCCATGCGTGTGAGGTATGAATTTCGGCGTTATTAATAACAACCTACTACGATGTTGAATACGTAGACTTTTGTCCTTTTTACGGTGAAAGACTAACCGGCAACGCGTGTTAGGCGTTGACTTATCCCTACTTAGGATTCGGGATAAATTTCCCCATGCGTGTAAGGTATGGATTTTGGTATTATTAATAACGACCTGCTACAATATTGAATACGTAGGCTTTGCCATTATCGCGAGAATAGGCTACCCGGTAGCATGTGTTAGATACAGACTTATCTCTGTTTAGGGGTCGAGATAAATTCCCCCAGGCATGAATCCTGGTGTTTTTTTCACGGCGAAAGATTAACTGGCAACGTGTGTTAGGTGTAGACTTATCTCTAATTAGGGGTTGAGATAAAGTCCCCCATGCGTGAAGGCATGGATTTTTGATGCTGTTTCTTCCTGTGTGGCTTGAAACACCAAAAGAAAGTTGGAAGTGCCAGAGGTATAGTATTAACTTGGCATGAATTTTCACTTAAAGTGAAATTCAAAAATTTTCTTTATTATCACTAGGATAATTCCAGAAAATCTTTAATCCACTGGGGATTTTATAATGAAAACTTGCTATTCTTGTTGCAAAAAGGATTAACAAGTTCATTGAGGGGTAGACTGTTAGAGGTGTGATGTTAACCTAACAGTATTTTATAGACCTATCGCTCTATTAAAGAGAGTCGATAAGTTGATTTGGTCATCAGAGGTGTGATGTTAACTTGATGAGAATTTGTTACGATCGGAGCAACTTTGTGAACTTATCATCCTATTGAAGAGGATTGACAAGTTGATTTGTCAGAGGTTTAGTGTTAACATGACGGGAGAATGTGTGGGCCTATCGCTCTATTGAAGAAAGTCGATAAGTTGATATTGTCAGAGGTGTAATATTAACGTGACAAGATTTTGTGTTGCGATTGGAGAAACTTTATGGACTTATCATCCTATTGAAGAGGATTGATAAGTTGATTTTGTCAGAGGTTTAGTGTTAACGTGACAGGAATTTGTGTCGCGATTGGAACAACTTTGTGGACTTATCATCCTATTGAAGAGGATTGATAAGTGGGTTGTCAGAGGTATATTGTTAACGTGACAGGAATGTGTTGCGATTGGAGCAACTTTATGGACTTATCATCCTATTGACGAGGATTGATAAGTGGATTTTATCAGAGGTTTGATGTTAACTTGACAGGAATGTGTTCTTGTGACTTGCACAAGATTTTAGGAATTAGCGTCTCGCTGGGGAAACTTGCTAAATGAGTTTATCATCAAAAGCGATAAATTTTGATGCTTATGATTTGAACAAGATTTTGAAGACTTAGCGTCTTGCTGGGGAGATTGTGATTTGAGCAATTTTGAGGACTTATAATCCTATTGTCAAGGATTGATAAGTTGATTGTTGTCAGAGGTATATTGTTAACGTGACAAATTGGGAGTGATGCAAGTTGAATGCATACTCTGTGGGGGTGATGATCATCAAAAGTGTAATGTTCACTTGATGATGTGAAAGTTTCGTTACTCTTAATCCAATAGATTCCAAGTAACCAACCCCAAGTCTTGATTAAGACTTAGCAGGGGAATAAAAAAGAGGTAGACAAGGCACATCGCCTAGTGAGGCAATATCCATGAAGTCGGAGTAGAGGCACATCACCTGGTAGGCCATTATCTGATGAGTTTGACTATCAGAGGTAATTGTTAACGTGATAGTTGTGGACTTGCCATCCTATTGAAGCGGATTAGCAGATTGATGAACTATCAGAGGTAACTGTTAACGTGATAGATTTATGGATCTGTCATCCTATTGAGAAGAGGATTGACAAGTTGAGGGACTATCAGAGGTAGATGTTAACATAATAGTTTTGTGGACCTGCCCTCCTATTGAAGTGGATTGGCAGATTGATGGACTATCAGAGGTAACTATTAACGTAATAGTTTTGTGGACCTACCATCCTATTGAAGAGGATTGGAAGATTGATGGACTATCAGATGTAACTATTAACGTGATAGATTTATTGACCTGTCATCCTATTGAAGAGGATTGGCAGATTGATGGACTATCAGAGGTAACTATTAACGTGATAGATTTATGGACCTGTCATCCTATTAAAGAGGATTGGTAGATTGATGGACTATCAGAGCTAACTGTTAACGTGATAGTTTTGGTAGATTTTGTGGTTGACAGAGGTATTCTATTTAACATAACAACTCAGAAACTTTATTACTCATAATCCAATGAACTACAAATAAACCAACCCCCAGTCTTGAACAAGTGCAGGGGGAAAAAGGAGTAGGCCACTATCTAATAAGTTTGACTATCAGAGGTAATTGTTAACGTGATAGTTATTGGAGACCTGGCGTCCTACTAAAGAGGATTAGCTTCAGTAGTCGTAGTATCTTCCCCTTCTGACTGAGGAGATTGGGCTTGGTCCGATTGCTCAGGATGATCCTGCCTACTTTGTTCTTCAGCTTTGATCCTGACAATAATTTTTTGAGCCTGTTCGCCTTGAAAGATTAGTTGTCTCCAAGAACGACATTCTGCAACTCCGATTCGGGCTAGGAGGTCGGTCTGCAAGTTGTGTCGACAGGTCTCTACTAAAGTAGACTGTGTCATACCTGGCGAATACCGGAGAGCTATGGTTCGGAACCTTTTGACGAAGGCTTTGACGGATTCCCTCTTCTTCTGCTTAGTGGCGAGAAGGGTATGGATGGAGACTTCTGTATCCTCTTCAAAAAATCTTGACAGGAAGAGTCTCTCTAAATCTGCCCACCTTTGGATATATCTGGTAGGTAGTTTCTTGAACCATTCAAAGGCAACTCCCTTAAGGGTGCCAATGAACAATCGAGCCAGTATGGCATCGTTTGATATTACATTCCCAGTCTGTGACTTGAAATGATAAATATGTTGGTTCGGTGATCCCGTGCCGTCAAAAGTTTGTAGCGTCGGGACTTCGAATTTTGGAGGATAAGGGGCTGCATCCCATTCGGCAGGATAGGGTCTGACAACTCCCTCGTCTTGGAGCTCGCTTCTGTTGGCCATGGCATTAAGGCGGGCTTCTAATTCTTCCATTTTGGCAGACTGGAGACTATACTCGTTCTCAGTCTCTCTTCCTTCATCAGAGGAAGATTCCAGGTTGTGGGCTTCTTGGTCAGAAGCCGTGTCATCAATCACCTTTCCCTTCCCTTTGCTTGTGTGAGGTCGGGATAAAGACATTTTTCCTCTCCGGGAAGATTCTTGCCTGGGTGGCGAATATTTCTTCTGAGATTTGGCCTTGTTTGCGACGATTTGAGTCAACATGGCCATGAGTTCATTGATGGCCTCTTGCTGAGATTTGATCATGGCCTCCTGGTCATCAAGTCTCTTCGTGAGATCTTCATGGTTTCCCGTCATATAAGCGGGGCTCTCATGTTCAACAAAAAAGCTTGATGATTGGGACTCTGCAATGGCTGAGTGTTCATCATTGGAATTGGTTAACCTCTGATAGTTGACAGGGGGAATGGCTCCTGTTCGCGTCCGAGTGCGTCGGCAAACTCCTTCAAACTTGTTAGCGATTTCTCTGACGGTCGGCGAACGAATTGTCTCAGAGTCATCGGAACTAGGACCTAAGGCTTTCCCTCTGCCGATCACATTGATAGTGAGCTTAGGATATTCGGTCTCTGGAGACTTTTTCCTGTGCGAACGTCGTCGTTGGTTGGACAAAGCAACGTCCGTTAATTGGTCGAACACCAATGGTTTGGCCGCATATGAGCAGCATTGATATCCCGAGAGGACCATAGGAATCAGCCGTTCATATTAGAATGAACGAATGACTTGCTGCATCGGTCTTTCTCTCGATATGAACTCTCTCAAATCTGTTGTAAAGATTCGAGGAGAATTACTCATTGATCATGAGGTTTGAACTGGAACCCCCAGTCCATGATTGGACAGGACTGGCTCTTGGTGAATATGGATCTGGTTGAGATGCCTTGAATCCATAAACTTCTTATATCTGCCCCTCAATCTAGTCGCGCTACGCAGAGTATTCGGGAACTTGGGACCTTGGGACTTGGGACGCGAAGGTCGCGTTTGGCACCTGAGATGCGAAGGTCGTATTTGGCACTTGAAACGCGAAGGTCGCATTTTGGTTTGGCGACATGAGGGTCGCGTTCTTCATTATCGACGCGAGGGTCGTGTTTTGACTGGGAAACGCGAAGTTGAAGTTCGTGTTCAATGAAGCCTTGAGGTCCGCATTTTGGCTGTAAAACGCGCCATTGAGGGCCACGTTCAGTCTGGTTCTCGCGAAGTTCATGTTTGGGCTCATAAACACGAGGCTTGTGTTCTAAAGTGGAAACACGAAGCTTAGGGCCGCGTTTAGGCTCACGAACGCGAAGCTCGCGTTGGTTGGAGGATCGACTTTCAGAGAGGGGGCTGTATGAACAGTGCAACCCCCAGGGGAGACAGCCCTTTGATGAGTCGGTCACAATTGGAGCTTTAGTCTCCTTAGAAACTTTATGGATCTTACGCATAGCCTTGGGGCTAAGGGATCCGGAGGAGATAGCCTCCTCAAACTTGGCTTGATCAAACTCTACCACGAGAGTTTCGACGGTTGTTCTAGTGAGATGAACATCGGATTACGCCACCACTTCTTCATCAGAGAAGCTAGTCCCCAGCGAAGTCGCCATCTTTTGTATGTTAGAAATATTGCAATGAAGAGAACAAAAGAAAATTGACTTGTATTTCTTTGATTCTGATTACAATTCGATTACAAAAGAGAAGAGAACGAATTTGGTTCTCTCCTTTGTTTAAAACTGGGTTCTTCAAGGTAGCGAGGGAGTGCTTCCTTCGATTGTTCGCGTCGAATTTGCTCTCCGTTGATGATCCGACCGTCTTTTATCTCGTGGGAACGATGAACTTCTGTGGAAAGTTTTATGAGTAACTCTTGTACGAGTTTAAGAACTCTGAATGAGTTAGAACTCTGTGAATAGAGTTGTTAGAACCGAAAATTCAGTTAATGACTAAGCAGATATTCTGTTGTTGAAGAATCCCTTCGGTTTTGATCTTCTGGACTTGATTCAAAAATCCTATCTCTAAGGATTTTTGCCTCTCTCACGCCTCTCTGTGCACTTGAGATCCTGAAGATCTAATTTGCTGCTCCTTCGTACCAAAAAGCCAGCCCGAACTCAATTGAGTTTACCCATATTTATAGGGAATTAAGGGGTGTAACCGCCCCTTTTAATCCGCTCCTAAGTGGGGCGGAAATCCCTCAAATCGTGGAGGGAAAATGGTTCCTGCAACCGTTCAGCTCGTATTTGAACGAGTCAAACGCCCACGTCGGTGTTCAGAACCCTAACTCTGCATTTTAGAATGGAGACGCAGAGTTGGGTACTCGCTGGGTGCTGAAAAACACGGGTCTGACCCTAGCGTTTTAATGTTGTAACGCGGGTCCGACTCCAGCGTTTTGATGTTATAACGCGGGTCCGACTCTAGCGTTTTGATGTTCTAACGCGGGTCCGACTCTAGCGTTTTGATGTTGTAACGTGGGTTCGACCCTCGCGTTTTGATGTTGTGACGCGGGTCCGACTCCAGCGTTTTACTGTTGACATACGGGGAGGACCTCCGCGTTTTGGTGCTGATACACGGGGAGGACCTCCGTGTTTTGGTCTTAGAGCACGGTGATGAGTTTCGCGTCTTGCTTTGGAGAGATTATCAACAAGTAATCTCTTTTGTCATAGCGTTGCAAAGATCATTGTCCTGTAATCTTTGTCTTGGCTCCTTGAGAATATGAGAGTTGTCAGATTGTAACTCTCGATGTTGATTGTGAATGCTGTTGAACTAGAGCTCTCATCGGTTGTCGTGAAGGTTGTCAGATTGTAACCTTCAGCGATCTACGTGAAAGTCTTTAAATTGTAGCTTTCTGAAAGTCGTCAGATTGTAACTTCCATCATCGTTGTTTGATAGGGGATAAGCTATCTATTATGATTTTTTGACAGCCTACAGTAGTCTATTCCCGTGAGAAAAATAAAGTCTACGTATTTAATATCGTAGCACTAAAAGAGTTAACTCTTTTAGCACAATGTTACATGCAGAACAGACTTAAACAATTCGCATGCTTATCAGACTCAAACGGTAGTCGGTAAAGGCTCATCAAACACGTTGATAGCTGAGGGTTTGCTAAAAATCCTATAAATATGAGAGTCATTGACGCATCAGCCTCATTTGTTGGTCTCGTGATTTGAGCATCCAACAACTTCAGAATAAGAGTCATACATACAGATAAATCAGCTTTAACAGTTGGTCCTACAGCCCCAACTGTTAGGACCGCCACGCTCCAATGCCTTAAGAGCTTAAACTGTATAGACTCCAGCAAACGTACGAGTATAAACTGTGTTAACGCCGATCAACGCGTTATAGTAAAGGTTGATGCCGGTCAACGCATCAGCAATCTCACAAAAATAAGTCAAAGGATGATTCTAGGGAGTTCAATCACATTCAGATATGAATTACCGATGAAAATGATCAGTTTAACGTCAACTCAATGACAAGAGCTAGATTCAGAAACTTACGCACCAACTTCAGTTTAATATTTCGACAACTGTCAGACGATAAACGTAGCGCCGAAAGAACTTCATCTATTCAACAAAATACTGAATAGAAGGAAGTCTGAAGAAGTCAAGAATTAAAACTAGCTACAGGTCCTTTGACACTGACTGAAGGTGGGACCTATCACATCCAAAGTATTTCAGACTCCTCTATAAAGGAATGAGACTGAAACACTTTGGAGGGGGTATTTGTAGGCGTCTAAAAATACCTATAGGTGTCCGCACACACCTCAAGACAAAGAGAAGACGATGAACGTCAGTATCCAAGTCGAAGGAGATTATCCGAGTCAAAGAGGATCATCTAACACCGACAAACGCATGAAGCGAATCAACGAACCAAGTGGCATGTGCGCTCAATGTCCACCTCCATGTGGCCCGCGCACTCATCAGCCAGCGCCAAGTGGCCCACGTTCTCACCGGCCA
>NC_033795.1:16130466-16232102 GCF_001876935.1 Asparagus officinalis | reverse complement strand
AACAACCATTTGGTGGCTCAGCCAAGGCCGAGCCACTATTTGGTGGCCCGACCAGTTTTGAGCTAAAAACATGTTTTTCGGTTTTCGACGGGTTTTCTCAGGATTTGTTCGTTCTTGAGTGTCCTAACTAATTGGATATCATCCACAAAAATGGTTACACGGTTATTAACTGAAGAAAGGGCTGAATCTATCATTCTTATCCGAAACCCCCTAATCGAATCTTATAAATACAGGCCTAGATGCTCATTTCACGGTGAGGACATCAAGGGGCGAAGCGCTGCCGAATTGGAGAGTGGTGCCACAAATTTACAGTGAGGGTTAGTAGATCTTGGTGAATTCCTGTGCATAAAGAGTGGAGTTCGAGAGATCTGAGACTCATCCCATATTCCTCCAGATTTAAGCTTAGTCTTAAATCTCAGGAAGAGCCGTGATCTCGCTTGGTCGGGATCATTGCTGTAGCGATTACTTCCTTTGTGAAGTTAGAGCTTTTGATTAACTTAATCTGTCGACCGGATCTGATCTGTGGCGGTCCATGGATATTAACGTCTCCGACACAGGCGAAGTTCTAACGCAAACAACGGGTGCTAAACGTTTGTTGCGCTATTTGACAAGAGTTGTATTTTTTTATATTTTCATTGCATAAGGAGATCTTATAAAAAGTTTGACTTTTCTAGTTTATTTGAGTGCCTAACACGCATTGCCGGTTAGTGTTTTGCCGTAAAAAAGATAAAAGCTCACATATTCGACATTGTGACAGGTTGTTATTCATAACACCAAAATCCGTGCTTCACACGCACGGGGAATTTTATTCTGAATCCTAAGTAGGGATAAGTCAATACCTAACACACGTTGTCGGTTAGTCTTTTTCCCTAAAAAGGACAAAAGCCCACTATTTGACATTATGGCAGGTTGTTATTCATAACGCCAAAATCTATGCTTCACACGCGCGGGGAATTTTATCCCAAATCCTAAGTAAGGATAAGTCAATGCCTAACACACGTTGCGGGTTTAGTCTTTCACTGATTGAAGAAGACACCAGGATCCAAGTCTAGGGATTTTTATCCCGAATCCTAAGTAGGGATAAGTTAGCGTCTAACATGCGTTGACGGGTAATCTATTCCCGTAAGAAAAACGAAGTCTACGTATTCAATATCATAGCGCTAAGAGAGTTAACTCTCTTAGCACAACGTCAAATGGGGAACGGACTTAAACAATCTGCATGTGAGCTCGATTCAAACGGTAATCGGTAAGGGCACGTTAAATCCGTTGAAGGTTGAGGATTTGCCAAAAATCCTAAGTCTACGTCTGATACATTTTTGTTGTTTACTCTTTTCACAAGAGAAAGACGAAGTCTACGTATTCAATATCGTAGCACTAAAAAAGTTAACTTTTTTAGCATAACGCTATGTGCAGAACGGTTTAAATAATCTGTATGCTAGCCCGACTCAAACGGTAGTCGGTAAAGACTAATCAAACCCGTTGAAGACTGAGGGTTTACCAAAAATCCTATAAATATGAGAGTCATTGACGCATCAGTCCCATTAGTTGGTCTCGTGACTTGAGCATCCAACAATTTTAGAATAAGAGCCCTACATACAGATGAATTAGCTTTAACAGTTGGTCCTACAGCCCCAACATTTAGGACCGCTACGCTCTAACGCCTTAAGAGCTTAAACTGTGTAGACTCCAGCAAACGTACGAGTATAAACTGTATTAACGACGGTCAACGTGTTACAGCAAAGGTTAACGCCGGTCAACGCGCTATGGTAAAGGTCGATGTCGGTCAACACATCAGCAATTTCGCCAAATAAGGCAAATGATGATTCCAGTGAGTTCAATCGCATTCAAATATGAATTTCTGACGAATATGATCAGTTCAAAGTCAACTCAATGACACGAGCTAAATTCAGAAACTTACGCATCAATTTCAGTTTAAGATTTTGATAATGGCCAGAAGATAAACGCAGCGTCAGAAGAACTTCATCTATTCGATAAAATACTGAATAGACTGAAGGCTGAAGAAGTTAAGAATTGAAGCCATTCACAGGTCCTACGTGATCTCCTCGACAAAATACTGAAGAGGTTGAAGATAGGACCTATCTTATCCAAAGCATTTCAGACTCCTCTATAAAAGAATGAGTCTGAAACGCTTTGGCGGGGGTATATGTAGGCATCTAAAAAAACCTATAGGTTCCTACACACAACTCGAGACGAAATGCAGACGATAAGTGTCATCATTCAAGTTAGAAAATGATTACATGGCCCAGTCGAAGCCAATGAATACATAAAGTGAGTCATTGGAGTGTACAAGTCAACGGAATGATGAAATGCGCAATACAAGTCCGGAGAAGTCAGAAAGTGTCAAACACCTCAAAGTGGCCCACACAAAGAATTGATATTTTAACCATGATACAATTCAAATTTTGAAAATTCAAAAGGCAAAAGTTAAAGATCACTTCGTCAGCTTTCCAACGCATCTTGAATCACCTCATTCTGAGGTCGGATGAGTGAGTTAAGACTGATACAATACCGTATTACAGTAACCGCGTACCCGCGCTACAGTAACCACGAGTCACCTCGCACTACAGCAATCGCGGGTCACCTTTTTTGGTAACTCGTGCAATAGTAATCGCGGGTCACCCCGCTACAGTAACCGCGGGTCACTCTTTGGTGTCCGCGCTACAGTAACTGTGGGGTCACCCCACGCTATAGTAACCGCGGGTGACCCCCCTATAGTAACCACGGGTAGCCCCGCTATAGTAACACAATAACCGTGAGGGGTCATCCCCCATGCTACAGTAACCGCAGATCACTCTTTTAGTGACCCCCGCGCTATAGTAACCACGGGTCACCCCGCGCTACAGTAACCGCGGGTCACCAAAGAGTGACCCGCGGCCGCGCGGGTCACTGTGATCTGTCCCGCACCCAGAACTGTCCATAACGTCCAAAACACGTATTTTGATGATTCTTCGGGATTTCTTCGTTTCAGAGCTTCCCAACTGATTGGATATCATCCACAAACATGGTTAGGCTGTTGTTAACTGAAGATAAGGCTAAATCACTCATTCTTATCCAAATACCCTGCATCTGAAGCCTTATAAATACAATCATAGTGCCTTCTTTCACTGGGGATGGACCTCAAGAGGGCAAATGCTGTCAAATTGGAGAGTGAAGTACGAATTTCAGAGGGCAAGTCAGATCCCGGCGAACTTCAGCATAAAGAGGAAGGCATTCGAAGGATCTGAACCCGTATTCCCCGTCCGTTCCTTGAGATTAGGCTTGGTCTTAATCTCGAGAAGAGCTACTAATTTTGCTTGGTCGATTTCAGAGCTTCAAGCAAATACTTCCTTGGTGAAGTAGGAGTTCTGCCAATTTTCTGTCAACCGGATCCGATCTGTAGGCGGTCCACGGATATCAACGTCCCTGACACAGGCAAAGATCCAATACAAAATAGAGACTAATAAATAGGATTTGTGTGTCGTTTGAAGAAGATTGTAATTTTTATTTTCATTGTGTAAAGGTCTTATAAAAGACTGATCTTTTTGAACTTATTGTAACGATCAAAGTTGTAACGAGTTATACAATAAAGAAAATAATTTCTGACCCAAACACTTGGGATAGTGCGTCGATATACCATTAGTACATACCTGATTCGGATTTTAGGATGCTTGATCTAGTAGTCCGACCCACACGTAGATGTGATGAGGCTTGTGAGCCGTATACCTAGGATGCCTGATTTGGTAGTCCATTCTGCACATTGATGCGATGACACTAATGAGCCGTGTACACTTTTAGGATGCCGATTTGGTAGTCCGTCCCGCCTAATAATACAATAAATTATAAACTTTGTAAGGATTTGCATTGTGATAATTAGCTAATAGTTTGAGTCTTGATGGACGTCATTTATGAACATGACTCATCGCTGAGTTTTATATAACCGATGTACTTTACTCTTGTGTGTACGCAGGATTATATATTGTTGTTTATATTATCTTTCAAGGGATAGTGGAAGATATTTTTGGTCCAATATTGTGATGACTTTACTTCTTTGTATTGCTTTTCTTTATTTCTAGTTTGGAATTGATAATTAGTGATTCACAATTTGAAACATATGGTATATACATGAGAATTTCCTTGTTTAAATCATTTTGCTCGACGTACCAGTCTCATGTTGTGGGTTTCTAATTATTGATTCTATTTAGATTGTTTATTCTTAGTCCGGTATTAATATTTAGTTATCTATAATTTGAGACATATGGTATATACATGAGGGTTTCCTTGTTTGGATTATTTTGTTTGACGTACTATGTCTCGTGTTGTAGGTTTCTAAATATTAATTCTATTTAGATTGTTTATATTATCTTTCAAGGGATAGTGGAAGATATTTTTGGTCCAATATTGTGATGACTTTACTTCTTTGTATTGCTTTTCTTTATTTCTAGTTTGGAATTGATAATTAGTGATTCACAATTTGAAACATATGGTATATACATGAGAATTTCCTTGTTTAAATCATTTTGCTCGACGTACCAGTCTCATGTTGTGGGTTTCTAATTATTGATTCTATTTAGATTGTTTATTCTTAGTCCGGTATTAATATTTAGTTATCTATAATTTGAGACATATGGTATATACATGAGGGTTTCCTTGTTTGGATTATTTTGTTTGACGTACTATGTCTCGTGTTGTAGGTTTCTAAATATTAATTCTATTTAGATACATGGTAAATGATTTGGGTAGACTATGCTTAATACATAGAGCCTCCATTACATCTAGTAGACCCTCTCCTGGGGGGCGGATATAGATGATCTTGCTTAGCGCTCTGACGCTATTATTGTTTCTTTTTTTATTTTTCTATTCCTTTCAGGCAGCAGCTCAGAGTTCCAGAGAGCCGTAGGATAACGGACTTCCAACATAGTCGCTGTTACATATTTTTACTAGATGAGACTCCACCGTAGTTGATATTTATCTCTAGACATATAGAGTTTTGTATTTCATCTTGTTAAGGCTGTGTGCCTTAGTTTATTTTTAGTAGACTCATATTGAGATACTTCACATTTATTTCAGACTTCAGTTGTATTCAGTTTATTCAGTTGAGACATGATTATATATATTAGATATCTCTTTCTACATCATATCTATTGCATTTATTTCCCTTATTTTACCTATTTTGTACCTGTACTTGTATTTGATTCCAAAAGAGAGATATTATTGTGATGGTGAAACGTGTTGTTGCACAGTGTGGATGTATGGCAGGTTTAACATCACTAGGTTCACCTTGGATTGCAGCCATATGTGAAAATATGGGCTTCACAGTTGGTATCAGAGCTTTGATCATCTTGTGTCAAGTCGTGGAGCTAGAATAGAGTTTCTTAGGATTCATGTATAGAGTCTGATAGAAATTCCTAGAATGAGTGGGACGTTCTATACATATATTTCAAAAAATTTAGAATTTTTTTATGACAACTATTTTACTTTGATTATAAAGTATTTGCGTGAATGATATGTGATAAAGTAGAGCCGGAGCCGTAGCAGGCTTCACAGTATCTGATCGATCTTATGGCGCCGTTTGTGGCAAGATTTTGCAGTACTCAATGAGCTAGTGGCGAACCAGATTCCACAAGTAGCACCACCATCTGTGGTTCCACCACCAGTGACTCCAGCTATACCTATCATAGAGGAGTCCCCAGAGGATACACCAGGAGTTACACCACCACCAGTTGCCGATAGAGCTGTAGAGCAGGAGACTTGTCTCCGTCTAGTTGAGCGGTACTAGAAGATGAGGGTACTGGAATTCCAGAGATCATCAGACTCACTAGTAGCCCACAAGTGGAAGGAAGACGTGGGGAATATTCTCGATCTACTTGACGTTGATTCAATTCAGAAGAATAAATTAGCAGTTTTTAGCCTTAAGGATGATGCTGGAGAATGGTATAGACTTCAATTCACCCTAGAACACCGGATAGTACTCACTTAGGAATATTTTGTTTACTTTTTCGACGAGCATTACATCTCTTCTGCGGCAAGGGCCGAGAAAGAGCTAGAGCTATCCAGAATGGAGTAGGGAGACATGACCGTAGCTAACTATGAGAGCAGATTTATGAGTTTACTTCGCTTCACGGGCATGAGTTTACTTCGCCGTTACCTTGTTTCCAACGATTCTACTCAGTTCGAGAGGTAGTTAACACCGCTATTTTGCAGGAAAAAGATACTGTGATATTTCAGAAGACCAAGAAAGGTAGTACCAAGGCAGGACATCATGGTGACAAGGGCAAGGGAAAAAAACCTTTTGTAGGACCTGGAGGACCCCAGCATTGGGGTAAGGATTTTCATCACCAGCAGCAAGAACCTTCTAAGAAGGGGTCACAGCATGATTCTAGAACGCCACAGCAGCGCATGATTAAAGGTGCATGTTACAACTACAACAAGATCAGTCATAGGACGAAGGATTATTCCAGCGCACCAGCAGGAGTCCAGCAGGGCAGAGGCTAGGGCTAGCATCAGGGACGTGGACACGGACGACAGAACAGTGGTTAGGGTCAGTAGTCGCAGGGTCGTAGTTATGACCAGCAGTAGAGGATCGAGGCACTGCCGACAGTTTTAATGATTGAGGGGCTAGCAGTCTAGATACACGCCATCCAGGAGACTCCTCAGGGACAGATAGTCTCATATGTTCCACCGCCTTCAGCACCGTAGTCTTTAGCCACCGGTAGAGTTTATGCAGTTGTACCATACGACCATGGTGCGAGTGGAGCTATAGTACAATGTACTTTTTTAATGAACTCCTTCCCAGCTCGAACCTTGTTCGATTCAGGAGCTTCGCATTCCTTTATTTCTCATACCTTCATGGATAGGCTTCAGCTTGTAGAACATCCCTTAGATATACCATTATCAATCTCTACTCCTTTAGGCGAGGTTTTCCTATTAGAGAGTATCTGTAGGAGATGTTTCATCAGTCTAGATGAGTTTGAGTTTATCATTGATTTGATAGTTTTGCGGATGTCGGATTTTGACGTCATTCTTAGTATGGATTGGCTATCATCCTACCATGTCAGTATCGACTGTTTTGCTGAAACAGTCAGCTTGCGAGCATTTGATGGGTCTGAGTTGATTATAGCAACCTTACAGGGCAACCAAAGTGCCGATTTATGCGAGACTATAGTCGTCTCAAAGATCAGGATGTCTTTTAGGACATACCTGGGTTACCTCCTATGAGAGAGGTTGAGTTTTGTATCGAGTTGCATCTGGGCACAACACCGATATCCCGAGCATCCTATCATATGACATCAGTTGGATGAGCTTTTTTCTTAGGATTTTATTCACCGGAGTCATTATCCGTGGGGAGCATCGGTTCTCTTCATGAAGAAGAAGGACGGTAGCATGCGCTTATGTATAGATTATCATGAGTTGAATAAGGTCACTATCCAGAATAGGTATCCACTACCAAGAATTAATGACTTATTCGACCAGCTGCAGGGAGCGTAGTACTTCTTGAAGATTGATCTTCATTCTGGCTATCATCAGTTACGGGTTCGGGAGATGGATATTCCCAAAATCTTCTTTCTGACTCAATATAGGTCTTTTGAATTTCTTGTCATGCTATTTGGGCTAACCAATGCACCCGCGATATTCATAGATTTGATAAACCAGGTTTTTCGTCCATACTTGGACTAGTTTGTGATCGTTTTTATCGACGACATCCTTATCTATTCGAGATCGGAGACAGAGCACGAGCAGCATCTTCGATTGGCTTTGTAGACTTTACGGGAGCATCGGTTGTGCGCTAAGTTCATCAAGTGCGAGTTTTGGCTATCCGAGATTAGATTTTTAGGTCATGTCATGAGAAAGAAGGGCATTGCAGTGGATCCAGTAAAAGTTGAAGCAGTTCTTGATTGGGAACCGACAAAGACCATTACATAGATTCGTAGCTTCTTAGGTTTGGCCGGCTATTACAGGAGGTTCATTCAGAACTTCTCGAAGATTATGATGTCACTATCACACCTTACGAAGAAGGGTGTATAGTTTGTTTAGAGTACTTGCCGAGAAGCTTTTGAGACCTTGAAGGCTAAGTTGACTACGACGCTGATATTGATTATCCCGAGCAGTGATAAGACCTTTGTCGTCTACACAGATGCATCGTTATCAAGTCTAGGAGGTGTTTTGATGTAGACCCAGAGAGTTATAGCTTACATTTCGTGACAGTTGAGGATGTATGAGCAGAATTATCCCATACATGATTTGAAGCTAGCAGCAGTGGTCTTCAAACTGAAGACATGGAGACACTATCTTTATAGAGTGCAGTTCGAGTTATTAACGGATCACCAGAGCCTAAAGTACCTCTTTTCTCAGAAGGAACTTAACTAGAGACAGCGGCAATGAGTCAAGTTTATTAAAGATTATGAGTTTACAATTCAATATCATCTGGGGAAGGCGAACATCGTAGTGGACGCGTTGAGCAGGAAGCGTCGACATTGAATTTCATCTTTGAGGTGCTCGTTGTATCGAGATCTTCACACCCTTAGCCAGTTTGATTTTAGGCTAGATATTGGCGGAATCAGTGTATTTTTTTCATGAATTTTATTGTAGGCTCTCCAAGGTCGAACAAGGGGAATGATTTTGCTTGGGTGATAGTTGATCGGTTGACGAAGTCGACACATTTCATACCAGTGAAGACGACATACACGGAGGAGACTTATGCGAGGATATTCATCTGAGAGGTTGTGAGATTGCATGGAGTTCCAGAGATGATTGTATCAGATCGAGGCTCAGTTTTCACTTCGTATTTCTGGAGGAGCTTCTAGAATTCTTTCAGTGGCTAGTTGTCGTATTCTAGTGTGTTCCACCCGTAGACAAGTGGACAGATGGAGAGAGTCAACCAAGTATTGGAAGACATGTTGTGGGCATGTGTTATCGATATCCAGGGTAGTTGGGAGGACCACATTCCTTTGATCGAGTTCTCTTATAGCAACAATTATCAAACGACTATTGGTATAGCACCATATGAAGTATTGTACGTGAGGCCTTGTAAATCCCTTATTTGTTGGACAGAACCGAACGACAGCTTATTTCTTGGACCAAAACTCATGAGACAGACTATAGAGAAGGTAGCACTAATTCGGGAACGTATTTTTATAGCACAGAGTCAGCAGAAGAGCTACGCAGATCAGAGGCAACGACCGCTAGAGTTCCAGGTTAGGGACTATGTTTTAATGAAAATATCGCCGATGAAGGGAGTTCAGCGATTTGGTAGACGGGAAAAACTTGCCCCGAGTTATATTGGTCCATTCAGGATTATTGAGCGCATTGAATCCGATTCGTATCAGCAAGATCTTCCAGCATCAATATCGAGAATACACAACATTTTCCATGTTTCGATGCTCAAGAAGCATTTACGCGATGAGGAATAACAGTGAGTGTTGGACGCACCCGAGATTAAGCTTCATGATGATTTGACCACCATTGAGATTCCAGTTCGTATTCTTGCTAGAGAGGACAAGAGACTTAGAAATAAAGTTATTCATTTAGTCAAAGTTCAATAGAACCGAAAAGCAGCCGAGGAAGCTTCTTGGGAGCGTGAAGAGGATATGTGTCGTGACTACTCGCACCTGTTTGAGCAGGTAAAATGATTCGTTATAAATTGCTTGTATTTATGATTATTTTCTATAGTCATATTTATATTTAGCACTAGAATGGCAGTGTAGGTAATAAAAATTATATTTATCACTGCACAACAACTTGGAACAAGCAAAAAAAACTTAAGGGTCCTTTCTCTAGAAAGGCAGGCCGACTCCCCGAGAGTCCACCTGACTCAGGCAGACTCCCCAAAGAGTCTAACCCCCCAGATGACTCGAATGGCCGACTCCCCGAAGAGTCCAGCCCCTAGACGACTCGAATGGTCGACTCCCCGAAGAGTCCAGGCTCCAGATGACTCGAAATGGCCGAAACCCCCTCGTCGACTCGAAGGGCGGTGTTAGTCTGCCCCTTGAAGACCAAGTGGCCGAGACCCTCTCGTCGACTTGAAGGGCGGTGTCAGTCAACACGCCTAATTAACTCAAAAAGCGGTGTTAGTCGACACATGCCCAGTTGACACGAAAGGCGCTGCTAGCCAACCCCTCCTATCAAAGCTAACTCATCAAGAGTCCACATGACTCAGCCAACCTGACGACTCGATGCTTCTTCACATCGACAAGAAAGGTACTGCTAGCTGACCCCTCCTATCGGAGCCAACTTACTAAGAGTCCACTCGACTGTAGTCAGTGAAAATGCTAGCCTTGCTTGTGGGAGTGGGCCCACCCACTCCCCATGTCCTGGATGAGGAGACATGACTCTCATCACTCCTACAGCAGTCACATCAGCTATAGGGGGAGTATGCTACTCCTTACCCCTAAGAGGTCATATCCCACAAATCAAGGAATGGCGCATGCCATCCTTTACCTATTTATAGGACCTCTCTGCCAACATGAAAAAAGGGGCAACACTTTCTTGCTTGACATTTTCAAGACTCTGAAAAACAGAGACTTGAGCTGGGTTGTGACCACTTCTTCTCTTGGAGCTCTTGGTTTGGTCTTTAAACCCATTGCAGTTAGTACTCTTGGAGGTTCATCTTCTCCTTGAGATCAACTCTTCTTGGGAATTCCAACTTGGCTAGAGTTCTTAACTCTCTTATAGAGAGTTTCTAATTTGTTCAACAAGTTCCCTCAAACTCGCCTAGAGTTCTTAACTCTCTTACAGAGAGTTTTTAACTTTGCTTGCTAGTTCTTGATACTCTTACAGAGAGTTCTCGAAACTCGACTAGAGTTATAAACTTACCTTGTAAGTTCTCTCAAGACGTCAAGTCAAGGAGAAAGGACCGACGTCCCATGAAGCAAAGTGCTTGGATCGTCAACGGGATACAAGATTCAAACTCCCATAGCCACAAATAAAGAGCCAAGTTTTAAACAAAGGAAGGGTTTCATCCTTCCCTCTTTTGTAAATCAAAAAACTGATAAAGAGAATTATAGTTTCTTTTTCTGAGTTAGTTAGAGAGAAGTTATATTGAGGTGATTGTAATCATTCTTTTTCTAAGTCAGTTAGAGAGAATAATACAAATTCAATTCTTAATTTTCTTGCAGTTTCCCACACATACAAATATACCTATATAGACCCATCTTTCAACTAGAATCCGTAATTCACAACAATATGAAAAGAATATTTCCTACATATAACTCGACTTTACCAATATACAGCACAATGGTCGTATATGAATAAACTATTGTGCGTCATGCCGAAGTGTACTCGCAATCCAAACGAGTCGGCAAACAAGAGAGAAGAATCAAACACGATTGCAATTCACAAAATAACAGCCAAAATCACACAAACACAAAGATTTACATGGTTCGACAAATTGCCTACGTCAACGGGGAGAGGATGTGGAGATTTTACTATATGGAGGAGAAACAACGGGTTACAAACTCTCAAACAACTCTCAAAATAACTCAACCAATGATCTCACACTCCCTCACAATAACCTCCCTCTCAAAGTGCTCAAAATAATGCTAATTCTCTATTAATCTTTAATACAAAATCCTAGAAAGATGTGTTTCTATTTATATCAAAACACAATCCAAAACAGAACAGGAAACAAAATCCAGCTCGTATCCACTATCGGTCGATCGGTGCTCCTCTATCGGTCGACCGACCAGAGCAGGGTTTTCAAACCCTATAATATGTTGTACGTTCGGTCGACCGATCCTATGTTGTCGGTTGATCAACCAAAGAAAAAACCTGTAGACGCTGATTTTGTACATTTTGAACAATTCAACATCATTTTCTACAATTCTCCAGCTCGGCGAAGTTTTCCCAAAATTGAGTCGACACCAACATGAGCACCAATACGTCATCTCGCCAAATTTGGCTGCACCAATATGGTTGCTAACGTACCCTCTCTCCTAAAGTATCAAGCTGCCCATAGTTCATCCAAATGGTCGCAAACGGCCTCAACAATCACAAATTTACAATAAGTTTCTATAATGATCGAACTTATTGCTCGGAACCACCTTCGTGAGCATATCCGATGGATTATCTTTTGTGTGAATTGTCATAATCTTCCCATCCCCATCTTCAAGAACATCCTGAACAAAGTGATAATGAACATCAATGTACTTCGTACGTGCATGAAAGACCTGATTTTTCGTTAAATAGATAGTACTCATGCTATTACAATAAATGGTGATAGATTGTTGCGAAACACTAAGGTCTCCCAAAATTCCTCAAAGCCAAATTGCCTCCTTAACGGCCTCCGTAATCACCATATACTCTACCTCTGCCGTCGACAGAGCTACTGTAGACTATAAGGTGTATCTCCAACATACCGACGCATGAGTCAAAGTGAACACATATCCCGTCGTCGACCGGCGTTTATCCAAATCTCCAGCGTAGTCTGAATCGACATAACCAATACATAGCTGCCCACCGCTAGTGTCCTTCTCAAACACCAAACCAACATTGAGAGTACCTCGAATGTACCTCAAAATCTATCTCACGGCATCCCAGTGACCCGAACCCGGGTCGTGCATGTATCTCGAAACCATGCTCACTGCCTGTGACAAATCCAACCTTGTACAAACCATAGCGTGCATCAAACTTCTAACTGTGCTCGCATATGGAGTCTTCAACATTAACTCTCTAACTTTATCTATCTTCGGTGAAAGATTAGTTGAAAGCTTCAAATGGGCTTCCAAAGGCACACTAACTGGCTTCGTCTCCATACTCACATTAAATCGTTGTAGAACCTTCTTCAAATAAGCCACCTGTGTCAAACAAATTCTACCACTATCTTTGTCTCTGCTGATCTTCATCCCCAAAATGCACTTCACTTCACCCAAATCCTTTATCTCAAACTCTTTCGAAAGCTAAATCTTTAATCTATCTATGGCGGATATGGAAATAGAAGCAACTAATATGTCATCGACATAAAGCAATAAGTAAATATATACACCTCCATGCAACTTGCGATAGTACACGTAAGGATTAAACTGGCTCCTAATGTACGAATAACTGAGCATAAACCCATCAAATCGCCTATACCACTGTCTTGGAGATTGCTTCATCTAATATAGCGATTTCTCCACCCTATAAACCAATTTCTCATTCCCTGCAGCATGAAACCCTAATGGCTGAGTCATATAGATTTCCTCATCAAGATCACAATGAAAAAATATCGTTTTTACATCCAACTGATCTAATTCCAATACATATTGTGCTACCAAAGCTAGCAAGATCCGAATCGAAGAGTGCTTCACCACCGGAGAAAATACTTCATTGTAACCAGTGCCTTCTTCCTGTGCATATATCTTTGTTACCAACCTAGCTTTGAACCTCACTGGAGTGCCCTCGATACTCTCCTTCTTAGTATACACCAATTTTCAACCAATCGCCTTTCGCCCCTTTGGAAGCTTGACAAGCTCCCATATGTCGTTCTTCTGAAGAGACTTCATCTCCTCTCGCATAGCTTCCTGCCACAAATCAGCCTTTGAACTCTACTCTGTCTCTCTGAATGTAGTAGGAACCATCTCATTGATACTTTTAGGCATAAAAATTACCTATAGGTTCCCGCACACAGTTCGAGATAGAGATAAGACAAAGAACATCATGATCTAAGTCAGAGGGGATCATCCAAAGACAAAAAAAGCAAAGGAACAGGTAAAACAACTTAGAAAAATAACATGTATACCCGCGATAGGGTACACTGACACGCATTAGTACAGCAGTGAATACTGACGCGCATAGGCGTGACAGTGGAAGGTGTCGCGCAAGCAAAAGAGCATTTCCTTGTGATTTGTTAACGGTTTTTTAACATCTTTGTGGGGTCCACGTGGCTTCATAACTGAGGGAAAACATGTATTATGTAGAGGGACGATTACACCCTAAGAATATGTCCACTATCCACGAAAATCGTCCACTAAATGCAAAGTAGGGCAGTTACAAGCCAGGCTGGAACTGCTTCTTTGGCCATGACAGTAGAGACTGCCGTGCCCAATGAACACGTAGTTAGTTAGCTGTTTTACTCCCATTTCAACAGTTATGGACCCCTATTCCTATAAATACCTTCCCAAGTAGGAGAGAGAGGGGAGACTGGAGTATTGGGTGATTTTGAATAAGAGAGAGAGTCTTCATTCTTCACAAACACTTTAAGAAGCTTTTGGCGATTCCTAGAGATCTAAGCCCTTATTTGATCTTTGGAAGAGTTAACATCTTACATAGATAAGATATTCATTTAAGATTCTTACTTCAATAAACGAAGAAAAATACCCAAAAGTCTTCACAATTCAATCAGAATCCGTGAATCAGTGGTCCACGAGCTAAAGCACCCCCAGCATAGGCGAAGATCCCACAAAAGTAGGAGTTGACAAACGATTTCTGTGTTATTTTCTAGAAAGTTGTATTTTTCTTTTTATTGTATAATGGAAGTCTTATAAAAATACTATTTTCTTTTGAATTCATTGTAAACAATCAAAAAATATATATAATAAATTCCACAATGAAACCAACTTTCGATGAAAACAAACTGGCGACCACAGTGGGAGCCAACGGTCTCGCTGTCGAGACCGTCATGTCGTAGTCGATCAAGATCCCAGTTGAATCCACGGTCGAATATGAGTTCGACCAAGCAAAGTTTGAGAAATATCTATCGTCCTCATCCGCAAAGTCTTTCTCACCTCGCAAATGCAGGAATATTTCGTCTTCTAAGAAGGTTTTCAAAATTTCGACCCCGTCGAATGCTACAGGTGAAAACTCTCACCCGATGTTGTTGAGGATTCTACTCACAACATCTTTACTCATAATGACTCTTCTCCAGTTAAGGAGTCATTGAATCAAAACCCACTGGCACTGACAAAAAATTACCACACGTCGATAATCTCGCCCTCGTGTCGGTATTTAGCTTCACAAAGCTCACAAAACTCACAAGAAATTTATATAGGGTTTTTGTGGAGAGATGATGGCTACTAGGGTTCAGAGATATGATAAAAGAGAAGAATTTTTGTGAAAAACACAGGTATTTATAGAGGCAAACCCGAAAAAAGCCGTTTGACCCGAACCAGGAAACCTAGTCTGACTAGGAAAACTACCTTTGGTATTTTGGCTGTAATTTTCTCGTTCGACCTCAAAATAAGGCAATTTAATATTTATTGGAAATATATTGAAGATACCTACAACTTTTTTTTTGAGATTTTCCAGATTCAAACTACATCGGTGTGTAAAACATGTATACTCTTAACTGGTCATTTTCCCAGATTTCAGGCTCGTGCATGTAGCTCATGATTTCACTCCTATATTCACATATATATACATTGAATTGATCTCAAAACAATTTCTAACATACTCAAATAATAATAAATATTATTTATCACCATATAACTTATTTATTATTGTTTAACATAATATACTCAAATTTATGGGGTTTTACACCCCGGGCTCACAGGCCCGTTGGCGCGTGCAAGCCTTAGGACCCACCGAGTGTAACGCACTGTTTGGCTCAAATCACTACCAAAATTGACTAGCCGATGTTAAACTTGAGTCTTTAGCTTTTGCTATATAAACACCTCAATTTTCCACTCTCCCACCGATGTGGGACTAAATTAGTGGGATGTCACATTTACCCCACCTTACAAAGGCGACGTCCTCATCGTGGCATGACAATTAGCACATCCCAGTATCACTGCCAGGTAATATGGACTCTAGAGATGGCTCCTATGGGCTCTAGAGGGGGCTCACACCGCATCCACATGGTGTAGCACTTAGCCCCGCATAGCACTTAACTCCACACTTCCGGTTGGCAACTGCTCTGATACTATTTGTCACGCCTCGGGCCCGCAGGCCCATTGGCGCGTGCAAGCCTTAGGACCCACCGAGTGTAACGTACTATTTACCTCAAACCACTACCAAAATTGACTAGCTGATGTTACACTTGAGTCTTTAGCTTTCGCTATATAAACACCTCAATTTTCCACTCTCCCACCGATGTGGGTCTAAATTAGTGGAATGTCACATAGTACACCCACCTTCATGTGATTAATCGCATGAAAACTTGGAAAACCATATTTGAGCTTATGAAGTCTTGCATATAACATAAGTGGTGCGGATTGGGATGAGGCAAACTGCATGGTAACCCTAGATGAGGAGACCCTTAAAACATGGGTTGAGGTATTAATTCATATCATAACAATGAATTCCATTTAATTGAATGTGAGAATGTTATAATTAATTTCACACCATGTTTTTTAACATATTGCAGGACAATAGTAACTCTAAGCTAAGAGGATATAGAAATAAGCATCTGCCTTTCTACAAATATTGCAGAAGATCATGGGTGACGATCATGTTAGGGGTGAATTTGTTAAGCCGGTTTATGATACGATTGGTGTTAACAATGTCATTCCTCTTGATGATGATGATGGAGGCATTCAACATTAGAGTGAGATTGAGCCTTAATCTGATGCTAACAACACACCAAACTCCATTTCTACAAAATCCCAGCATGAGTCTAACACAATGCCTTCCTCAAGCAAAAAGGCTCGAAAATCCAATAATGATGAGTTGATACGTAGCTTTGTTGAGTCACCGTTGTAATCAATTTGAAATCAATACATCATACATTGGACTAAGCAATTAGCTCAACCTTGAGATCCCATAGTGACACATATTAGATCACTTGTATGAGTCTGAGAAAGAGGCAAGGAGGTTATTTATCAAAACGAAGGAGATGCAGAAGAGGTTTAATGAAAGTCTTGCGGCGGCCCAAGGATGGGATACATCCTTGGCTTGATGGATTCATGTGATCTTGTGAGCTTGGTTATTTTGTGCACACGACACTATTTTGCTAAACCACATGATGTTCATCTACTTTGCATTCGTGTTGCTAATTATTAAACAGATACACGTACTTATATTTGGTTAATTGCAAATGTTGGATGTTGCAATACATGTAGCTAATATTTTTTTTTGGTTATATACATGTTGCTAATTGTTATTGTTGGTTATTTGTGCTTAGATTGAGCAAATGGTTGTTGGTGCTTTGTGGTATATAATGCTCGGTATGAGCTAAATGACGCATGACTTTTTAGTACTCTATTTCTGATATGGGTTCTTTTCGTACTTGTTTATTTAGATGGGTGATGATGATGATAGTAAACTGAGAATGCAGCCTATATTTATTGTGTAATGCTTAGGCAAGACAATTTTGTGTGGAATGCAACCTACATTGATATTTCAATGTATGGCTAAGGCAGACCATCAAAAGAGCAGCCTATGTTACATCATAAATGTTTAGACGAGGCAATCTTTTATGACAAATATATTTATATCATGAGCCCTAGTAAGTATTCATGTAATGGTGGATTTGTGCTCATTGTCGAGGTGTTGGTGCTGTTTTCTTTTGGTTGGACTGATTTTAGAGCTTGTTTAGCTCTCTATTCTACATTGTATTGGTGGATTTGTGCTCATTGTCAAGCTGTTGGTGCTGTTTTCTTTTGGTTGGATTGACTTTAGAGCTTGTTTAGCTCTCTATTCTACATTGCATTGGTGGATTTGTGCTCGTTGTCGAGTTGTTAGTGCTGTTTTCTTTTGGTTGGACTAATTTTAGAGCTTGTTTAGCTCTCTATTCTACATTGTAATGGTGGATTTGTGCTTGTTGTTGAGTTGTTGGTGCTTTTTTTGTTACTATGCTGATTTCGAGCTTGTTATGAGGTTTTTGGTTGATATTTGAGCTTAGTTTGAGTTGTTGGTACTGTTTTTTTGTTACTATGCTGATTTCGAGCTTGTTTAGCTCTATATTAGGTGAACATTGTTCGGATTTGAGCTGTTGTTGGGTTTATACACAGGTTCATGGCTGATTTTGAGCTTGTTTAGCTCTAGCTTGTGAGGTTTTTGGTTAATATTTGTGGTCAATTTGAGCTGTTAGTGCTGGGGTTTTTTTTTGTTACTATGCTGATTTTCGAGCTTGTTTAGCTTTATGCTGATTTCGAGCTTGTTTAGCTCTATATTCACATAATATTGTTCGGATTTGAGTTATTGTTGGGTTTATACAGGTTTATGGCTGATTTCAAGCTTGTTTAGCTCTATATTTTTAGTTTTTTGGTTTATATTTGAGCTCAGTTTGAGGTGTTGGTACTGTTTTTTTTATTTGAGCTATATATTGTTAGCACTAACCTTTTAAGAAACATGCTGTAGAAATATGATAACATTCTCCAGTCTCCAATTGCGGCTGTTTGCTTCTTTAAAAAAAGAAAGGACGTAAAGCTCTTCGAAAACTAGCTACTGACTCACCCTAACTCTTGTCAATTTTCCCAAATAATTTCTATTTCTTTTATTTGGTTCCGATTTTAGAGTTTGGAAATGGGTTACAAAAGTGGGAAAACTAACAACTGTGTTTCTTTTCTTGGAATTCATTTCCTAAAAAAGAACCAAAAAAATGCATTACTTCAGTGCTCTAAAAATAGGAATTTACTTAAAATTTAAATTCTTAAATAATGAAAAGCCATGTTGAAAACATAAATGATATTTTGGTCATTCCCCATTTAATTTGCTTTTCTCTTATCTCACAACCATTTGCCTATCCTCTTCCATATTTTTTTACGTTCCCTTTTTGGCCAACTCCAATAAAATAACTTCATATTCTATTAATTCTTAAAAACTTAAAACGTTTAAGAAGAATTTATGTAACCCAAAAATAAATTTGTTAATAAAAAATTTATAGAAATCGTGATGTCTTTCATACTTTTCTCATTTCATGATTATTAAAGAATAATATTTCTATGGTAAAATTAATTAATTACAGTTTTTTCTATTGAAATTTTTTAAAAATGATATTTTTATTGAACATATATGACATAAAAGGATAATGCTGGCTGTTACATAAATTAGAAAGAAAAAGAATATAAAGTTGAAAATTATATGATACAAATATGGTGTATTGTCCATCTGATAATTAATCGCTTTCAAAGATAAGATTTTTTTGTCCCTTTTAAAGATACATTTACTTCCTACTAGTATAATACACGTGCTTTGCATGTGAACGTACACGTTTCAAATTTTAAATTTTTTATTGAATAGTGAAACTATGTGTTAATAAATAAAATTATATAATAAGATTGCTTAAAAAGAAATGTATGAATTAGTTATTATTGTATAGTTATTATAATTGAATGTTTTTCCTATAATGATCGCCCAGTACTATCATTTCTTAAATAAGTCCCCTAAATCCAAAATTGTTCTTAAATAAAACTACAAATTCTATAAGTTCTCTTAAATATTCCCCCTCTAACTTGAAAGTTGTCAACTTAACTCTAAATTAACTAAGCTGCATTAATCTTTCTAGCTTTTTCTAGATGTTCCTTATTAGATAGTTACACTTAATATCTGCAACATACTGTAATAGTTATGTCTCATTATATTTATTTAATAGGGTAAATTACAGTAAACCGTTATGAACTTCCGTCCCTGATAAACTTTTAAAATCACACTAAACCCCTAATGAATTTTTAGTTTCAAAGGAAACCCAATAAATATTTGAATTTTACAGATAGCCCTTATAAATTAGAACCAAAAATGGCATAAAAAGGCATTTTGAAAGTTATTGGGGGTTTGGTGTAATTTATCTAAATATATTGAGGGCTTTCTACAAAATTTATTAGGGGTTTAGTGTGATTTCGAAAGTTCATAGGGTCTATTTACTACAAAATGCTAAAAGTTTATGGGGTCTATTTACTGTAAAATGCTGAAAGTTCATGGGGGTTTATTATAATTTACTATCTTTAATATTATAATTTTTAGTTCAAGTAATACTATTAAAATAATTATATTATTTATATACTATAAAATATTTATCTAATTTAAATTTTTAATAAGCTCTTAAATAATTTAGTACTATTATTAATATTAAATAATTTTTGTAATAGCACTATTATTAATATTAAATAAGTTTTTGTAAAAAGGTTAGTTTTAAATCTTCACTAAATATAGATTATTCACTATCATATAATAATCTTTGAGAAAATACTCTAAAAATATTATTTAATTAATTATTTATTTATTAATGAGATAATATTAAATAAATAGTGTAATTCATAGTTTATGTGATATTATTAAAATAATTACACTATTTATATAATTAAATATTTATTCTTTATTTTATTGGTCATTGAATAATAGAATAATTCTTAATAGTATTTAGTAATATATTATTCTATTATTTTAATTATTTTATTAAATTCATAAATAATTTATAATAATTTAATTAATTACTACTAATAATTGTGTATGCATTTTTATACATTTTTTATTATATTATTTTTAAATAATTAATGGTTAAAATATTATTAATAATTATAATTATTTAGAAAGGTGAGTAAGTGCGTAATTAATAGGAGGTTATATTTATTTAGTAAAAGGTTAATTAGAGGTAATGGCATAGTTAGAATTTATCAAAACTTGAGAGGGCAAAAAAAAAGTTTTAACACCTCAATCGTCTTTTTATAGCAGTATATGTTGGATATTTATTAAGAAAATGCAATTTTGCCTTTGTGTTTCAGTCCCACATCGGAAAATTGAAAAGAATCCTCTCTCCCTCAACCCTATAAATACACCCTTATTCACATTCTAAAACATAAGAAAAAAGTTTTTCTCCTCTCCTTTGGTTTAAAGAAAATTGTTTTTTCCCCTCTATAAATTTTGTAGTAATTTTTGTTTGGGCAATCTTCTTCATCGAGCTGAAGCTCTGTACTCTCGTCTGAGTACGGAGGCCGACCGTTTTCGGGGGCTTTTACCGCTAGGGGGGAGAGAACCATTTGTGTCAGGGCGATAGGCGGGTTCTCAATCTTCTAGGGTAGTGATTACACGACTGCTCCCGTCAGGCTTGATTTTCTTATCTCTTACTTATTTTAATTCAGATTTATTTCATGCTATAATCTTAATTATTTGATAAATTTTCAACAATCTAGAAGATTGAGCATATAGCTGTTGATTTATTAAATCCGAAATAAGTTTATCTAAAATTAATTTCTTTTAATTATTGCTGAATAATTTCTGTTAATTAGAAAAAAAAAATTAAAAGTTACTGTTCATTTAAAAAGTTACTGCTAATAAAAAAATTACTACTAATTGCTTGATTATCTGTTAATTATTTTAAAAAAATCAGTTTTGGTACTGTTCACTCATAAAAAATACAGTAACTGTTTTTTATTAAAAAATTTAACTGTTACTGTTCGTCCTAAATAAATTAAATTTTGTAATTAGTTGCTTTAATTACTGTTAATTATTGCATTTATTACATTCATTTAATTGTTGTTAATTAAGTTGTAATTAATTACTACTAATTAACTTTTAATTACAATTAATTGTAACTTGTAATTGATTTTATAATTAATTAATAACAGATCGTCAGTTTAAGTACAAAATGAGGTTACCTCCACTATATGTTGTTAAGGAGGAATTCTTTCTCTGTTCAAAATGAACCATTTTTTTTAAAGAAAATATGCTATGTATTTGAACGTTGATGATCACCAGTAAATAATTTGAGCTTTTAATACTTATTTTCATTAATCCTCTTTAATGTGTGAGCTTAATAAATGGGTTTTTACTCTCAAGACATGAAAATCATGAGGTTCGAACATCAATAAGTAAACCCCTCCTCGGCCTTATCCAACGTATGTTTGCAGTATAACTGCTAGGCAAATTAAATGCTTGCAAGAAATATTTTAAAGTTTCTATATTCTATTAAGAAACAAAAACTCATTGAGTGAACCGATTCAAGTTTTCTTGGATTAGTTGGTGTCTAAGGCAAGGTTTAGGGGTTGCGTAACGCGCTCTGCAAGGAACGAGGTACTTAATTGATCTTTGATCAACCTCTATTACTATCCTTACCTGGCTAACTACCCAGGTAAAACTTTAATCTTTTCACTTTAGGAGTTTTTGGTTTGGAATAAGAGGACCGGAATTATGAAAAAATTCATATGCATTTATTTAATTACGCTTCTTGCATCATATATTGCCTAATGATAAATGATCAATATATGAGCGAACCAAATCAAAGAGGTGCATCTTTTAAAATTCTATTTTATATGGTGGATTATATTTCAAATCTTCAAATGTAAAGTTCATCTCTTTTATTGCATTATGAATGATATTGCAATAAATATTCATATGTCATTTTAGATAACTTGCATTTGTTACATGATTAATTACAAGGTTTTATACAAGAATGCACTTGTAAAATTTAAAGCATGTATGTACAAATAATATACATTATTATTATTATGTGTTTAAGAGGTGGTACTAGCTAGAAAATAGCCATGTAAATTTGGATGGTCTTCTTTGTAGACAACTAATTTAAATTTGGAATGTCTCTTTTGAAGGCAACCAATTTAAATTTGGATGGTCTCTTTGAAGGTAACCAAATTTTCAACATCTTATAATAGAAAAAATTAAAAAAAATTATGCATATGTAGTGAAATATATTTTAAGATACGAAATCCTTTTATAAGGTTCTCTTTAATGCTTTGCATGTATCTATTATTAATTTTATTCATGTATGTGCATATGCATGCATGTAAAGATATAACTGTAGTTTTTTAGTTCCACATTAGTTTGAAATGTTCAGATATTAAGGTTAAATTTTAATCTGTACAAACACTATGCAGTTACATCTTCAGACATAGATTACGATCATAGACCATGATCTTTTATGCTAACATGTTTTGATGTCCTATCATTTTTAATAGTGACTAGAAAGAGTAATCTTATAGCTCTTTATTTGATCATATGTATAATGCTTTCTCTTGAGATTTCAGGAAATGATCAGAATTGATATAAATATGCTCTGTCAACTAATATGTCTAGTTACAGGAGATGTGATAAATCAATGTTCTGGAAAATCAAATCAAGAGGTATATCTTATAACTTATTTCTATATGATGAATAAAAATTATATTGAAATTAGTCCATCAAATAATAATAATAATAATAATAAAATTGCTATTAGGCTTATCCTTATAAGTTTTTTGAAATTAATCTCTCCTCTTGCTTCTTGTACTCTTGCCTGGAGAGACTAATTTTAAATAACATAACAAGAAGATGACCTAATGTCAATTTCAAACAATAGGAAGGACTACTTACAAAATAATTTAAGAACTTGATAAATAAATACGACGCCTACTAGGCAAAGTTGTGATTCTAGACTTTGTAAAGTCTAAAAAGAATCTTGTTAACCCTTTGACTAAGGGATTATCTAGAAGTGTGGTTCTGGATTCATCGAGAGAGATGGGGTTAAGCCCATAGATGAGGTCACTGACAGCGGCAACCAAACCCTTATTTGGAGACGTAGTCCCAATGTTGGTTCAATGTGGTAGAAACAAGCTGGACTAGTGACACTCGTGTGGAGCATCGATCCTGATATATTCATATATCACTATGTAGCTTGTGCTACTACCCCTTCTCTATGATGACGATGCTCTTATGATACAACTGGCTAGGCTGAGTTTTACTCTTAATAAGTCCAACGTGTGTATTATAGAGGGTATTAAATAAACAGCTGTAGTACCCTTTGAGGACTTACCTACGTGAGAGGAACCATGATGACCGCGGTTAGGGGGGGCTGGACTAACCCTAGAAACTCTCATGAGTCGGTTTATTGTGAGCATGGCCTTTAACGCTCAACTCGCTTTGCTCAATAGATGAAGCGTATTGTGTGTGTTTTCATCAATACCTGATTAAAGGGGCCTAATTCAAGGCCTAGTCCATTATGTCCCTCAGGTGGCGATGAACTCGCTAAGGAAAGGTTCAAAGCCGGAAGCTACCTCTCCCGAATTTCTCATTCCACTACTTAAGGGGGAGGCTGATTATTTTAGGTGTTCCACGCTTAGAACTATAAATAAGTGGAATTTTAGGGGTATACATATATGTACACTGTTGGATATTTATTAAGAAAAGGCAATTTTGCCTTTGTGTTTTAGTCCCACATCGGAAAATTGAAAAGAATCCTCTCTCCCTCAACCCTATAAATACACCCTTATTCACATTCTAAAACATAAGAAAAAAGTTTTTCTCCTCTCCTTTGGTTTAAAGAAAATTGTTTTTTCCCCTCTATAAATTTTGTAGTAATTTATTTTTTGGGCAATCTTCTTCATCTGAGCTGAAGCTCTGTACTCTCGCCCGAGTACGGAGGCCGACCGTTTCCGGGGGCTTTTACCGCTTGGGGGGAGAGAACCATTTGCGCCATGGCGATAGGCAGGTTCTTAATCTTCTAGGCCAGTGATTACACGACTGCTCCCGTCAGGCCTGATTTTCTTATCTCTTACTTATTTTAATTCGGATTTATTTCATGCTATAATCTTAATTATTTGATAAATTTTCAACAATCGAAATTGTTAGAAATTTAATAAATAATTAAGATTATAGCATGAAATAAATCCCTAGAAGATTAAGAACCCGCCTATCGCCCTGGCATAAATGGTTCTCTCCCCCCAAGCGATAAAGGCCCCCGGAAACGGCCGGCCTCCGTACTCGGGTGAGAGTACAGAGCTTCAGCTCAGATGAAGAAGATTGCCCAAAAAAAATTACTACAAAATTTATAGAGGGGAAAAAACAATTTTCTTTAAACCAAAGGAGAGGAGAAAAACTTTTTTTCTTATGTTTTAGAATGTGAATAAGGGTGTATTTATAGCGTTGAGGGAGAGAGGATTCTTTTCAATTTTTCGATGTGGGACTAAAACACAAAGGCAAAATTGCCTTTTCTTAATAAATATCCAACAGTGTACATATATGTATACCCCTAAAATTCCACTTATTTATAGTTCTAAGCGTGGAACACCTAAAATAATCAGCCTCCCCCTTAAGTAGTGGAATGAGAGAGAGAGAGAGAGAGAGAGAGAGAGAGAGAGAGAGAGTTTTTGGTGCAAATTTACTAAAAATGCCATCGGTGCTCCAAAATCGGTTTTCTGGAGCAGCAAAGCTGTCCCCACATATTGATTGTTAGAGACATATAAGATAAAATATCACTAGAACACTCTCTTATAACACCCTACACGGGTTTATCTCAGTATATAAAACTCTTTTTTTGGTCAATACTCAATATATATAACTCAACTAGAAGTAAACTCCCATTTTGCAATATCAGGATAGAGTCATTTTCATAGAACGAAAATTCTAAGGACTAGGATCCTTCCCAAATCCCATCATAGCATGGGTTATGATCATTGAGCCTCTGCGAGTCATTTCAGCTAACCTCCCAACAAAAGCTGGCTTCACGGTATCTCTGTTCTTTAAAGGGTTTCTATCCCACCTGTAAAAAATATTGCGTATGGCTCAATTCTCAGAAAAGAGAGTAGTTTAAAGAAAGAATGGTCAACTTGGAAAAAAGGATCATTATATAGGGACTTGTGTGGGAAATTATATGTCGAAAGGAGAACGTGACAAAGAATAGATTTCAAACTTGATGAATATCATGGATGCAATATTATTATTGTGCCAACACTACAAACTAGCTGCACCTATATATTTAAAATTGATAGTAAACATGTATCATGCTTTCCTTACTTCATATATAATTTTCCATAGAAGGCTCTCTTTAGGACTTTTTTCCCCTTACATTTATCATCAGGGGTGAAGGGTTAGAACTCAATCTTAGTATTTAGCTTAGGTTGTGAGTTTTTAGTCAATTTTGGCACGCATAGGCTCAATTGTAGCTTAGAGAATTCCAATCAAATGATCAGGTTCGTCTTAATTAACTTCAGAATGTTAAACAAAAATTGCATAAAGAACCTAGGGGTTAACTCTTCGATCACATCCAATACACAAAAGTAAATTAAGTGAAATTCCAGGTTATAAACATATATACCTGTAAAGGTTCGAACACGACAACTTAAAATTGTTTAACTCTGACTTAAAAACTGAAGTTAAAAGAACACAAAGCCAACAACATGCCGTAGGCTGGAGTTTGTGCAATTAAGAATGTAATGACCATGTATTTTCAGCTAAAAGTTATTCTGTTAGCGACGATCTATACCTTCATCCGAGCTACACGAGTAAGTTTAAATAGTGTAAACTAAAATCTAAAATTGTAGAGAAGTGAATTCCAAACATAATGGTCAAAAACTAGTTTTGTAACTTGAGGGAAAAAAATGTAAATATAATATAAGACATGATGTACACTGAAAGGCATGTAGACGAAGCTAATGAAGGTCCTGACGTGATCTAAAATAGGCAAAAAGAATTCATGATTTCTACCGCTAAACAAGTATAGGTACATAAGCAAATCAAAATATCTATATTACCCACAAGAACATGTGAACTGAAAAATAACAGCATTAGGAATTATTTGGTATTTACTCACCAGTCCTCATGACGGATAATCTTCCCTTCTTGAATATTGAGCTTGATAAGTGAGGTTATATCCACATCTTTTCCGAATATTTTGTAATGTTGCTTATTGTCAATAAGAATCTAGGCAAAACAAGCATGATAATCATATTTTTAGACTGTAATGGGAAGAAAAAGAGGAGGAATATCAAAATGGAAAACTACACTAAAAAAATTTCAGTACTTCTGCTTTTCCGGAAGCAGTTGCGCTTTCTTGGACGCTGTATTCTACAATCTCTGATTCACTAAATATCTGCAATAAATATCAGGGTATTAATACAACATTTACATTGAAGCTTAAGTTCCAACCGAGCTTTGCCATCACACCATATATGCCATGTGAGCAGACGCACGTTCATTTTTAAAACCATCATCTTCAACTCTTCAGAGCATATTAAGGCACATATAGTAGCTAACCCTTAACGGGCACAAGGATAAATTTTTACCCGATTGCTAGTTTTGTCTTGTTACAATCGAGTCATTCTGCCGTGGTTTTTAGTTTTTATTTCATTGCAACTAGGTATTACACTTACAAATGCTCCTTCAGTTGCACCCTACAACTTACTTTTTATAGTTGCAACTCAAATAACTAAAAGCTCATTAAGGGAGGTCTTATTAAGGCCAGAGGTGTAGTTTCAATGCAATTGTCTATTGAAGTCACCCACCTAACTTGCAACAGTAATCGACAACCCCATAACACTGTTTACCTACCCCTAAACCAATAACCCCTCAAGTGTTTGCGTTAGATCCATCCCGGTAGCAGAGAGAGAGTGTGTGTGTTTGTATTTGGGAGAATAGTGTGTTTGTACCACTAAAAAAATAATAACAATATATTTCATAGTGTCCACCACTTCTCTCAACTTAACATTGTCAATTGCAAGCAATTGAATCGTTGCAAGTGTTATTATATGCAATTACAGTTGCATCAATTCAGTTCTACTTTTAAATTTTATAATTTTTAAATTCTATAATTTGCAGTAGTAACTATAGTTGCAATTTACCAAAGAGCCTCCCTTTTAAACATCAAGGCATTTCAAACACTTTGTCAAACACTTAGACTTCGTTTAGATACCATAATGTTTTCCTTGTTGTATTTTTATAAAAAAATATCATGGCGTTGTGTTTTTCCCTTAAATTGCTTTCAAAACATCATGTTGAGTGTTTTTGTTCAACATTAGTTTGACCTATTACAACATTAGTATTAAACATATTATTAATATATTATACATTAATTATAATAAAATATATTATAAATAAAATGTTATAATATTTAGTTTACATTATCATAGTATTATAAGTATTAGATATAATATAATATACTATTGTATAATATATTATAATATATATTGTACTTTAATGAGTTATATTATTTTATAATTATTATTATATTATAATTATTACAAATTATACTCAAATAATTATATATTTAATTACTTTGGTATATCAATTTGTTGTTGTTATATATTATATAATATTTTTATAATAATGTTATTTTACTATTAATATAATAGTATACTATTATTAATATAGTATAATATTATACTATTATTCATATAATATAATATTATTAATAATGTTAATATTATGTTATTACTAGTATGTTATTAATAAATTAATATATTATACTATTATTAATATAATATAATATTATACTATTATTCATATAATATAATATTATTAATAATGTTAATATTATGTTATTACTAGTATGTTATTAATAAATAAATATATTGTAAATATTTTAATATTATATAATATATTATATTTTTTAATATGTTAGAGTTTATTAATAGTACTTTAATAATATATTAGTATTTATGATATAAATAAATACTATTATATTATGAATATATTATTTTTACATTATTATATTATTATATAAAATATTTTAATTATTATATATTTATATTATTTAATAAATATTACTAATATATTAGATTAACTATAATATAGTATAGTATAATATAATAAGTATGTTGATAATAACTATATATTAATTACATTTAATATATTATGTTTGATATTATATTAACACCTCCTCAAACTCAAAACCAAAACACCAAACTTTAAACACCTAAAAGGTGTTTTAAAATAAGTGTTGTGTTTTGGTTTGAGGATGATTTAGCTCAAAAATATCATGATTTCCAAATGCATAGTGTTTTGTTTTTGGCAAAAACACCTTGAAAACAAGTAAAATAACATGATATCCTAACGGAGCCTTAATTATCCAAATTAGACTATCACAAGTATTAAATTGATCAAAATCTAACCTTAGCTACTGAGTAGAAAGCAGACTTGATCTGCTTCACTCTGTAAAATCAACAACCAAAATCATGAATCAATCGAAAAACTCGAAAGAAAACAAAGTAAACTAATGAGGTATTTTCTCTTACCCATGGGCACGCATGAGGGGATCCTCAAAAGTAGCATTCGGGTCATAAATCTCAAAGTCTTTAGCTGTAGCTCGCGACCCATATCTAAAAAAATAACAAAATTATCAATTATTTTGATCAAAATATTTGAAAGAAAGGGGGGAAAAAGAGTGGGACTTACAAGTTAAGAATGTGAGGGATGATGGTATGAGAGAGGCTATGGGATTTATGAGATCTTGAGTCATCGAGATTCTTGTTGCTCCGATCGGGTTTTAATTGATCTTCCATTGAAAATTCTGATTCAATATTATTTAATAGGAAAATATAAACAAGAGAGGAATAAATATGTATAAAATCTTTCAGAGGGAGAGAGCAAGAAAACTTGGCTAATAGTGAGACTGTTGAGTGGACAGGATTTGGGCGGCTATGAAGTGGGCCAACTTAAGCAGCGAAGTCGTGCGGTGTGGGATGCCACGATGCGAGGTGGAAGATGTCACGTGTAGAGATGTTGGTCGCTTATTATTTCAAAGATATAACTAGTGGTCGGCGCTTCAAGCAATTGATTCCACTTCAAGCAATTGATTCCGCTTCAACCAATCTGCGAAGATGTCACGTGTAGAGATGTTGGTCCATTATTATTATTTCGTTCGCAGAGCAAACAGTCTATAAAATACTCTACAATCCACGCATCATTTTCGTGAGAAAATCAAACCGTGCTCCTATACACATACACATCTTAACTAAAATTCAAAGTTTAAAGAGAAGTCATTTTAACAAAAAGAAATAAAACTCTTCCACATTTCTCTCAAACTTCTCTTCAGAACCATTCATCAACGGCACTGGTAACTTAACAAGACAATAAATCTTCGGCTTATAATGTCGAACTTTAACGACTCAATCTTCAACTCATCTGTGTATAAAGCTCCACGTCCACATTGAACCAACTGTCTCTGTTTTCTATCTCAAACTTCTTTTCAACATAGCCCAGCCCATACACATGAGTGGCAAAACCGTAAAATCCATCCGGTTTTGACAAAAGACAGGAACAGTAATCCAGTTAAAAGGTTCAACGCAGCGAGGAAGTGATAAATTTTAAAATCCATCAAGAGTTATTCTTTAAACCAACAAAGAATGATCTTCGAATACATGAAGAACTTCTAATACACGAAGAAAAATATTAATAAGAATAATTTTATTGATTAAAGTTATCAATTTTCTACGGTTACAAGGTTATTCTTAAATAGAAGAAAAAGTACTCTTACTAGCACTAGTACCACAAGAAATAGAAATTCTTCAAAACTACCTAAAAGACTCCTACAATAGAGGTAACAAATCAGTCCAACATGAATCAAAAAACTGGTGCGATTTCGGGATCTGTTAATCAGGATGACTGTTCGTCTAGATAAGTGATTTTCATATATAATATGTTAGAATTTGCTTTCTAAATTAAGAGATAAGGTCATTTCTTTATGGGCAAGTAAATAATTTATCGGTTTCCTCATTTGACACATGAAGGTCCCACTTCTTCATAAATTTGTTCGTTATGCATCCTACATCAGTTTTCCCTTGTTGAAAGAAGCTTGACCGTGAGCTTATATTTTTTTGCATAGCTTCTTTGATACACTTTTCTTCTCTTACGTCAATCAGCATTCACCTTGTACTTAATATTAATTTTCTCCATTTGTTCTTTTACTTTTTCTGAGTTAAACTTATGTATGAATATTTCCCACACTGTGTATGTGATTGGGGGCATATGGATCTGTGATTGACTTGAAAAACTCTCCAAATTTTATTCCTTATTGCTTCTATTATTCTAGCGCTAGAAATATCATTTTAACATTATTGAAATCATTAACAATTATTGCTTTCAAAGAATGATTTTTCTCATACTTCATCCCCTATTGCTTCATCCCCTTTGCAAAGTTACATATATCATCAATCAACTCGCTCTCTATTCTACCTTCTTTTCCATTGAAATAACATCAACCGGCATAACATCATCCACAATATTATGTGCAATATGTTATGAATTTTATGGAGAATAATCTGTGGAATTAAACACTAAACAAATATCTGCACCAATGAAAATATCACACGTAAGCAAACACCAAGATTTAATATGGTTTGGTAAATGGTGCCTACATCCATGGGGCAATCTAGAGAGCAATATTCCACTATCAATCGAGAGTACAATCCTTCAAAGTTACACCCAAACTTGATGATCAAATCACAAAGAGAAAAATACAGCGTTACCTCTAGGATATCAAAACCCTAAAACCAGTCTCGCCACAAATCTCCAACTCTCACGGAGAAATCAACACCGTACCCTTGACAACATCTGTCGTTCTGAAGACAACGACTTTTGAACCATTGCAATCAGACAACCGAGCTATCCCGAATCTCAACTTTTCTCTCTTTCTCTTTCTCTCTCCCCCCTCAAAATCGCCCAACCCTCTACAGTAACTCTTGGGTTACTGTTCACCTAAAAAACATATTACAGGGTGATGATCTTCATCATGTGCCCTAATTCCTTTAATAAAGGAATTTTTATCTCTAGATCCTACTTTCCTATTCAAATTATGAATAGTTCCCTTAAATCTTTTTCTTAATAGGATATAACCAATTTGACCTAGGTCTTGTAGGCCTCAATTGGGCTGAATCCACAATAATATCCCCCTCCAGCCCAGTGAGGGGGTATGCTAATCTGTAACTCCTCACCGAGAGTTCATAGTGGCTAATCACCGACACAACTCGGTCTTCTCTCTAGAAACGATCTTCATTAAAAATCTGCTGGATTTTTATCTGTGTGAATCTTCTGTAGCTTTATCTCCTCTTTCTCAACAGCTTCTCTAAGCCAATGATATCTCACATCAATGTATTCCGTCCTACAAACCATGTGTTCTTTTTCCTTCACTTTAAAACCCTTCGGCTGCTCTATGTAGATCTCCTCCTCCAAATCACCATGAAGGAATGTAGTCTTCACATCAAGCTACTCAATATCGATGTCTAAATTAGCTGCTAACCCCAAGATAACTCTAATGGACGTCATCTTCATAACCAATGAAAAAATCTCATTAAAATGAATGCCCTTTTTCTGATCAAAGTCTTTCAGCACTAATCTGGCTTTGTATTTCTAAATCTCTTTGTAATCACCATTCTTTAACTTGAACATCCACTTGTTCTTCAAAGCTTTATTGTCCTTCGACAAATTCACCAACTCATAATCTTAAGAGACTTAATCTCTTCCTTCATAGCCTGGAACCATCTGTCTTTGTCTTTATGAGTATGTGCCTCCTGAAAGCTCTCTGACTCCCCCTCATCTGTCAGCAAAGAATACTCTAAAAGAGGATATCTCATGGATGGTCGATGTTCTCTAACTGATCTCCTAAGTTGTGGTTCTGCAATCTCATGCTACTGGTGATGCTCCCCTGCTAAGGAACCTCATGCTCATGATCCTGATCACCATCTCCCTGCTCTGGTATCTAACTATCATCATCAACAACATCATCATGCATGTGCTCTATATCTATAGGATACAATTGTACTGGAGATGAAAACAAGTGTCATATCTAGAATCTCACTAGCAACACTCTCTGACTGCTTTGCTCTCCCGAGATCTGCAATAGTCTGATCCTCCTAAAAAATCACATATGCTCGTCTGATAATTTGTCTCTTTTCTGGATCTCATAGCTTGTAGCCAAACTCATCTTCTCCACAACCAAGGAAGATGCAAGGAACCGCCCTATCATTAAACTTTTGTCTCTTCTCCTTCAGAATGTGTGCAAACGCCTTACAACCAAACACCTTCAGATGAGTAGAAAATATCTTTTTGGGACCAAACCCTCTCTGGAATATCAAAACCCAAAGGAACTAAAGGAGGCATGTTGATTATGTAGCATGCAGTGTGAATAGTTTCAGCCCAGAAGCTCTTAGGTAACTTTTTCATCTTCAACATGGATCCGACTTTCTCCACAATGGTCCTATTATACCTCTCTACAGCTCTATTATGTTACGGTGTGCCGAACTCTATCCTCTGATGCCGAATATCATGTTTGGAGCAATAATCTCTAAACTCAATAGAAGTATACTGATGCGGTATAAACATGTACCAAAAAATGTTGCAAGTGCACAACCGTGTCAAGTTATAGTATAAAGATACCGATCCACGAGGAAGGTGTTTCAAAAATGTTGCAAGTGCACAACCGTGTCAAGTTATAGTATAAAGATACCGATCCACGAGGAAGGTGTTTTGTAGGAGAAAATATAATATAGTATAAAGATACCGATCCACGAGGAAGGTGTTTTGTAGGAGAAAATATAAAATCAGTTCTTATGTTATGTGCGTGACAAATAAGAGTGATGAGTGAATGTGATTGTGAAGAGATTAAGAGAGTAAAAAATGGTGCGTAAATAGGTGCAAAATATAAGTGAGAGTGGATGTGACAAAGAATGAATGTGATCAATAAGGCAATAATGAATAAAATCGAGAAACAAATGAAAATCAAGAATAAACAAATAAAATTCAAGAATAAAAGAAAATGCATAAAATTAAAGATGGTGGATTCAATTATAGTTATGGGCGATCTAAAATTAAACCCACTTCTTTAGAAAAGAGTGATTCCCTAGGGGGTTCTGGCCTAAAGGCGAATCAAACAAAATGAAAATAAACAAAAAGAAAAACTAAATCCAAAAGGGTTCTATCCTCAAGGTGAATAGTGCAAGAAATTAAAATTTAACTACAAAATAAATTACAAAATCTAAACTACAAAATAAATTGCAAGAATTAAATACAAAAAAATAAATCTACTCTATAAGCATGAAATAAATTTAATCTATAAGCATAAAATAAATCTAAGGCAAGAGGGTTCTAGCCTCTTGGCTATTTAACAAGAAAATAAAATCTAATTATAAGCATAGAAATAAATCTAAACTAATAAGCAATAAAAAAGAAATAAAAGAGAAAAAGAAAAGAAATGCAAACCTCTTAATAATTCTTCATCTTCATCTTCATCATCCAACAAAGAGAAGAAATATTTAAAGTGGTGAAAAAATTATTATTATTAATTATAACAAAATGTTACAAATTTAAAAGGCCTTCTCAATTAAGAGTAGCACTCCTCTCCAAAAGGAGTTATAAAAATTTTCACACCTCTAACTCCTCACTCTCTACCCCTATTTATAGTAAACATCAGTGAATGATAGCCATTGGATCAAAATCTTATTCAAAAATCATGAATTTCAGCCTTAGATTCGTAACATAATGACGATGGTATTGATACCAGCATCGATAGGGGTATCGATGCTGGCATCGATGTGGGCATCGATGCTGGCATCGATGCCCGCCATCGATGCTAGCATTGATGCCCAGTGCACTCTGGTTGCTTTTCTGAAAATTCTTCTTCTTGTAGGCTTTGGGCTTGGGCATTTTGACATTTTCTTTGCATTTTGGGCTTTTAATACTTTATAAAATATTTGAAAGAAATTGTTTGGCTTCATGGGCTTTATTTCTTTATTAAATCAAGGGCTTCTGTTGAGAGATGAGAGTTTAAGATTTATTCTTCATTAACCTGTAATTAAAAGATAAAAATAATTATTAGTGGTATATTTATTCATATAAAAGAGATAATGAGGGTATAAAATTATAATAAAATATGATTATCATATACTCTCCTCCATTATTGGTACGTAAACACTTTAATTTCTTTCCTGTCTGCCTCTCCACCATGGCATGAAACTGCTGAAAGACTAAAAATACATGTTTCTTTTTCCTCAACATGAAGACCCACATCTTTCTCGATGCATCATCAATAAATGTGATAAATATGTATTGCCACCCAAGGACTCCATCTCGATAAGACCATAAACATCAAAATAAATCAAATATAGGATATTATCTTTTCTTTTAAAAGGATTACTGAAAGAAACTCTATGTAATTTACCAAACAAACAATAATAACAAGGGGTGAGTGATGAACCTTAAGCAAGAGAATGAGAGGATTTTTTGTCAAATCTACAACCCTTTCTCGCTCATGTGTCCGAGCCTCCTATGCGACAAAATGAAAGTGTCACCGTCTTGAGCCACACTCAAAGAATCACACGAAGACTTCGCTTGAGTCTTGTATAAATTGCACTTTATCTAGCCACCACAAGAGATCATTTGGTGATTTTATATTTTTCTCTACCAAATTGAATTTCATATTCCATTTAGTCTAAAATAAGACTCGAAATTAAGTTGAGCCTCAAATTGAGAATATGTCACACATTCTTCAAAAGCAATGTGCATCCGGTATCTGTCTGCAAGTGTATGTCACCAAGTCCCACGATCTTCGAGTATCTAGTATTGCCCATATTCACATTGCCAAAATCACCTGCTTTATATGACATGAAAATGTCCCAATTGGAGGTAGCATGACATGTAGCTCTTGTATCCACTATCCATTCAGAATTCTGACTTGTAACATTATGTCTTCTTCCCTAAAGATAAGAACAACATCGGTCTCACACAAAGTATTTGTAGTATCACTATATGCTTTCTTTTCATCTTTCTTTTCATCTTTGTTCTCAACTTGCTCGTTCTTCCATACCCAATAATTCTTTTTGATATGACCCGGATTCTCACAATGAAAGCAACATCTCCCTTTAGACTTTGATCTTCCCTTGGATGCGTCACGACCTCTGGACTAGTCTCTATACTTGCTCCTGCTCATGTTCTCTATGACAAGTGCTTATGAGTTATATGTGCTGGTAGACTTCCTTTGAATCTCCTCATTGAATAAACTACTAGTAACCATACTCATCGATAACACACCATCTGGAGCTGCGTTGCTGACCATCATAACCAGTTTCTCCCAATTGTCTGGCAAGGAACCCAATAGCCATAAAGCTTGTAACTCATCATCGATAGTCATCTTCATAGTAGCCAACTGATTAATCAAGCTCTTGAACTCATTCAAGTGTCCTTCCATATTGCTTCCTTCTTTAAATTTCAAGTTCACCAACAGCCTCTTAATAGACGCCTTGTTTTCCGCAGTTTTCTGCTCATAGAGATCCTTAAGCTTCTTCCAAAGAGACTTTGCATTTGTCTCACCCGATACATGATGAAACACACTAACGTCGATCCACATTCGAATATAACTGATCACCTTCCTATGTTGTTTCTCCCATTCTTTAATAGTCATTTTTTCTAGTTTAGCTTCATCTCCCTCAATAGGGTGATATAAATCTTTATAATATAGAATATCTTTCATCTTGGACTTTTATACTTGCTAACTGGAACCATCTAATTTTATCATTGTGCCAAACTCTCCATCTTTTCCATCCCAAAGTATGCATCAAATCAAGGCTCTGATACCACTTGATAGAAATTTTATAGAGATTAATCTGTTAAATTAAACACTAAACAAATAACTGCACCAATAAAAATACCACACGCAAGCAGAAACCAAGATTTAACGTTTTTCGGCAAATCATGGTTATGTCTATGAGGCAATCTAAAGAACAATATTTCACTATCAATCGAGAGTACAATCCCTCAAAGTTACACCCGAACTTGAGGATCAAATCATAAAGAAAAATACAGCGTTACCTCTAGAGCATCAAAACCCTAAAACCTGTCTCACCATAAATCTCTAACTCGCATAGAGAAATCAATATCGTACCCTCGACGGCGTCGTTGTTCTAAAGACAACGGCTTTAAATCACTGCAATCGGACAACAGAGCTATCCGAAATCTCAACTTCTCTCTCTCTCTTTCTCTTTCTCTTTCTCTCTCTCCCCTCGAAATCACGCAGCCCTCTACAGTAACTCTTAAGTTACTGTTCATCCGAAAAACAGATTACAGGTGTGATGATCTTCATGTGCCACAATTCCTTTAATAAAGGAATTTTTATCTCTAGGTCCTCCTTTCCAATTCAAATTATGAATAGGTTTCTCAAATCCTTTTCTTAGTAGGATATAACCAATTTCACGTAGTTCTTGTGAGCCTCAATTAGGCTGGACCAACAACACAATATCCATCTTCACTAACATATCACAATCAGTGTCAAGAATCTTGTGCACTATGAGGGTTTGCACCTCATGAGGAATATCGACGATTGTAGAATCTTCTTTTTCGGTTACAATAATGACATAAACTTCTTTTGCTTTCTTCAAGACTTCTATGGATTTTTTATTATCCTTCTCTAAAAGGACCTTCTCCTCAAAGTCTCTATCTTGATGGCTCTAGTTCTGTGATTAGCATAATTGATGTAGCCTTCTTTATTGCTTCTTCGAAGTTCTTCACAACTTTAGAGTATTGTTTAGTGACAGATTGGAGATGCTTAATCTCTTCATAGTCATAGTTACAGTGGGAACCCATGTATCGAATGAATACATAATAATTGGAAGAAAGGAAATGAGCTTTCAATAATTTTTTCATCTCCGCCCATCATTGAATTTTTCGCTTCTACTGATAGGTTCAATCCTAGTATAATGATTGCCACCAAAATACTACTTTTGTAATGACCATAAAATTAAATACTAGTTAAAATAATTTTTTAGTATTTTAAAATATTTAATTATTATTTTTAGAAGAGTATTTGTATTTTTCTCGGCCTTCTAGAATTTTCTATGATTTAAAAGTCTAAATTTTATATTTACTTAAATGATTTTAATATTTATAAATTTATTTTGTGCGGTAAAAATTTCTAGAATTAATATGTTGTGTTATCGGTACTATTACATATTATTTTAAATAATACATTGTATTATTATTACTATTACGTATTTTTTTATATAATACATTGTATTATTAATTATGTATTATTTATATAATTTATTATATTATTTCTACTATTGTATATTACCGGTTGTATTAGTACAACTAGTACATTTTATTGTGTAGATAATTCTACCATAATTATTTGTTTAAATGTAAGTAATTATATTTTTTATTGATTATTCATTTTAATTGTATAATTAGTTGTATTATTTATACTATTGTGTATTATCTGTTGTATTAGTATAACCGGTACATTTTATTTTATAGATATTTATTCCATAATTATTTGATATTAAATATAAGTAATTATATTTTTTTTATTAATTAATTTCGTTTAAATATCTAACCCTAACCCTAATTTTCGTAACGTGTGTGTATATATATATAATATATATATATATATATATATATTATATATATTATATATATACCCCCGCATATCTTTTTTCCTATTCACGAACACAGTCACCTCTTTTTTCTCTTCTATCCTCTGTCTCGTTCTGCTCCCCCGTGTTCGTCTGCCTTTCCGAGCTCTCCACTGCGCTCATGACGTCTCCCTCCTCAACGACAAGATCCTCCCAATAGCAACCGCCTCAGGCCATCTCATCCTCACCTCCTTCATCATGCAGCAAGCTCACACTCCCAACTCCTGCCCAAGCGGCCGCCTCTCCCTCCTCCGACCAGCAAACCGCCCCACCCTGCCTACTTCGCCGTCGCCGTCCAGCCTTCTCTCAGCCCCCAAGCTCCGACCAGCAACCCTATGTCGCCTGAGCTCGCCTCTCCCACCTCTCACCGACTCCAGCCCTTCACGCCGCGGCCCATTGAACCCCCTGCCCCGGACATCCCCTGACCGCCTCTCCTGTAGTCCAGCCGACACCGCCCCATCACCGCCCATACACCCATCCTCCACCACAGCCTCTTCGGACCAACTTCGGCCGCCTGAACTCGACAGCCGCACCCCGCTGACGCTGACCACGACCATGCAGCTTGCGCCAGCCCCCGCTGCCCTCTCGCCCTTCCCCGGACAGCTTCCCCTGTCCGCTCCCCCACAGTCGCCCATCGCTGAGACCCATCTCGCCTATCGCAACTGTAGACCGCTAGTCGCGTCAAATCTGCATGCCCCGACAGCCTCCGACATCGTCGCCTCCCTCCTGCAGTGCATAGCCAACGACGCGCTTCATCGCGTCTGATTCGACCCGTGCCATCGACGTCGACTTGTTCGACACACCGAGGTAAGATCTCGCCTCGACGCACCGAGGTAAGATCTCGCCTCTCCATATGTTTTGTAATATAATTATTATCGATTAAATAATATAATTAGATATGATAATGTTGGTGATGTGCATATTATGAATATTTGACATGGAATGTTGATAAATAGTATTAGATAGTAATTTAGTAAAAAAAATGGGATATTTTGCTGTAATTACATCTAAGAATTTACGGACATGAAATGAAAAGTTAGGTGCTAAAATTAGAATTTACGAAGTATTATCGAAAAAGAAATAAATTAAAGGTAATTTATAAAATAGGGAAATATTATTATTCGTGCAGAAAAGAATTAACAAATATATATATTACATAAATATATTATTTTAAATTAGTTATAATGAGAGATAGTTTCAAAGAATAATTTTAGAAAAAGAATATTTATTAATTAACAACGTATAACTGATAGTCGTAGAGTGTGATATTTTATATGCAAAACAACATCGGTTTCCAGTTTTCTTTTTACCGTATTATTATATTAGAGGATACTTAATTACGGTTAGTTTATATAAGAAGTTTGGACACCCAGTAGTAAGTTATCAATGAAACCTATTTATGTGTGCATTCATACTGTGGTAGGTTGTTCATGCATTCCATATTTAAAGTAGTGATTATTCATCCTTTACAAACTTGTTTAATCATGTTCGACATATCATGTTATTATTGTATAGAATTAGTGTTATTACTATCTCATTGTTGTGATTGAGAACCTTAGTAGTTCATGACTTAGTGGCCTTGTGGGCCATGAACAAGACTTAGTGACATGTGTGTGTGCCTTGACTGAATTTAGATGGTGAACCAGAAATAGTGTGGATTATGTTTGATTTAGAAAAATAAGAAGAGTAGGGATGGGGAAGTCCTTGTTCATGTGGTCGGATATAGCTATTGATGTATCTTCCAGGTAGTCACTTTGAAGCCCCAAGATCTAGTGTAGCTTGGGGTTGGTTTGTTGGGTCAAAGTGAAGCCAGTGTAGTCACTTTGGTCCGTGAATTTGATATTCACCCGAGTTTAGCTTGAGTTCAAACCAGGTTAAAATCGGATTGCGTGTAGCCATCCGATCGATCCAGTGTAGCGGCGTATTGTGTGCACGTAGGGGATTTGTGAATAGTCAGTTATCCGATTATATGAGCGTTGACTCTGTGTGAGATGTGGATCAATGAGTTTTAGGATGGCTAGTACTCGACCTAGTTATAGTGTGCAATTAGTCTTATGATTATCATGTTTTAGTAGTGTTTTCGCATGTTGATTTTGTTGGATTTTCAGCTGCACGTCCTTTTGTCGTTTCTGTTATCGTATCGTTTTTCACATTGCGTTTTCGATTGTTCTATTTCCTTTTGTGGGGTCTTGCCGTGTGCCATGTATGCTGACGTACATATATTTTTTATGGTGTACGTCAGACTTAGAGGAAGGACAGGTTCAGCTTGAAGATGTGCCAGAGCCAAGATATTCTCAGAAGAAATACATTGCAGATAGAGTTGAAGAATAGGCCGACGTTCAGTTATCTCTTCTTAGTTGATGATCCTAGTTTCTTTTGTAGTATTTTTCTTTCTTTTACCATTATACGATGTATTATATTTTTTGCAGTATTCAGTTGTTCAGTTTTGTATAAGGGTATGTTGACCCGAATATTATGTCTTGGATGATATTCACTTGTGATATGAATTATTTTATTCTTTGTTGTTCATTATATTCTCACTATCTGTGATCGGGGATCTGTGCCTTTGTATTTATTTCTTGACGCTTTGCATATTAGGTTGAGGAAAAATATTTATTTTTATTTATTCTCCTTAATCTAATACATCGCAAGCTTGTTCACATCCCGATTCCTCGGTATTTTGGAAAGTGAGGCGTGATAGGTTTTTTGGTGGCCCATGCAGGTTTGGTCCTGAGTTCTCACTAGTAAGAATATATTGGATAATTTAGACACATATCATATTTCATCTGTGAGACTATTCTTGAGGCTTTATCATATTTTCTTTATAGATTTCGTTTCGTACCTATCTTATCACTCTTTGACTCCGAGACTTCTCACTGTTCTTGTTTCGTCGCTTTGCGACTACACGCTCTCTTCCTATAACTCATCTATCCTCGTACCGATCGTTATAATATGTGTTATTATTTTTATAACTATGTTTTCTTTAATTTGACTTATATATCATTTAATTGTATTAATTTCTATATTATTTATTATATTATTTTATGTATCACACATAGTGTTATTGTGACGCCCCAGGGTTCACACAAGGTTATAGTCCAAGGTGAAACCTGAATTGTCAAACCTGCCAAGTACCAAACATCGTGCTATGACATGTTTTATCATCATAATTACTATCTCTCTAGTAGAAACAATAAATAGGTGAAGGTATAGACAGGCAAATAAAAGAAATAGAGTAAAGCCAGATATACACAAAGGAAGCATGAGAATAATCATCAGTGAGCCCAACTAAAATAGTATAGAAATACCTCTGAGTCTGAAATAAACCTCAAGTACAATGAGTCAAATAAAATATCACTATGACTCTCAGCCTCTACAAAATGAAATACAAGTCTAGAGTTTGAACATAAATAACTAACTGTAGAGTTCTAAAATAACTACTAAATAGTAAATAACTAGATGGAATCTATGAGGAAATCTTATCAACCTGAGACTCTCCATGCGCCTGACTCGCTGCCTGAAAGGGGGGAAATAACGAGCATCAAAGCACTATAGCGAGATCATCTCCACCTCTCCCTAGGGGAAGGGGTAGGAGAATATAGAAAATAGAGTTAGTACATATACATATGGATTCATTCATAAAATTCTAACTGGAAGTTAATAATTAGGAAATCACAACACGAGAGTTAGTACGTCGAGCGAAATAACCCAAACAAGGAAACCCTTGTGTATATATCATGTCTTAAATTGTGACTCCCTAAATACTAACTCCAAACCCTATGAATGAAAGCAATAAACTAAAAGGAAAACAATCCAAACCTCAAACATGTAGAACGAATATCTCATCCTGATCTACACTCGGGTAGATGGATCTAACATAAAAGGAACTCATCCAAACAAAAGCCAACCAAATACCACGTTGTGTAAGTCACGGTCTCAGAGAAAGCATCCTACTCACGGGTATTCAAAAATGAAAACCAATTTATAATTTATATTACTTACAAATGTGTATTTCTTATACATTAGCGATACTTTTGTAATATTCTTACTCAATCGCTCTGCGGCAATAGAGTTTATCTCCCTATCCCGGAAACATAATATGACGATACTTTTGTAATACTCTTACTCAATCACCCTGTGGAAATAGGTTTCATCTCCCTATTCCGAAAATATAATATGACAATAATTTTGTAATACTCTTACTCAATTGCCCTGCAGAAATAGGTTTCATCTCCCTATTCCAGAAACATAATATTTGTGTATTTTTCTTATTTATCATATTAACACATCATATTTTAAACATACGTGTACATATCTTGGTGTACATATCTATATCTGGTATTTACTGACATCTCAGATGTTAAACAACTCAGAAATATTTTATCATAACAGTACAAGGTTGAGAGACTAGCTCGAAAACTCAACATCCAAAGAAAACATGCACAAGCCATATGCAGCTTGGCGGTCAACCGCGAATTTACGACGGTCGATCGTGATGGGTTCCAGGGCCTATCCAGGTCTCTGTCCTGCACGCGGTCGACCGCCGCTATGGTGCGGTCGACCGAGGGCTGATATTCTAGATTCTTAATCTGGTTGTATGTGTCGTGTTCACGTCATATTTAGGTGATTCAAACATGATTAAAACAACATAAAACTTGCATGAGAGCATGTCTACAGTAGATAAAAACTTATGGAAACAAACTCAACATATATGGCATGATTATTTGCATAAATTTTATATTCAAAACCCTAAGTCGTGCATAAAAACTCGAAATGAAGAAAAAATCATCTTTCTTCAGATTAAACCATGTTTTAAATCATTCCCAGATCTTAAATACTTCTGTAAATTTCGTTCTCAAACTTTTTAACATGGAAAGACCTAGTCTTTATACATATAATACAAAAGAATTGACTTTTGTTCTCAAACTTTTTAACATGGAAAGACCTAGTCTTTATACATATAATACAAAAGAATTGACTTTTATTCATAAATTATACATATAATACAAAAGAATTGACTTTTATTCATAAACTAGTCAATTTGGCTCTAATAAACATGTTACAAAACCCTTTAAAAAAGTTTTAAAAACTAGGAGGGGGATTAGCAGAGATGAACTCGCCTGAAACTTGTAGAAAATATTTTAGGATGCCAAGCCAAAGCAGATCTCCAATCCAAAAGCCAAAATCACCCGAAAAATCCACTTAAAAGCCTCTAATATTCCCCAAAGAATCAAATTAGGGTTTGTGAGGGTTTGGTGGCTGTTAGGGTTCTTAGAAAACTGAGAAAAATCATGAAAGTTTGATATATAAACCAGGGAAAACGAATATGGGTTTTAGAAAATCAAAACCAACTCAAAACAGGAATCTGAATTTCTACAGGTTTCGCGATCGACCGTGGCGGTCGACCGGACTGCAGTCGACCGCGATGGTCAACCGGACTGCGGTCGACCGCAACGGTCGACTAGACTGGAATTTTCCAGTTACACATATTTGACCATTGTGCATGTTTCGACTATTTTCTTTCTCATGAGTGAGCTTGTTTATACTCAAAACACATGGTATCATACCCATACCCCATTTAACTATATTTATCAAAATAAATATCCATAAATCATAATGAATCTCATATTAATTATATTAATATAAATTTTTGGGGTTTTACATTCACCCCTCTTAAGAGAATTTCATCCTCGAAATTCCGCAGTCGTATCGCAGAGATTAATAATATGAGAAAAACACAAAAAGGTGATAATCCAAACAAGGAAACCCTCACGTGCACATCTCCTATCATTAATCTCCATATTTAAAATATAAGCAACATTTAAACTTAACAATCTAAAATACATACATTCTCACTTAGCCCCTAATTAGATGGAACTAGTACGTCGGGCGAAAAATCCAAAAAAGGAACCCCCCGTATATATACCATATGTTCCGAATAATTAAGAGCTAAAGTGTTGAATGACTCATTCTAGCGTTAAATATAAATGTGACTAAACAACACATATAATCAAATCTTTTAACGAATATAGGCACGTTTAAATATCGACCTTACCTGTTCAAATAGGTGCGGGTACTCGTGACGAACATCCTCCTCATGCTCCCAAGAAATCTCTTCGGCTCATTGTCGGTTCCACTGAACTTTCACTAATGGAATGACTTTATTTCTAAGCTTTTATTCTCTCTAGCAAGAATGCATACCAGAATCTCTACGGTAGTCAAATCATCCATCTCAACCTCTGATGAATCAATCACCCTCTGCTGCTCTTCGTTACACAAATGCTTCTTAAGCATAGAAATATGAAATACATCATGTACACTCGACATCGATGCCGGAAGATCTAATCTATATGAAACAGTTCCAATGCGCTCAATAATCCTGAAAGGACCAACATATATCTGGGTGAGCTTCCCCGTCTACCGTGTTAGCCCTTATGTTTTGATGATGTTTTACAACCACCATTATCGGTACTAATGGCTTATTGAGTGCAAATGTAGTAAATTCTTTTATCAAGCTCGTTAGTGCCATTAATGGAGGATGGATGGAATATATGCTACAACGATGATATCCAAAGGAGGAGGAGGCCAAGAGATGAATCAACGTTATTTCAAGAACGACAAATTCGAATAAAAGCTTCATCCGATTCAAGCTATATCAAAGCTCAAGTATTGCTCTCTATATGAGGATATTAGCTTTCTTTTGTTTTTCTCTTTAGTGCTAGAATGTAGGCAAAGAGTTACTGAGTTTACTTGAAGCTATTGGGAATCACACACACGTTTTCATACTTGTGTTTTTAAGCGTTTTTCACAAAATACTATTTTTCACAAGTATGAGGACCTATCTACAAAATTCCTTTTCCAAGCAGTTTGTTTTTAGTATTAAAAACTTTTTACAAAGTTTCAGAATTTTCAGAGGTCAAATAAATATTTTGCAAATATTTCAAGTTGAGTCAAAATCTGTTTTCTGTAATATATCAGAAAGCGGTCGACCGGTCCGGTCGACCGCTCCCAAGGCCATTCCTTACTATTTTCCAGAGAGGTCGTCGGTCGACCGGTACGGTCGACCGAAATCCCGACTTTCAAATCGGTCGACCGCGCCGGTCGACCGACGGTGTCTCTGCTTGATTTCCACAGTCTGAGATAAGGGTCTGTAAAGGAGATTATTATCCTATTTGGGAAGATTGGGTTTTGTTTTAAATTGATTAAATCTCTTCTATAAATAACCCCAGTCTTCTTCTTCTTCCTTAAGCCCTAACGTTTGCAAAAACCAGAGTCTGCTGTTTCCTGAGAAAAATTTTCAAAGTCTGGTTTCTGTGTTTTCTCTCTGTTTTTAAGTGTGATTCACTTCCCAGCTTCAGTAACCTTTCTCTTTGTCATAGGGGTTGTGTAAAGAGAGAGTCTTTTACTTTTTTCTTCTGCTGTGAGGGTGAGATCTTGTGTAAGATCTACTGTGAGGGTGTGATCTGTTGAGATCAAACTGTGTAGTGAGAGAGATCTGTGGAGATCGCTGTGTAGACGAAGTTCCGGCTTCCAAACCGGGTGTGTAGTGGATTTCTCCTCGAGAGTGGGGAGCGGGGACGTAGGCCAGAGGGCCGAACCTCGTTAACACATCGCGCGTCAAGGATAACGAACTCCTAACCCTATCTCTCTTACTTTTATCGCATTTTTGTTTTGTGTTTTGCTTGTGCTGAATTTATATTGCATATTAGAGCCTCTTGACCCTAATCACCCCCCCTCTAGGGTCCTTCAATTGGTATCAGAGCTTGGTCTCTATATCAGTTTTTGGTTTAACAACCTTAGAGAAAAGATCTAATGGAGGCCTCTTTGAATATGCATATGTTAGAAGGACAATCCACAACTAGACCACCACTCTTCACAGGGACTAATTTTGCTTATTGGAAGGCTAGAATGAGAATTTACCTTCGTTGCATTGATCTTGACATCCTAGGGCTTATAGAAAAGAAATATGTAGAGAAGTCCAAAGTTGAGAACATGTCCGATGATGAAAGGCACCTTGCCAATCTCAATGCTAAGGCCATGAACGCCTTAATCTGTGGTCTTTCCCCCAATGAATACAATAGGGTTTCCACGTGTGCAACCGCATACGAAATTTGGCAAAAATTATGTGTCACACATGAAGGAACACCCCAAGTTAAGGAATCTAAGATTAGTGGACTCATGCATGATTATGAGCTATTTAAAATGCTTCCTAATGAATCCATTGATGCTATGTTTTCCCGTTTTACTAATATCATCAATGAATTACATGGTCTAGATAAGCAATTATCCATTCAAGAGATGAACTACAAGATACTTCGCTCATTGACTCCGGCATGGGAGCCCAAGGCTACGGCCATTGAGGAAGCTCATGACCTCACTACCTTAGCTCTTGATAGCCTCATCGGAAAGCTCAAAGTGCATGAGAAGAAGCTCAAGGGGAAGGAGAAGGAGGAAGTGCCATCACGTGAAGTTGAGGAGCCGTCACCAAAGTTGAAGACCATAGCTCTCAAAGGAGCTAGTGACAACTCATCTTCGTCGTCGGAGAGTGAAGTTGATTTTTCTAGAGAAGTGGCTCATCTCTCTAGAAGAATCTCTAGACTCATAAAGATGAAAAAAAAATTTAACCCCCGATCTAACAATAAGTTTTCTTCTCGTGTAGGTAAATGTTTTGAATGCAATGAACCGGGTCACATCGCTAAGGATTGCCCCAAGCTCAAAGAAAAGTACATGAAGTACAAGAAGAAGAAGGCTATGTATGCCGGATGGGAAGAATCCGAACCAAGTGACTCGGATAGTGATGAAGAAGGAGCCAAACTTGCTCTTCATGACCCAAATGTTTGTTTCATGGCAAATGAACATGAGGTAATATCTGAGGCCGAAAGTGAATCTTTTTATATGCAATGTGACATAGCTATGGCTTTAGAAGAGTTAAACTTTGAATTTAAAAGAATGTCTAAAGAATACTCTTCTTTTAAAAAAATTGCACGCCTCTTGTGATATTAAGCTATCTAAAAGATGAATTGCTTGGAGATCTCGATTTTGAGAACAAGCAATTAAGATCAAAGATTGAAAGACTAGAAATTGAGGGTTGTAGGACTAGACCCACTCATGCTTATGCCAACTATAATCACCATGGTAGAAATAGATTTCATGGTTCTAACATCCGTACATACAAAAGAAATTTTATATGCACCTATTGTATGAGACATGGACACATTTCTACTCATTGTAGAATTAAAGACAACCAAGATTTTTATGGATTGATATGGGTACCCAAAGGTATCAAGACTACTAACCACCGAGGACCCAAGACATGGGTACCTAAAGTTACTACACCTTCATCTTCTTCTTTTGTAGGGAACGTCACGGCAACGACGTAAGGAGATGTGGTATCTTGATAGTGGTTGCTCACATCAAATGACGGGCAACAAAGAGTTATTTGCAACCCTATCAAGGATTAAAGGAGGCAATGTCTCCTTCGGTGGTGGTGAGAAAGGTAAAATCATTGGTATAGGTTCTATTGGTAAGAAACATTCACCCGTTATAGAAGATGTTTATTTGGTAAATGGTTTGAATCATAATCTTCTTAGCATTAGCCAATTGAGTGATAAAGGTTTTGATATTTCTTTTAAACCGGATAAATGCATCATTAGTATGGATGAAAAAATTGTTTTTATTGCAAATCGCAAGTCTAATGTTTACATCTTTGAGAGAAATGAGTTAGTGAATCAAGATGTGAAGTGTCTTGCGGCAATTGATGAAAATCCTTGGATTTGGCACAAGAGACTTGGACATGCAAATATGGAGTTAATATCAAAATTGTCTAAGAAGAATCTTGTGAAAGGGCTACCTAGCTTGCACTTCATAAAAGATACAATTTGTGAGGATTGTGACAAAGGTAAACAAACAAAATCTTCTTTCAAATCCATCCATGAGGTATCGACTTCTAAACCTTTGTAATTACTTCATCTTGATTTATTTGGTCCTATGCGTGTTACCTCTCTTGGAGGCAAACATTATGTTTTTGTGATTATTGATAATTTTTCTTGTTTTCAAGTTGTGTTGCCTAGGAAAGATGATGATGATGATATTGAGGGAGGATTGGACTTGTTGCAAATCAATGACACTCCCTCTATAGAAGTTCAAAAGGATGTGGATAGCACAAACGCTCAAGATCAAGTTGAACCACCTAAAGCTTGGAAATTCACATCAAATCATCCAAAGGAACAAATCATTGGGAGCCCTTCAAAAGGAGTTATAACTCGCTCAAAAGCCTTGAGTGAATGTGGTAATGTTGCATTTCTATCTCAACTAGAACCTAAAAAGGTTAATGATGCTTTAAATGATGAATTTTGGGTTTTGGCTATGCATGAAGAATTAAACAATTTTCAAAGAAATGAAGTTTGGAAGTTAGTTCCTAGACCTAACAATGCTAGTGTTATTGGTACAAAATGGGTTTTTAGAAACAAACTTGATGAACATGGCATTGTAACTAGAAATAAAGCACGTTTGGTTGCCCAAGGATACAATCAAGAGGAGGGCATAGACTATGATGAAACCTTTGCACCGGTTGCAAGGTTGGAATCTATTAGGATGTTTTTGGCATTTGCTAGTTTTAAAAATTTCAAACTATTTCAAATGGATGTCAAAAGTGCTTTCTTAAATGGTTTTATAGAAGAGGAAGTGTATGTTGAGCAACCCCCCGGTTTTATAGATCATGCTTTTCCTAATCATGTTTACCGGGTACAAAAAGCTTTATATGGGTTGAAACAAGCTCCTAGGGCTTGGTATGCTCGCCTCTCTAGTTTTCTTATTGAAAATGGTTTTTCAAAAGGAACAATTGATAACACTCTTTTTGTGAGAAAAAGGAAAAATGATTTCATTTTAGTTCAAATATATGTGGATGATATTATTTTCGGTGCTACTAATGAATCCTTGTGCAAGGAATTTTCTAAAGTTATGCAGGATCACTTTGAGATGAGTATGATGGGAGAGCTTACATTCTTTCTCGGGCTCCAAGTCAAGCAAACTAAGGATGGGATCTTCATTTCACAAAGCAAGTATGCGAAGGAATTGGTGAAGAAATTCAAGTTGGAGAATTCTAAGCATGCGCCTACTCCCATGAGTACTAGTGTTAAGCTTGATGCGGATGAGAGTGGTGAAGATGTGGACCAAAAACTATACCGAGGTATGATAGGTAGTCTTCTTTATCTTACCGCTAGTAGGCCCGATATTATGTTTAGTGTGTGTGCATGTGCACGTTTTCAAGCATCTCCAAAAGCATCTCATTTAATTGCGGTTAAAAGGATCATTAAATATGTTAATGGTACTTTTAATCTTGGCTTATTTTATCCAAGAAGCACTTCTTTTGATTTATATGGTTTTTGTGATGCCGACTTTGCCGGATGTAAGGTAGATCGCAAGAGTACTAGTGGAACATGCCAATTCTTAGGAAATTCACTTGTTTCTTGGGCTTCCAAGAAACAAAATTGCGTTGCATTGTCCACTACGGAAGTGGAATACATTGCCGCCAGCCTATGTTGTGCTCAAGTTTTATGGATGAAACAAAGTTTAGTTGACTATGATTTGAATTTTCAAAATATTAAAATCTTTTGTGATAACACAAGTGCTATAAATATTTCCAAAAATTCGGTTTTGCATTCTAGAACTAAGCATATTGACGTACGCCATCATTTCTTACGCGATCATGTAGAGAGACAAGATGTATCCCTAGTATTTGTTGACACAAAATCTCAACTAGCGGATATATTTACTAAGCCTCTTGGAGAGGATGATTTTTGTCGCATAAGAAATGGTTTGGGCTTATGCACTATGTGAAAGTTCTACATTGCTTGCTTGACTAGTTGTATTTTGCATTTAGTATTTCTCTTTACCCCATTTTTGATGGTGACAAAGGGGGAGAGAAATCTCCTCATTTGTTGCATATATTTAGGGGGAGCTCATAGATAGGGGGAGCACCTATCTATAAGCTATTTTATTTTTGCTCTTATATAATGGTTGGTTGTCATCATCAAAAAGGGGGAGATTGTTAGCCCTTATGTTTTGATGATGTTCTTACAACCACCATTATCGGTACTAATGGCTTATTGAGTGTAAATGTAGTAAAATCATTTGTCAAGCTCGTTAGTGCCATTAACGGAGGATGGATGGAATATACGCTAAAACGAAGACATCTAAAGGAGGAGGAGGCCAAAAAGATGAAGCAACGTTATTTCAAGAACAACAAAGTCATATAAAAGCTTCATCCGATTCAAGCTATATCAAAGCTCAAGTATATTGCTCTCTATATGAGGCAGTTTCAGCAATATATCAGAAAGCGGTCGACCGGACCGGTCGACCGCTCCTATGATCTTTCGTCAGTGGGGTCCGGTCGACCGCTCCTATGATCTTTCGTCAGTGGGGTCCGGTCGACCGCTCCTATGATCTTTCGTCAGTGGGGTCCGGTCGACCGCTCCTATGATCTTTCGTCAGTGGGGTCCGGTCGACCGCTCCTATGATCTTTCGTCAGTGGGGTCCGGTCGACCGCTCCTATGATCTTTCGTCAGAAGTTTCCAGAGAGTTCATCGGTCGACCGGCGCGGTCGACCGAAAGCTCAAATCTTTGGTCGGTCGACCGTGCCGGTCGACCGATAAAGTCTCTGCTCGTTTTCTAATTTTTCAAAGCGGCTAGCGGTCGACCGGATTTTTCGGTCGGTCGACCGACGTAGTTTTTCGGTCGACCGAACGTTTACTTCGGGCGACCGAATTTCTCTTCGGTCAGCTGCGACTTTTTCAAACGGCCATTTGCCTAGTAAACTGCGCTTACACTTAACTGTGTTTGGCACAGTCTGAGATAAGGGTCTGTAAAGGAGATTATTATCCTATTTGGGAAGATTGGGTTTTGTTTTAAATTGATTTAATCTCTTCTATAAAAACCCCAGTCTTCTTCTTCCTCCTTTGCCCTAACGTTTGCAAAAACCAGAGAGTTTGCTGTTTCCTGAGAAAAATTTTCAAAGTCTGGTTTCTGTGTTTTCTCTCTGTTTTTAAGTGTGATTCACTTCCCAGCTTCAGTACTTTTTCTCTTTGCTATAGGGGCTGTGTAAAGAGAGAGTCTTGCATTTTTATCTACTGTGAGGGTGTGATCTGTTGAGATCAAACTGTGTAGTGAGAGAGATCGTGTGGGATCGCTGTGTAGACGAAGTTCCGGCTTCCAAACCGGGTGTGTAGTGGATTTCTCCTCGAGAGTGGGGAGCGGGGACGTAGGCCAGAGGGCCGAACCTCGTTAACACATCGCGCGTCAAGGATAATGAACTTCTAACCCTATCTCTCTTACTTTAATTACTTTACTGTTTTGTGGTTTGCTTGTGTTTGATTTTTATTGCATATTAGAGCCTCTTGACCCTAATCACCCCCCTCTAGGGTCCAACATACCGAATCACTGAACGCCCTTCATCGGTGATACTTTCAACATAACTAAGTCTCTGACCTAAAATTCTAAGGATCGTCTCCGCTGATCTGCATAACTCTTTTGCCTACTTTGTGCAGTAAGAATGCACTCTCGAATCAATGCCACCTTTTTCGTGGTCTGCCTAACTAGCTCTGCGCCAAGTAATAGACTATCATCTGGCTGTGCCCAACATATAGGTGATCTGCAAGGCCTCTCGTACAAGGCTTCATATGGTGCCATCCCGATGGTAGCTTGATAACTATTATTATATACAAATTCATTCAATAAGATTGTAGGCTGTCAAAAAATCACAATAGATAGCTGATCCCCATCAAAACACTGATGATAGAAGTTATAATCTGACGACTTTCAGAAGGTTACAATTTGAAGACTTTCACGTAGACTGATGAATGTTACAATCTGACGACCTTCACAACAACTGATGAAAGTTCTAATTCAACAGCCTTCACAATCAACATCGGGAGTTATAAATTGATGACTCTCATATTATCAAGAGCTAAATGTAAGGATTACAATCTGACGATCCTCACAAAAGTTCAAAAATAAAAAAAAAAAGATTATAATTGGTAGAGGGCTAGACGAAATTAAAAGAAAGGGAGAACAAGAGAGGAGAAGAAAGGTCAGATTTGCGCAGTTGTGATCGGCGTGACGATCGGACCCTAATCCGTGGTCCGATCGATGTGAAATTTGGAGGGTAGCTTCTACACTCGTCTTTCCTAATTCTGAACGGTGGAGATTGCTTTATATCGGTTAGATTTGGAGATATGAAGGTTTTACCGAAGCTGGTCGTTCCAGGAGTGCAGAGAAAAGTCACTGTCGTGCAGTTGCGTTCGGCGTGACGATCGGATCCTCATCCATGGTCCGATCGATGTGAAATTTGGCGAGTGGCTACTACACTTATTGTTCCTAATTCTGAATGGTGGAAATTGCTTTCTATCGGTTAGATTTGTAGATATAGAGGTTTTACCGAACCTATAAAGGACTGGCGGAGCTTTTTTTGAGATCGGCCGAAGAGAGAAAGAGATCAGCTACTCTTTTGAAATGATTGAACTTGCTTTGTTATCATCAACTCTTTTTAGAGTTCCCCTAACTCGATTAGAGTTTTAAAACTTGTTTACCAAGTTCTTTTCAACTCTTCCAAAGAGTTTCTTAACTCGGCTAGAGTTTCAAACTTGTTCAAACAAGTTCTCTTCAACATCCTACGGGGCTAGAGTTTTTGGGAGAGATCAAACCACCAAGAGGGTTGATCGGTTTTTTTTAGCAGGAAAAACCGCATAGGGTTGAGGGGAGCTGGCATCAAAACCGCTCAAGGTCAACAAAGCTCAGCAGTTCAACAACACGAAGGAGATCTTTTGAAGATCAAGGAACTGATCAACGATCAGTTAATCAAATCCCAAAGGATCCATTCGTCAACGTCATAATACACTTGGCAATTAACCGAATTTTCGGTTCCAACAACTCTGTCACAGAGTTGTAACTCGCTCTGAGTTTATTTTTGAAACTCATTTAGGAGTTCGTGATTAAGCTTGCAACCCAACTTAATCACATCAAACCAGACATTCGGTTTTCAACAACTCTTGTCGAAGTTTTCAACTCGTTCTGAGTTCTTTATACTCGTCAAGAGTTCTAAACCGAATTCATCAAGCAATTCAATCGGTTTCGTGAGATAGGACAGTCGGATCGTCAACGGAGAGCAAGTTCGACGCGATCAATCGAAGGAGGCACTCCACCGCTACCAAGAAGAACCCAGTTTTAAACAAAGGGGAGAATCAAATTCATTCTCCTCTCTTTTGTAATCGGAATCCAAATTATAATTGATTTTGAGGGAATACAAGTCAAATTTTCTTTCATTGTCTTTTTACTACAAATTTCCAACAAACAAAGATGTGATCCTCCCAGCTACCCTGAAAATCTATAACACATGCTCTCAGCATATCCTCTAATACCTGATTCATCCTCCCGATCTGACCATCTGTCTGGGGATGAAATACACTGCTAAATGATAACTATCTGCCAAAATCATCCTGAAAACTCCTCTAGAAATGGGATGTAAAGACTGAGCCTTGATCTGATACAATCGTCTCCGAAATTCCGTGCAATCTGATAATCTCTTGAATAAAAATCCTCGCATAGGTGTCCGCCAAATAAGTCGTCCTCACAGGTAAGAAATGCGCTGACTTTGTCAATCTATCTACTATCACCCAAATAGAATCATTTCCTTTCTTTGATTTAGGTAACACTACTATAAAATCCATGAAAATATCTGCCCACTTCCACTCGGGAATGGGTAAAGACTGCAGGGTTCCTACAGGTCTCTGATATTCTGTCTTAACTTGCTAGCAGGTATAACACTTAGCTACATAATCTGCAATCTCTCTGCGCATACCACTCCACCAAAAGTGCCTCTTCAGATCCTTGTACATCTTCGTTGTGCCTAGGTGCATCGTATATCTGCCGCGATGTGCCTCATCAAAAAGTTCCCTCTTCAGCTGTAGATTATTCGGTATGATAATTTTTTCCTTCATCAGAAGGCCTCCATCTACTCCAATAGTCCAATCATCCTTGGGTTCTTTGGAGATCTCCCCCTTACGGGTTTCTCCATCTACTCCAATAGTCCAATCATCCTTGGGTTCTTTGGAGATCTCCCCCTTACGGGTTTGAATCCATGAATCCTCTAACTATAGTCCAATCATCCTTGGGTTCTTTGGAGATCTCCCCCTTACGGGTTTGAATCCATGAATCCTCTAACTGATAAAGCTGTAGATTACTCTATCTCTCCAAGATAGTTGTACTGATAAAGCTCCTAAGAAAACACTACTCCTACCAACCTCTGGCCTGAAATCATAATGAATAAGGGTATAAAGACCCTGATATAGTGAACATCTCAAAGCTGCTAGCCCGCGACGACGCTTCTTGCTCAACGCGTCTGCTACCACGTTCGCCTTTCCCGGATGATACTGTATAGTGAACTCATAATCCTTAATAAACTCTATCCATCGCCATTGCCTCTGGTTGAGTTCTTTCTATGAGAATAGGTACTTCAAACTCCGGTGATCTATGAATAACTTAAACTGCACTTCGTGCAAATAATACCTCCACGCCTTCAATGCAAAGACCACTTCTGCTAGCTTCAAATCATGTGTGGGATAATTCTGCTCATGAGTCCTCAACTATCTCGAAATATAGGCTACGACTCTCTGAGTCTGCATCAATACTCCTCCAAGACCCGATAAAGATACATCGGTGTAGATAATAAAAGTCTTATCACTGCTAGGAATAATCAATACTGGTGCTGAAGTCAACTTAGTCTTCAACATCTCAAATGCCTTCTAGCACTCTATGCTCCAAATGAACTGTACACTCTTTTTAGTAAGGCGTGTAAGTGGCGTTGTGATCTTCGAGAAGTCCTGAATAAATTTCCTGTAATTGCCCGCCAGACCCAAGAAGGTACAAATCTCTGTAACTGTCTTCGGTGGTTTCCAATCAAGTACGGCCTCCACTTTAGTCGAGTCTACTGTAATGCCCTCCTGGCTGATGACATGGCCCAAAAATCTAACCTCGGATAACCAGAATTCACATTTGCTAACTTTTGCATATAGTTGGCGTTCCTGCAAAGTCTGTAATGCTAACCTCAAATGCTACTCGTGCTCTGCCTCCGATCTCGAATAGATAAGAATATCATCGATGAAAACTATCACGAACTGGTCTAAGTATGGACGAAAAAATCATTTTATCAAATTCATGAATACTTCGGGTGTATTGGTCAGCCCAAATAGCATGACAAAAAACTCGAATGACCCATATCGAGTCAAGAAGACGGTCTTGGGAATATCCATCTCCCGAACCCAAAACTGATGATAACCGGAATAAAGATCTATCTTCGAAAAACACTAAGCTCCCTACAACTGGTCGAACAAGTCATCGATAATCGATAATGGATACCTGTTTTGGATAGTGACATTGTTCAACTCGCGATAATCAATGCATAATCGCATACTCCCGTCCTTCTTCTTCACAAAGAGAACCAGTGCTCCCCACAGAGAATGACTCTGTCGAATGAATCCACGAGACAATAACTCATCTAGCTGGATCTGTAGCTCCCTCATCTCAGCAGGCACCATACGGTAAGGAGCTCAGGAAATCGACGCGGTGCCTGGCTGCAATTCTATGTAGAACTCAACCTCTCTTACTAGAGGTAACTCTCCACGTACTTTTGTTGGTCAAACTCGTACTCGACCTTTTCTTCAATCGGGATCCGGATCCGTGGTTGCGACATGACAGCTTCGATAGCGAAGTTGTTGGCTCCCACTGTGGTCGCCAGTTTATTTGTGTCAAAAGTTGATGTTTTCATTGTTATCGAATCTATTACAACTTTGGTCGTTACAATAAACTCGAATAAAATAAAAAATTTATCTTTTATTAAGATCTCCTTACACAATAAAAATAAAAAGTTTACAACTTTATCAAATAAACGCAGAGAGATCGTTTATCGGTCTTCTGCTTGTGTGAGATCTTTGCATGTGTCGAGGTTTATCCGTGGACCGCCTACGGATCGGATTCGGTTGATAGAAAATTGACAGAGCTCCGGCCTACTTCACCAAGGAAGTATTCACTTGAAGCTCTGAAATCGACCAAGCGAAATCAGTAGCTCTTCTTGAGATTAAGACCAAGCCTAATCTCAAGGAACGGATGGACGGACGGACGGAGCTTCAGATCTCTCGAACTCTCCCTCTTTATGCTGAAGAACTTCGCCGAGATCAGTTAGCCTCCTCTGAAATTCGTGTTCCTTTGACTCCTCAATCCGGCAGCACCTCCTCGGTCGGATTCGTCCGACCCACGCGGGCGCGGGTAGTTTGGCCTTTTGCTAAACTTTGTGTTTTCCGAATTTTTCGGGACTTGTATTCTCTACCACTTTGCATATTTATCCATCGTGTTGACTTGTACACTCCGCGCGAGCTGATTGACGCGCGCGTACTGATTGACTTGCGTGTGTTGACCGACGCACGCGTGTTGACCGACGAGTGCGTTCGGTCACTGAGTTGATTGACGCGTGCGAGCTGATTGACGCGTGTGAGCTGATTGACGCGCGCGAGCTGACTGACGTGCGCGCGTTGACTAATGTGCGCAGCGGCCAATTGGATAATCTTTCTTAACGCGTCCACTCTTCATTTCGAGCTGCGTGCGGGACCTTGTAGGCAATTTTATATGCCTACATAAATGAAACAAAAATATGATAGTTCAAACTAAATTAAAGTTCATGTCCAATTAACAATAAAACTATCCCAAATTGTAAACTCAAACATAATCCCCAATATTATACATTTCTTCAAAAAGTCATATTCATAAGTCATATCCCAAAATCGACAAGAATTACAAGATAACAATTACCTAACTAGAATTACATGGAAAAATTATATGAACAACTTGGTCTCGGAAAATTATATGAACAACTTGAACTCCAATAATTTAAGCTTGAGAATCCAGTAATTTAAGCGGTTGGGGGTGATCGAGGTTGAAGGAGGAGATGGAAGTTGAGGTCCTCGATCTTGAAGGAGGAGATGGCGGTGGAGGTGTCAACATGTTGAGGAGATCTGAGATGTCGATGCATCAAGGAGGGGAAGATTAGGGATGGTCGAGCTTGTGGGAGGGGATCTGAGGCGTCGAGGCATCGAGGAGAGGATCTGAGGTGTCGAGGAGGAGGAGGAGGGCCACGCGAAGAAGGAGGAGGAGAGGGCCACGCGAAGCTTTGTCGAGCGGCGGCGCGATCGTTAGAGATTTGAGCGGAGAGGGCAAGAGCATGAGAAATTTCTGATTCGTTAGAATAAAGAAGAAAGGGTAAAGTTGAGAATTACGGGTGGGGTTTTGTCAAGATAGAGGATTGAGATGCTGCCACGTAGGCACATTCTTAGATGCAATCTAAGGAGCCACCTTAGATTCATATTTTCCATATTATATATATAATAGTAACATGATATTTGGGTTTTATAGGATATAAACTTTAAAACTTAATTTAGGAAATAAATATATTAATAATAATGTTTAAATCATAAAAATCTTACACCCACAAAATGCACCATAAATTTCATTACGACATCCATCAAAGTGGACAAGGTGAACGCTATAGGGAGAGCTAAAGCACAACTTCATTTTTACGAACAGCACAATATTAATGAAACAATACTCTGAATATTTTTCATAAGAAAAAAAAAACTCTTATTATCAAGGGCTTGGCTCCTTTCCAAATCTCATCATAGCATGAGTGACGAGGATTGAGCCCCTGCGTGTCACTTCAACTAATTTCCCTATAATAGCTGGTTTCGCTGTGTGTCTCGGTTTCAGAGAGGATTTCTACACCACCTGCAATATTGTTTCGAAAAGAAATCATGAAAGAATGGCCTAAGTTTGAAAAGGAAAAATAATATTCTACAGGACCATTTGTAAAAGATAAAAAAAATATAGACGGGAGGACAGAGAATGCAACACACGTTCTCAGCATAGTCGGGTTGCTTTGATATTGGATATGTCAACCCGCTGATTTAAATTTGTTAATGGAAAATGTGTTATATTCTTTTTCTTTTCTATATGATTTCTATAATGGGCTGTGTATATGGTTTGTTTCCAAACATTTATCATCAGAGCGGATGAGTTAGATATAAACTTAACTGTAGTTTAGAAAACTTCAGCCAGACTAGTTTTCTCCTTAATTGTAGTATGTGAAACGAAAAAGGCATAAAGAAAACATAGTTTTAACTTAATTTTATATTCAGAATAGAAAAATTATTTAGTAATACTGAAGATTTACAAACTACAACTCACAACCATTAAGATACTACTTAAAAAAAAGTAAAACGAAGAAAATACAATACCAAACATGTGACAAGCTAGATTCCGTGCAATTATGAAAATCAAATTAGTTAAATTTTGGCTATATTGAATATTCAAAATGTTAAAACTAACTCAAATAATTTAAACTACTTCTGAAGAATTGGCAAACAGCTGAAAAAAATAACCCAGAAATTCAGCCAGGCAGACTGGAGGTCGACCGTAAGTCAGCGGCGGACGACCGCGAACGTGCACAAGGGTCAGGAAGAGCTAGGAGCTAAAGGCGGTCGACCGCCACGGTCGACCGCGTGGACCCTGTAGGATTTTTGGGCTCTGTCGTTTGGTTCGGTCGACCGTCGCGGTCGACCGTGAGTTTCCTGTAGCTGATTTGTTCTCTATCAGGAGTGTTCGGTCGACCGCCGCGGTCGACCGCAGGCTGTTTGGGCCGGGCTTTGGGTTTCCAACCCGGTTCGTTTTGGAGCTGATATATAACGCTAATCCTTATTAGTTAGGGTTAAGCAATGACGATTCTGAGCAGTCTTTTGGAAAGAGTTGATGCATCCAATTGTGGGAGATTTGTGAGAGATTTAGAGCTTCGTTTTAGGGTTTGATCGGTGAGATTTGTAACTCTATTTGTATTCTCTTTTTTTCTAATAGTAAGAACTCCCCCCTCCTTGCCCCGTCGACGTAAGCAACTTGCCGAACCATATTAAACTCGTTGTTCTTGCTGTGATTGTAATTTGCTTATTGGTTGTAATTTATCTCGAGTTATTGTTCGTGACACTTCGAGAACTTCGGCCGCGCACAACAATTGGTATCAGAGCTTCAGGCTTGTTCGAAGGATTCGGTAAGGATTCCTATCTGAAGAGTTAGATCGACAACATGAGAGAAGCAAGCACATCAGGTTCGTCTCTTACGAATGCGATACAGAGTCTGAGCATCAATAACACGAAGATTGATGTTCCGAAGTTCGATAGCAAGATCAATTTCGGATTGTGGAGGTGTCAGGTAATGGACGCCTTGGATGCGCAGAATTTGGATGAGACTCTTGAGTTAAAAGAGAAACCCGCTGATATGGAGGATAATGTTTGGAAGAAGATGAACAGTAGAACTTGTGGTGTTATTAGGTCATGCTTGACGCCGGATCTTATTTATGATGTTATGAACGAGACGTCGACGAAAAAGATGAGGGAAACACTCAATTAGAAGTATCTTACGAAGAGCATTGAGAATCGGCTTCACTTGAAAAAGAGGTTTTACCAGTTCAAGATGAAAAGGGGAGTTTCCATCAGGGAGCATGTCAACAATTTCACGAAGCTACTTTCAGATATAGCCAATGTGGACATCATAGTTGAGGATGAAGACAAGGCGATGTTACTTTTGTGTTCGTTGCCCGAGGATGATTATGGTACGTTTGTTCTAACTATGATCAATGGAAGAACTACAATTAGCTATAAGGAGGTGACCTCAGCTTTGATGAATTATGAGTTGAGGAAGAGTGATGGTGAACCCTCCGAGAAGACATCGGGAGATGCATTAGCTGTTCGAGGCCGTGATCCAAACCGTTGCCAGTTCAACCGCTCAAAGTCAGAGAATAGGAGTGCCTATAAGAGTGTTGGTAGAAATCAATATCGGTATTGTAAAAAAGAAGAACATTGAAAGATTGACTACCCAAAGTGGAAAAAAAGCCGGGAAGAACAAAGGAAAAGTTGCACAAGCTTCAGAAGTGAATGTTGTAACAGCTATTGGTGAGCATTCAGATTCAGATTCTTCAGGCTACTCGTGCTCTGTACTACCGTCGGTTTGCTATGCTGATTCAACGGAGTGGATGATGGATTCGGGAGCTACATATCACATATGCCCTAGGAGGGATTAGTTCTCTAGCTTTGAGGAGCTAGAAAGAGGGGATGTCGTGCTTATGGGTAATGACCACGTATGTCCTATTGGTGGTATTGGTTTAGTCCAGATTAGGATGCATGACGGAGTGATTAGGGAGTTAAAGGAAGTGAGGTTCGTACCGCAGTTGACGAATAACATCATTTCTCTTGGGACTTTAGAGGTAGCTGGATATAGAGTGATCTTAGAGGATGCTACAGTGAATGTCACGAATGGTTCTATGGTGGTGATACGAGGTGTCAGGGAAAACAACCTATACTACTTGAAGGGCAAGATAGTTACAGGAGGTCTGGCAGCTTCTATCACTATAGAGGAGAACACTACCACTTTATGGCACATGAGACTTGGACACTCAGGTGATAAGTCCCTACAGTCATTGACGAAACAAGGGCTATTGAAAGATGCTAAGACTTGCAAGATGGAACTATGTGAGCACTGCGTACTCGGGAAGAAGACTAGAGTGAAGTTCGGCATCGCTGTTCACAACACTCGAGTTACATTGGATTACATTCACACAGATATTTGGGGTCCTTCCAAGAACACATCTCTTGGTGGGGCCAACTATGTTGTCACTTTCATTGATGACTATTCCAGGAGGAATTGGGTATACCCTATGAAGCATAAACATCAGGTCCTGGATAATTTTGTGGAGTGGAAAAAGAAAGTAGAGTTGTAGACAGATAGAAAGGTGAAGACTCTACGTTCAGATAACGGTGGAGAGTACAAGAGTGATCCGTTTCTGTTGTTTTGTCGGGATCACGACATTCGAAGACACTTCACAGTTCGAGAGACACCATAACAGAACGGGATGGCTGAGAGATTGAACCGTACCTTACTGGAGAAGGTACGATGTATGATGACTCAGAGTGGATTGCCTAGATCCTTTTGGGCCGAGACGTTGGTTTATGCGAGTCATCTCGTGAATAGGTTGTCATGCACTGTGATAGACGGGAAGACTCCTTTGGAGCGTTGGTTTGGTTCGGTGGCTAGGGACTATGAGTTGTTGACCTTATAGTTTTGATGATGATTTGTCAAACAATTTATCGCTAATATATTCTCTAGTTTTATTTTTATGTTTCTCTTTACAGGTATTTCAACACATGAAAATCAAGCGTTAAAGATTCAAGTTTATATGTGTGAAGTTACCTAGGTATAAGAGTAGTTTACTTACATATATTGTATGTTTATATTTAAGCTCAATATATATATACTTAATACGATTTTTGACGTTTTCTATCATGTAAATAATTTTTCATCAAACATTGTTATAATATCTTTTATTTCATGTTTACAGCTCTTTCATACTTTATTATATACATATAAAATATGCATGATATATATATATATATACGTATTTATAAGTCATATCAAAATTTTCATGTTCTTAAAATACAGGTTTTACGAACTCTTTTCAAAAACAGTGTGTTTTTGCAAACGAAAATTATTTTTCCAAAAATTCCTTTTCTAACATGTTCATTTTATCATTTAGAAACTTTTCCCAAAGTTTTATTATTTTTGAAATTGTTATGCTTTTTTTAAAGTATTTTCAAATCTGCCCAAAAAACTGTCATATTGGCTGTATCAGTTTGCGGTAGACCGCCAGCAGTAAATTTTCTAAGCATGTTTTTTGTATGCCCGCGGTCGACCGTGACGATCAACCGTGAACCATCCAGAGACTTTCACGGTCGACCGCCAGCTTCAAAACCCTGTTCTCAGATTTTTTGTGCCTCGCGGTCAACCGCGAGATTTCACGATCGACCGCCGATTTCATCATTGGTTTTTAATGGCTATTTTCTGTAACGGTTCTCTGTGGGCTTTTTGGTCTTTTCAAGTTTATTTTTGCTGATATTTTGAGTGGGTATAAATACCCCATTGCTGCTCTCTTTCAGATATCTAAGTTTTGTGTTTAACAAAATCTTAAGTGTGTTTAAAAGAGCTGTTTAAGCTGATCTCATCAGTCTGTTTTCAAAAAAAGTTTTCCCACTACAAGAAGAGGATTTTTAATCTCATCATCCACTGTTCTTCTTGTCTATAGAGAAGTTTTCTCTAACTCATCTTTACATATAGCTTTCTACTTAATTTTTATATCTTAGCTATATTGAGTTGTATTATTTTTCATTCACTGTTATCACACACACATATTGAGCTTAATATCTTCATACTATATAGTGTGGATTGTGGTGTGTAATTTAGTGAGTGTGAGCTTCATTTGTGTTCTCATTTGTTATTTAGAACAAACCATTGTATTTAATCTTTATTTGTGAGTATCACTTGTAATACACTTGTACACCGAGAGAAGTGTGAGGTGAGAGACGGGGTCGAATCCAATAGGAGTGGCATCGGTTGACGAACCTAGGGAGAGGTTGCATCCGAGCACTTGAGGAGAATGACACGGGCTAGGTTCCTACACTTAGTGTGTAAAGTATGATTAATTAGTGATTGTGTAGTGTGAGAGTTTTTCGGTGATCTTGTAAATCGAGTGTGTAGAAGTTCCGGCTTCCAAACCGGATTGTGATAGTGGATATCTCCTCGAGGTGAGGAGCGGGGACGTAGGTCGTGAGGACCGAACCTCGTAAACATATCGTTTGTTTGTGTTTTGCTTAGCGTACTTTTATTTGTGCTTATTCATATCTTTATTGCTGATATCTATCTTGTATCTTTTTTGCAAGAAAATTGGCTTTTAATCGGGATTAGATTAGCATAAGACCCTAATCACCCCCCTCTAGGGTCTAACAATTGGTATCAGAGCTTGGTGCTCTTTGATTTAAGGACTAATCGCCTTGAGTTAAATATCCAAGTTATCATTTTCGTGCTAATCTAGTGTTGATTGCTTTTTGCTTCTTGCATATAATCATTATGGATATGTATGATGCATCTAGTTTAGGTTATGCTATTAATATTACTCCTCGTTTGGATATTTTTCTCTATGCTCAATGGTGTGTTAGATTCAAACTTTTTGTTCAATCTAAACAATTCGATTTATGGGAGATTATTGAGGATGCCTATGTTGTTCCCATTTTTGAAAAATCCAAATGGAATGAAAATGATAAAAGATTGTTTAACATGAACAAGCTTTTGTTAGAATATTTGCTTAATGCTTTTCACTCATTATTTTCTAACAAATTTTCTCATTTTGATAGTGCTTACGCCTTATGGAAATTTATTGAAGCACATGAAGGAGACTCGGAGGCTATTCAACAAGCGTTGAAAAATCCCGCTTTAAGCTCTAAGGAAGCCTCATCTCCATGTACAATACCATTAGGTGATAACCCTAGTGAGGTTTTCAATCTTGATAACGATGATATTATTACTTTTGATAAACTTGCTCTTGAGTTTGAAAAATTACACAATTGCTATATTGATGTAAAGAGTAAGTATGTAAATATGAAATCCACTCATGAAACACTAGCCACTAAGTTTAATTTTATTACAATTGAAAATATTATTCTTAAAGAATGCAATGAAAATTTCAGAATTAAAAATGCTAGTTTGCTTCATAAAAAACGAGATGCTATGTTAGAAGTAGATAAGTTAAAATCTATGATGAAAAATCTTGTTTATCCTACTTCTAGTAACAATGTTTGTATGCACAATGATGAGTTGAATCAAATGAGAAAACGTATATCCACCATAGATTCAACACTAAACACTTGTATTGCTAATAATAAAAAGCTTATGGACTTATGTGCAAAGTTCAATGTTAATTCTTTTAAGAAACCTATTCACTATGCACATATGTATGACAAAATTCACAAATGCAAAGTTCAATGTTAATTCTTTTAAGAAACCTATTCACTATGCACATATGTATGACAAAATTCACAAATATTCTATTTGCGGTCTTAAACGCCATTTAGCTCAATTTTGTCATAATGCACCAAAAATTGACAAGTATATTCATGATTGTGCATCCCATCAAGCTTCTTCATCACATACACATGTACACACACATAGTGTAAATCATAAACATGTTCATGTATACAAATGTGATTACTGTGATCGTTTTGATCATTTGGCTATGTTTTGTTTCGATTTGAAAAGAAATTCTCGCTTGCAAAATAATTACAAAGAAAAATCTATTTTTGCAAATGAACCACGTGCACTTCATTTTGGTCAACGCAAACCATTCAAACCTCTACATTGCACAAATTGTAATCGTATGGGTCATGTTTATAATTTTTGATTTGATCGTATCAGTGCACAAAATACGCCCAAGCGGGTTCATAACCATAGGACATTGGATTTAAATGATAGGGGTCATGTCCCAAATTCTAGTTGTACCAAAATGATTTGGGTACCAAAATGTTTTTTATATCAATTTCTATTTTTTTTTGTTTTGTTCATTTTGTTTTTGAATAATTGGTTTTTAAGTTTAAATGATGAATTTTATTTTTTATTAAGTTAAAATAAAATACTTTTTTTCATGTTTTAATAACTAAAAACTTTATATGTATTTATACATCTTATAAAACAATTTTATTAAGGATCAAATTAAATTTTTCTCAAATTCCAGAATTTATAAACTAACTATGCCCTTATTTTTCTCGCGGTCGACCGCCACGGTCGACCGTCAATGTTTATGGAGTTTGTTACGGTCGACCGTCACGGTCGACCGCAAGAGTTTTTCCCTGTTTCCTGTTTGATCTCTTATCGGTTTTTGGTTTTTATTTTATAATGTTTCTAAACCCGACTCACCTGTCACCATTGATTTCATCCTTGAGCTAATCTGCACCATTCATTTCTCTCCTTTTTTATCCGACCCTCCTCTTCTTCCCCATTCGACATTTTTCTTCCCAAATTTCCAGTTCCTCTACTCGGTCGCCCGCAACATTTCCTCGGTCGACCGCAGCTGCTCTCCACCTCTCTTGGGTAATCTCTCACCTTTTAATTTTTTCTTGCTCTAGAGTTTCAACATTTCTATTCTAGGGTTTTTGTTTAGGGTTTGCTTATTTGTACTTATTGTGCTTTATTGTTTTCTTTTTAGGGTTTCAAATTCTGTCAAATTTCACATCTTTTCAAAACCCTAATTGATCATGCCTCCTAAGAAAAGATCTAAACCTGAATCTAGTTCCTCATCTATTACTGCCTCTCATTATGAGGATTATCTTCTGTTTAAGCTCCTAGTTAAGAAATATAGGGAGTTATGCAAACTGAAATTCCTGTCTACTAGATATATCAAGTATGATCAATTAGCCATCTATGACATTCATACGATTCTACATGAAGTTGGGTTGGCTAAACTGTTAGATGTGGAACGCAAAGTTCCTTATTATCCATTTCTGATATATTTGTTTTATGCAAATTTGTCTGTCACTTCCACTGCTGATGGTGTCCAAACCATCTCCACATCTGCGGTCGACCGCGTGGACCCTGTAGGATTTTTGGGCTCTGTCGTTTGGTTCGGTCGACCGTCGCGGTCGACCGTGAGTTTCCTGTAGCTGATTTGTTCTCTATCAGGAGTGTTCGGTCGACCGCCGCGGTCGACCGCAGGCTGTTTGGGCCGGGCTTTGGGTTTCCAACCCGGTTCGTTTTGGAGCTGATATATAACGCTAATCCTTATTAGTTAGGGTTAAGCAATGACGATTCTGAGCAGTCTTTTGGAAAGAGTTGATGCATCCAATTGTGGGAGATTTGTGAGAGATTTAGAGCTTCGTTTTAGGGTTTGATCGGTGAGATTTGTAACTCTATTTGTATTCTCTTTTTTTCTAATAGTAAGAACTCCCCCCTCCTTGCCCCGTCGACGTAAGCAACTTGCCGAACCATATTAAACTCGTTGTTCTTGCTGTGATTGTAATTTGCTTATTGGTTGTAATTTATCTCGAGTTATTGTTCGTGACACTTCGAGAACTTCGGCCGCGCACAACAATTGGTATCAGAGCTTCAGGCTTGTTCGAAGGATTCGGTAAAGATTCCTATCTGAAGAGTTAGATCAACAACATGGGAGAAGCAAGCACATCAGGTTCGTCTCTTACGAATGCGATACAGAGTCTGAGCATCAATAACACGAAGATTGATGTTCCGAAGTTCGATAGCAAGATCAATTTCGGATTGTGGAGGTGTCAGGTAATGGACGCCTTGGATGCGCAGAATTTGGATGAGACTCTTGAGTTAAAAGAGAAACCCGCTGATATGGAGGATAATGTTTGGAAGAAGATGAACAGTAGAACTTGTGGTGTTATTAGGTCATGCTTGACGCCGGATCTTATTTATGATGTTATGAACGAGACGTCGACGAAAAAGATGAGGGAAACACTCAATTAGAAGTATCTTACGAAGAGCATTGAGAATCGGCTTCACTTGAAAAAGAGGTTTTACCAGTTCAAGATGAAAAGGGGAGTTTCCATCAGGGAGCATGTCAACAATTTCACGAAGCTACTTTCAGATATAGCCAATGTGGACATCATAGTTGAGGATGAAGACAAGGCGATGTTACTTTTGTGTTCGTTGCCCGAGGATGATTATGGTACGTTTGTTCTAACTATGATCAATGGAATGCAAATTTGTCTGTCACTTCCACTGCTGATGGTGTCCAAACCATCTCCACATCTGTCAAAAACATCCAGATTTCTTTTAATGCCGACGAACTTGCGGGAATCCTTAAGATCCCGTCAAGTGATGTCGAGCTTATGTCTATCGAACACACTGATCAAGCTGTGAACGATATCTTGTTTAAGCCCGGTTGCACCTATCCTATGAACAACAAATCACTCAATCTCACCGTCAAAATCATATCTCGTATTGTTGCTCATAATCTCATTCCTAAAATCGGTAGCTTTGATTATTTTGCTCCTGACAAGGTTAATGTTGTTTATGCTATTTTTGCCAAAATAAAAGTGAATTGGGTAAATTTTTTTTTTAAAAACATGGCATGCAAGCATTATAAATTTCTTCTTTTTGGCAGTTTCATCACTCTCATTCTTCAACACTTCGGTGTTGCTCTCACAAATGAACCCAAAGTTGATTCGAGTAAGGAGTACTTTGATAGAGTCTCTCTCTCCCGTATGCAACTTTCTGACTCCTTATCTGATCCTGCTAAGCCATCATCTTCTCGGTCTAGAGCTTCCACCTCTTCCACTTCTGATATCTGTGCCCGTTTAGATCGTCTCGAGACTCAGGTCTTAACTATTCAGAGGGACGTTAGGACTATTCTATCTTATCAGCGTCAGTCTCTTGGGATTCCGGATCCCTCTTCCAATTCTGAATCTGGTTCTGAGGAAGGCCCTGCTGATGGATCTGACTTTGGCTCTGATGATGGATCTGCATCTGGCTCTGGCCCTGTTTCTGGTGGTGATGGTGGTGATTGACTTTGCTGTTGAGTTTATTAGATTCTATGCTTATGATGATGTTTTATTTTGAGTTGTATTTGAAATAGAAGTTGATACTTATGTTTTATTTTGAGTTGTAATAACTCTATGTTTGTGTGAAAAACTATGTGACTTTGTGAAACTATTTGTGTATGGTTTGTAGTATTGTGGAACAAACTATGTTTGTGGAAAACTATGTAGCTTTTTGGTGTTTAAGTGATGATTTGTGATTTATTGTGTTAGTTTATTCATGCTTTGTTTTGTGAAAATATGTTGCTAATGATGCGTTCTTTGAATTCTAAATGTTTATGGCTGTGTATGAATGATTATTATCTAGCTCCTATATATGCTCTTTATATGTCATTTATGCAAATTGACAGGGGGAGTTTTTGGCCATACACTTGGTTATTATCTGTGCTTATATGCAGGGGGAGCGTTGCTCCTATTTATATTTTTTCTTTCCCTTTTTGATGTTGTCAAAGGGTGAGAAAATCTAATGTGGTTTATATATTTGTTTTATGATATATATGGTCTATATGTTTGTTTCATGATATATATGGTCTATATGTTTAATTCATGTTGTATGTGGTTTATCAGTATATATTTCATATCAATAAATAAATTGTTTGCCATCATCAAAAGGGGGAGATTGTTGACCCTATAGTTTTGATAATGATTTGTCAAACAATTTATCGCTAATATATTCTAGATTGTTGACCCTATAGTTTTGATAATGATTTGTCAAACAATTTATCGCTAATATATTCTCTAGTTTTATTTTTATGTTTCTCTTTACAGGTATATCGCTAATATATTCTCTAGTTTTATTTTTATGTTTCTCTTTACAGGTATTTCAACACACGAAAATCAAGAGTTAAAGATTCAAATTCATATGTATGAAGTTACCTAGGTATAAGAGTAGTTTACTTATATATATTGTATATTTATATTTAAGCTCAATATATGTACACTTAACACGATTTTTGACGTTTTCTATCATGTAAATGATTTTTCATCAAACGTTGTTACAATATCTTTTATTTCATGTTTACAGCTCTTTCATACTTTATTATATACATATAAAATATGCATGATATATATACGCATTTATAAGTCATATCAAAATTTTCATGTTCTTAAAATACAGGTTTTACGAACTCTTTTCAAAAACAGTGTGTTTTTGCAAACAAAAATTATTTTTTAAAAAATTCCTTTTCTAACATGTTCATTTTATCATTTAGAAACTTTTTCCAAAGTTTTATTATTTTTGAAATTGTTTTGCTATTTTTAAAGTATTTTTAAATCTGCCCAAAAACATGTCATATTAGCTGTATCAGTTTGCGGTCGACCGTCGCAGTCGACCGCCAGCAGTAAATTTTCTAAGCATGTATTTTGTATGCCCGTGGTCGACCGTGATGGTCAACCGTGAACCATTCATAGACTTTCGCGGTTGACCGCCAGCTTCAAAATCCTGTTCTCAGATTTTTTGTGCCTCGCGGTCAACCGCGAGATTTCACGGTCGACCGCCGATTTCATCATTGGTTTTTAACGGCCATTTTCTGTAACGGTTCTTTGTGGGCTTTTGGTCTTTTTAAGTTTGTTTTTGCTGATATTTTGAGTGGGTATAAATACCCCATTGCTGCTCTCTTTCAGATATCTAAGTTTTGTGTTTAACAAAATTTTAAGTGTGCTTAAAAGAGCTGTTTAAGCTGATCTCATCAGTCTGTTTTCAAAAGAAGTTTTCTCACTACAAGAAGATGATTTTTAATCTCATCATCCACTGTTCTTCTTGCCTATAGAGAAGTTTTCTCTAACTCATCTTTACATATAGCTTTCTACTTAATTTTTTATATCTTAGCTATATTGAGTTGTATTATTTTTCATTCACTGTTATCATACATACATATTGAGCTTAATATCTTCATACTATATAGTGTGGGTTGTGGTGTGTGATTTAGTGAGTGTGAGCTTCATTTGTGTTCTCATTTGTTATTGAGAACAAACCATTGTATTTAATCTTTATTTGTGAGTATCACTTGTAATACACTTGTACACTGAGAGAAGTGTGAGGCGAGAGACGGGGTCGAATCCAATAGGAATGGCGTCGGTTGACGAACCTAGGGAGAGGTTGCATCCGAGTACTTGAGGAGGAGGACACGGACTAGGTTCCTACACTTAGTGTGTAAAGTGTGATTAATTAGTGATTGTGTAGTGTGAGAGTTTTTCGGTGATCTTGTAAACCGAGTGTGTAGAAGTTCCGGCTTCCAAACCGAATTGTGATAGTGGATATCTCCTCGGGGTGAGGAGCCGGGACGTAGGTCGTGAGGACCGAACCTCGTAAACATATCATTTGTTTGTGTTTTGCTTAGCGTACTTTTATTTGTGCTTATTCATATCTTTCTTACTCATATCTATCTTGTATCTTTTTTGCAAGAACAAATTTATTTTAATTAGCATTTAATCGGGATTAGATTAGCATAAGACCCTAATCACCCCCCCTCTAGGGTCTAACATGAGTCGCTTTGGATATTTGGGTGTCCAGCTTATTACCATATCAGTGATGGTAAATTAAATCCGAGAGCGAGGAAAGCAGTCTTTGTGGGATTTAGTGATGGAGTTAAAGGATTCAAGTTATGGGATACACAGGATAAGAAGATAGTTATTAGTAGAGATGTCACATTCGATGAGGCGTACATGATGAGACCTCAAGTCCCTCAGCAGGTGGGGGAGACCAGATAGTTGAGATATCGCAGCAGGTAGAGGATGATGTGACTCCACCCACTCCAGAGAATATTGTATCCATCGAGCGTGATTCGTCGGCCAGCTAGGAGGTGAGCACGTTAAACTCGTCGGCCAGCTAGGTATAATGATGTCATTGTCGCATATGCATTATCAGTGAAGGTCGTTGATGATATGGTTCCATCCACATTCAGGGAGGCAGATTCTAGCCCCAATTCGATCAGGTGGAGGGAAGCTATGGAGGAGGAGATACAGTCTCTTCAGAAGAATGACACTTGGACACTTGCATATCTACCTAAGGGTAAAAGAGCTATAGGTTGCAAGTGGGTATATGCGAAGAAGGAGGGATCTTCTATTAGGGATATTCAATTCAAAGCCAGAATGGTTGCCAAGGGATATGCACAGCTTGAGGGCATTAATTGCAATGAGGTATTTTTACCTATTATGAAGCATTCGTCGATACAGATTTTATTGGTGTTAGTGGCACAGTTGAATTTGGATTTTGTCCAGATAGATGTGAAGACAGCCTTTCTACACGGAGATTTAGATGAGGAGATCTACATGACACAATCCTTAGGATTCAAAGCTGCAAGAAAGGAAGACTTGGTTTGCAAGCTGAAGAAGTCTCTTTATGGTTTGAAGCAATCGTCGAGACAGTGGTATAAGAGATTCAACAGCTTTATGATTGGCCATGGGTACACGAGGAGCCCATATGACCCATGTATTTATATGCACAAGCTATAGGATGGTGAGCACATATATTTACTTTTATATGTTAACGATATGCTTATTGCTTCTAGGAATTCTTCGGCTATTTGAAAGTTGAAGGAGGAGCTGTCATCCAAATTCGAGATGAACGATCTTAGAGAGGCAAAGAAGATATTGGGTATGTAGATCGAGAGAGATAGGATGAAGGGAGTTTGAAGCTTACACAGAAGAGCTATTTGCAAAAGATGTTGAAGAAATTCAGCTTTGATGGAAATACAAAAGCAGTTAGCACTCCATTGGCTCCCCACATCAAGCTTTCAGTGTTGATGTCGCCTGTTTCAGTTGAGGATACAGATTATATATCGAAGGTCCTATATGCCAGTGCAGTAGGTAGCTTGATGTATATGATGGTGTGTATGAGGCCAGATTTGTCACAGGCTATGAGCATGGTATCGAGATACATGCACGATCCCGGGAAGGGTCATTTGGAGGCCGTGAAGTGGATTCTACGGTATGTTCGAGACACTGTGGATGTTGGTTTGGTATTTCAAAAGGATGAGAAGAAAGGGCAGGATTATATTGGTTACGTGGATTCAGATTATGCTGGAGATCTTGACAAGCGCCGGTCCACTTCAGCTTATGCTTTTACATTGGCAGGTGCACCTGTATATTGGCGATGTACACTTCAGTCTACAGTGGCTCTCTCTACTACAGTGGCGGAGTATATGGCAGTGACTGAAGCTGTGAAGAAGGCTTTGTGGTTGCGTGGATTATTAGAGGACTTGGAGATTGCACAGGAGACCATTCGGGTATATTGTGATAGCATGTCAGCTATTTATTTGGTGAAGAACCAGGTTTATCATGCGCCCACGAAGCACATCGTTGTCAGATTTCACTTTGTTCGTGACGTTTTGGATGATGGATACATCATATTGGAGAAGGTCCACACGAACGATAACCCTGCAGATATATTGACCAAAGATATTTCAGGAGTGAAATTTGGTCATTGTTTGAAGCTTTTGAACATTCTTCAGTGTTGAGGCCTTTGGAGGCCACTTGAGTGAACTACGTTCGGCTTGATTCCTTGGACAAGAGGATACGTAGGCAGTCCTTCAGATGCAGCTGGTTTGATCTGTTGATTCAGATGGGGGAGATCACGTTTCAGCTCTAATTTGGTTCCCGGACTTGTTGCGGGACTTTTGGATGATTTGGTGTCGGCTCAGTTTTTGGTAGAAACATTCGCCGAGGTGGAGAATTGAAAAATTGGCAAACAGCTGAAGAAAACAACCCAGAAATTCAGCCAGGCAGACTGGCGGTCGACCGTGAGTCAGCGACGGTCGCCCGCGAACGTGCACAAGGGTCAGGAAGAGCTGGGAGCTAAAGGCGGTCGACCGCGTGGACCCTGTAGGATTTTTGAGCTCTGGTTCGTTTGCGCTCTGTTTCGACCGTCACAGCGGTCGACCGTAAGTTTTCTGTAGCCGATTTGTTTCTGTCAGGAAGTGTTCGGCTCGCCACCCGCGGTCGGACGGATACCTGCGTTGTCGACCGCGTTGTCGACCGCGGTGGTCGACCGTGACGGTCAACCACAGGCTGTTTGGGCTGGGCTTTAGGTTTTCAACCCGGTTCGTTTTGGAGCTGATATATAACTCTAATCCTGATTAGTTAGGGTTAAGCAAGGATGATTTTGAGCAGTTTTTTGGAAAGAATTGATGCATCCAATTGTGGGAGATTTGTGAGAGATCTAAAGCTTTGTTTTAGGGTTTGATCGGTGAGATTTGTAACTCTATTTGTATTCTCTTGATTTCTAATAGTAAGAACTCCCCCCTCCTTGCCACGTGGACGTAGGCAACTTGCCGAACCACGTTAAACTCGTTGTTCTTACTGTGATTATGATTTGCTTATTGGTTGTGATTTATCTCGAGTTATTGTTCGTGTCGCTTCGAGAACTTCCACCGCGCACAACAACTTCTTCAGACAATAATAGTTATTGCATCCGCAGTTGCATGTAAATGATACTTGCATTATAATTAAAGTTCCAACTTCAAACTAGTGATCAGAGAATCTTTGTTAGAGAAACTTAAAAAGAATTTTGCCCCTGGAATGCAGGAGAAAAAGAGAAAATAATAATAATAGTTCACGAAATTAACATAAGACCAAATCCTAGATAAAGACCAACACACTTAACAACATATAAACAGTGGAGAGTCAACGAAAGACGCTCACAACTAACAACATTCACCCATCATTTTCTTGACACAATCAAAGCATACTTCCACATACAAAGTCACACGCACACATCCTAACAAAATTTTAAAATTCAAGAAACAAGAACAAATTACTTAGAATTTATCCACATCACACTCAGACCTCTCAAACTTCACATCAGAACCATTCGCCATCACCGGTAGCTTAACGGCGCAATCAATCTCCGGGCTATAGCGCCCGACTTTAACAAACTCAATCTTCAACCTCATTTTTGTACAAATCTTCAACTCAACATAAAACCAACCCTCTCTCTTTTCCCTCTCAAACTTCTTCTGAACTGATCTCAGCCCAAAAGCCCGGCCCACAAACACTAGCGGGAAGACAGTAATGTTCCTTTTATGCTGAAAAAAGGGCGGAAATTTATAGACCAGCCCAAAAGGAATACTGTCATATTGGGCTTCGGCTGAGATGTCATCGTAGTAGAGGCCCACCTTGCGATTGGGGTTCTGGATGCTAACGTGGAGAGTGAAGTTGTAAACAAGAGTGGAGTTGCTTGTGAGGGTGAAGACGCTGGGAAAAACGGCGGTTACATGAGCCCTTACTGTTTTGGGCCTGTAGATGATCCAGAGGATGAAGACCATGATGCCGATGACGATGAGAATTTTGAGAAAAGAGCAGAACATATTAAATGGGCCGAATTTGGTATTGTTGCGGCCCATTAGAACTGGGGAGAGAAAGGTAGAGGAAAAGGGACGAGGGGATGCTTGAGTAGGCTAGTTTCGGTTTGGTTTAAATTTCTGAAGGAATTTGACTAGAAATAAAAAATTACAAGGAAGATGCTTTTCTTTGACTATAACTCGAAGATAAAATATTGCCAAAATCTATGTGTACTGTAATGGATTATGCGTTTGATAGAGTCCTACATATGTCTCTCTTGAGACCGGTCATACTTGGAAGAATTTTCGAAGTATGAAAGACTTATTCTCACATTAAAAAATAATAATTTTGGAATTAACTTAAAGTTTGTGCTAATACAAGTGAATCATAAAAACCAATGTTGATTAATTATTTAGAATAAACGATCTAAGGACAATTATATGTGAATATTGGACCAAAGAACTATCCATATTGGTTTCTCGCTCTAAATGAACGTCAAGTAACGATGATGATCCGTGATTATCTTATAGAGTTTTACATTATAAATAAGACGAATTATCTAAAATCTTTGAGACTCCACAACTAGACTCTTTGTTCTTCTCTTGGTCTAAAAAAAATCTGAACTAGGCGTTAAAAAACGTATTGGAAATAAATTCTACATCTGCACTACGTGTATAGGGGTGGAAACGAAGCGAATTTGAACAAACAGTGCCTTATTCGAATTCGAATTCGGCTCAATTAGTACTATTCGTGTTCGTGTTCGAATTCAACTCGAATACTATTTAGACTTCGAACTCGCTTCGTTTAGTTGTGCTCGTGTTCGGTAACTATTCGCGAACATTCAATTAACACTATTTAATCGTGAAAATAAACAGGGAAATAAGAGATCGAGGGAAGCAGAGAATAAACGGGGAAATAATTAGCTGGAAATAGTTTTTCCAAAAGTTTTTTTACCTTTCCAGTGAGAAAAAGGAGAGAATCACGGCACAAATCTCCAAGATCTACAGAGATCGAGGGAAGTGGGCGTTGTCGCGGAGAGGGACGAGGGCGTCGTCGGAGAGGGAGGAGGACGTCATCACGGGGAGGGACGAGGGCGTCGTTGGAGAGGGAGGAGGTCGTCGCGGGGAGGAGGGCGTCGAAGAGGGAGGAGCACAGGTCGTTGGAGAGGGCATCGTCGCGGGTAGGGAGGGTGTCGTCGGAGCGGGAGGAGGGCGTCGTCGCGGGTAGGGAGGACTTGGGAGTTCGGCTGCCTCAGATCTACGATTTATGAGATGGGGACTTGAGCGTTGTCGTCGACAGATGGGGACGTCGGCTGCCTCAGATCAGATCTAGGGTTTATGAGATGGGTCACTTGGGGAGTTAAAGCTACTTATATTGGGCCAGGAGTTGTTGGGAATAAATCTGAACCGTTCATTGATGATCCAAAGGACATGTGAAACCCTAGGTCATTTGGAGTTGTTGGGAATAAATCTGAACCGTTCATTGATGATCCAAAGGACATGTGAAACCCTAGGTCATTTGAACATGTCTATTTATATATGGGTAGAAGTTGTAATAAAAATTTTGACGGGTAATATTTACAATAAGTTTAATTAATAGGATTTGCATATAAAAAGTTATCGAATAGTTAATAATCAGCCGAATTGAATATACCTTTAGTTAAATTCTATTCGTTTCTAAGCCGAATACTGAAAAATATTCATTTAGTATTAAATGAACTATCGGATCGAATATGACCGAATATCTGGACGAATATTAGCCAAACTGTTTATTAAATGTTTGGTTCACTTCCACCCCTATATACGTGTATAAGGGAAAACAAAAGTTAATACTCAAGGAAACTAAATATGTTCTTAAGGTGACTAAGTCCAGCTCAATGTAGAAGTCAATTCTATCTAAACTGAACATGCCAATATGATCACCAAGGGTTTTTTTTCCCATCATCACCAAAAAATACGTCACATCATAGTATCAACCAACCCAAGCAACGGAAGTCAAAACCATTCAATTACACAAACACTACTTTCACGAAATTACACTCCGATCACACGTATCAAGTACAGATAACAGTAATACGAGGAGAACAAGGGGGAAAGAAAAGGGATTTTACCTGAAAATCACTTTTAATTTGTATCAAATAGATAGAAATCACCTTTTATAGGCTAAATTGCACTTAAATGCCCAATAGTTTCACGAGCCTTGCACTTAACTGACCTACATTTCAAACTGAGCAAAAATACAGCAAAGTATTTATATATTACAGATAAATAGTCTAAACTTAAAAAGAATCCAGTTTTTCTGCATATCGAAGAATACCACATGATAGAGGATACTAAAGTGTAACTTTTAAAATTTTAATGTATTTATATAATATATGCATTTACAAACTAAAGATATTTTATGCAACATTATGTAAATAAGAGAGCACCAAAGTGCAACAATTTGAAACGTTGGAGCATTTATCTGTAATATTTAAATATTTTGAGGGTATTTATTTGCTTAGTTTTAAAATAGATGTCACTTAAGTGCAAGGTTGATAAAACTATAAAGGCATTTTAAGTGTAATTTTTAGCCCGTTTTATATTTAAAAAATTTGTAGAAATTACCTTGAAATAGGCTTTTTGCTGCAACGTCACATTTTAGGCTCATGTATGTCTGATTGAATTTTGCTCACAATACCACATATACCCTTATGCATGTGCTAAAATACATGCTTCCTAACTACTAGTTAATGCACGTGATTAGCACATGCATTTACTAAGGGTATTATGGCTAATGAGGGTATTTTTACGTCAACATGAGCCCAAAATATAACATTGCAATGTAAATAGGGATGCTAAACCGTATCCGTATCCGAGGAAATTTCCGTAACCATATCCGTTAGGATACGGATATGGTTAATCAAATCTATAACCGATAGGATATGGTTACGGATATAATGTTGTAGTGAAATATCCGTATCCGTATCCGAAATATCTGAATACATATTAGTCATACTCTTACGATAGTTTCGATTCTTAAATTATGAATTTGTGATTAATTTTGATGATCAAGATGTCTAATCTTAGCTTTTTAGTTATAATGAACATATTAACAACCTCTTTCGTATCACATGAACTATGTTTTTCTCAATACTATCTAGTTTTCTCATATCCTTTTTGTATCTGCATGCATATCGGTTTATATATCCGTATATATATCTGTAATCGTATCTGATTTTAGCGGATATGGATATGAATTTTCCTTACCAAGGTATATCTATATCCGTATCCGAAATTGGTAAGCGGATATGGATATGGTAAGCATCATATCCGAGCCGTATCCGGACCGAATGCACCCCTAAATGTAAAGCATATTTAAAGGTGGTTTCTACCAAATTTGTTTTTAATAAAAATGTGGTTTCATCAATTTGGTACAAATTAAATGTAAGGTGGTTGCATAAAAATCATACTCCCTTTAAAAGTACGAGTTCGGAAAAATATTTCTATAGCCAATATTACCCTTAGTTTTTTTTAATATTACATTGTTATGCTAATTTATTCTAATTATTCTATCTTCTTTGAATTGGTTACCAAATGATTTATTCTATTCATAATGAGACTTAACATGTTATTGGATAAAATAGATATGTTTCATATCATTCAAATCATTTTCTTCTTTCAGTTCATAGAGAAATCTAAAAACTATATGCTAGCCAGCACCTACAAGTTTTTGGACTTTATAAAAATATTCTTCAAGTTTTTTAAATTACAAAAACACCCCTATAAATTCAAAATTTTATTAAAACATATTGAAAATTATAAATTTTACTTATCTCAATTCATTGAGAAATCTAAAAAGTATATGCTAACTAGAAACTGAAAGTTTTTTTACTTTAGAGAAATATATTGAAAGTTTTAAAAATTATAAAAACACCCCTAAAATTCAAAATTGATAAAAAACACCTTGAAATTTCAAACCTATAAATATACTAAAAACCTATAAATAACACAAACAACTCCCAAATATTTATGGAATTTATAATACACACTCTAAACTTTTTATAAATTACGAAATAAAATCCTCAAAATTGTAAAATTTATAAAAAAAAACTTGATAATTTCTGACCAACAGTACATTAAAAATATAAGAATTATAAATATCTCCTACATAATTTATAATTTATAGAAACACCCTTAAATTTTTAAAAATTACAAACAAATATTTAAAATTTACAAAAAACACCCTAAAAATTTCAAATTCATTAGTAAATTGAAAGCATATGAATGATAAATAGTCTATAAACAATTTATAATCTGTAGAAAAGGCATACAAGTTTAAAAAATTACAAAAAATCCTTAAAATTCAAAATTTACAAAAAAAACATCATGAGAATTTCTAACCAATCGACACTAAAATGAAAATACAACATTACTAACAACCCCTAAAAATTAAAATTTTGTAAAAAATGTCACACCTTTTAAAAGTATTGGTTTAGAAAAAACTTTTCATGATAAATATTATCCATAACTTTTTTGAAAAGAACATAACTAATTAAAAATCTATTAAATTTGAAATTTAAAAAAAAAACACCCTTAAAGTATAGTACATTGCAAATTACCCCTCCAAAGTTTGAAAATTTTTAATAATTATTTTATAATTCCTTAATATTAATATAATGTTTAATAGTTTTGTGTATTTATAAATTACAAATTTTAGGGTGTTTTTTTACACTTTTTAAAACTTTTGAGGGTGTTTATTTTGTAGTTTTCTAAATTTTTATTGTGTTTTCTGTGTAATGCACATATACATCAAATAATAATGATATTAAAGAATAAGTCATTCTTAAGATTATTAAACCATAGTTAAGTATGTGCATCGCTATTCCTAGACAGTATAATTTATATATGCAAAAGTTTTCAGACAATCTATATAGTGGTTAACAAATTTGACTTTAATATATTATTTTTTACAAATTATATTTAAAGTGAACTCACCATATAATTTTGAATGTGGTCATCATAATTTTAATGCTTTTGATTGATTGACTATATACGTATATAGACCATAGATTACTTTACTTTCTCACATGAGCTAATATTTGATGCTTAATAATTTAAATTATTACTTTTAAATTTAATATAAAGAGGAGATCTAATAACATTTATTTATTTACCTATAGTATAATACAATCTCAATTCTAATTTTTTGCTAGAAATTTATTCCATAGTTACGCGTATCAAATTAGTAACTAAAATAATAATTATTTATGCTTAAATTAGGATGCTTGTAGTTGGTCACTCACTATGGAATTTTTATGAAGATATATATCTTACTTTCTATAGTTATCTGCACTGTCCATGTATATTTTATAAATTAGTTCTTAATTTGGCATATTAAATTATTTTTCCTTTATAGAAATTTCTTCCTTGACTTTTAGACTATGTAATCACTATATCACCATTCTAGCATATAAATGACCTCACTCTAAATAGGCTTCAAGCTAATGTTTGAGTTGCATTGAAGTATATACTATTGCTACCATGTGTATATATTTTTTAAGAAAATCATGTCAACACTTTTTAAATAGAAAAGAATATTCTAACCTCTGATATTATAAAAACTAAATATAACTAATTGAATGATTAGTAAAAGAGAACTTACATCTGAAAAATATGAATAATAAGATAAAGAGGAAAGATAATGACACTGCCAATAGTACTACAAATAGCAAACTACAATGTAAAGTTAACCTATTTTGTGGAGCCCAACTACTAGCTATAAGCATCGTGGTTTTCATATATATACTTTATATTTATTAAAAGTGTCATATAATCTTATATAATAAATTTGATTCATACTGAATAGTAATATCAATGTAATAATATCATTAATAGAAAAAATTCTTCATGAATCGATATGTTCTTTACGATATATAAGCTATACACTCCGAATTCTTGTGTCTTTTATAGAGCCAAAAAGTTTGAATACGAGCGTCTAACATATTGCTCTCACAACAGCAAAAATCACTTAGGAGATATGGATATTCCAGATGAGTTATGTAATCCTATATACAATACAATTGTCCTAGGCAAGTGAATTATAATAGTATTTTTTATTCACGTCGTTTGGGGTAAGATATGATAAGGACCTTGCATCAAAGAAAAAAAGAATTTTTTATATTTAGAGAACATGACAAAATATATCATAATCTCCCTGTTCTAATTATGTAAGAAAATAATTCTTCATAGTTTCAGTTTTACTTCTATGATATAGAGAATGAGCTATAAAATTGAATGAGAATGTTAGATAATATAAATATGAGTGAAACATAAACTAAAAGTTAACGTGGATATGAGTCAAACCACATCTAAGAGTTTAATGAACATATTGCAAGTAAATTCATATGCAAAATTCCTTTGCAAATTGAATGACCACCCATCTTTTGAAAACTTCAAGCTACTAATAAATAGAGATGTTATACTAGATTAATGTATTTATAACACATAAATAGTAGATCACGTGGTCACAGTTTAGGTTGAAGGAAGTAATGACAATATTTTATTTAAGAGAGTGATTATTGAGTTGATGGTCAATCCCACAAAAAACTTTATTTTTTTTTATTTTTATCAATTTAAATAATTATGATATTCAATCACATGTATTGCATGTGCATCTCAACTAGTGGAAAATAAAAAAGCGAAAAATAAATCGACTAATGGTCGATCGTGCCCCTATAAAACACGTTCTTCTAGCTGGCGAACAAAAACAAGTCAGACATCCTACTTGGTTCAATCATACTTAGGGTTCACATGCCCAACTTTAACAAATTCTCCTTTAACCTAAAACTAGCATAAATATTCTTCACCTAAATATAGAAATTTCCTCCACTCTTCTCTCTATTGAGTGTATCCGGGACAGTTTTATTTTTTTTAAATTTAATACTATCTCTCGTATTTCATGAATAAGAAACTTAATAATATAGTTCAAAATTATATAGCTATCACCACTTACGTAAATAACAACTATGGTGATCTATCTCAACTTCATCTCAAAGGCAAATTGAATGATATTAGATGTCTTCAATTTGCCGATGACACTCTCATCTTCTGCAAAGCTGATAGAAGCAATATATCCACTCTGAAGTCCATTCTCTATCTCTTTGAAGAGGTTTCGGGGCTGGGTATTAACTTCTTTAAATCCAACCTCTATTATAGTGGTAGAATTGCCAATCGGGGGCCACGTTTAGACAAATTTCTTAACTGCTCATTTGACACACCACTATTCATATTAGGATTCGGCTGAGATGTCATTGTAGTAGAGGCACACCTTATGATTAGGGTTCTGGATGCTAACATGGAGAGTAAAGTTGTAAATAAGAGTGGAGTCGTTTGTGAGGCCGAAGATGCTGGGAGGAGGGCAGGTTACATGGGCCCTTAGTGTTTTGGGCTTGTAGATGATCTGGATGATGAATACCATGATGCCGATGAAGATGAGAAATTTTGAGAAAAGAGCAGAAAATGTTAAATGGGCCGAATTTGGAATTGTTGCGGTTAGAATTGAGAAGAGAAAGGTAGAGGAAAAGCCGAAAAGGGAAAGGGGATGCTACTTGAGTTGAGTAGGCAAGCTTTGATTAGGGGTGGCAAATTATGACCCGACCCATCAACCCGACCCGACCCAACCCGTTTATAATGGTTATGGGTCGAATTATATGGGTCGGGTCATAAACGGGTAAACCCAAACTTACCCGTTTATTAGATGGGTAAATTAGGGTTGACCCGTGTAACCCGTTTAATTCTAAATGGGTTGCAGTCCCAGCCACCGCCCTCTCCTTCCCTCTCCCACCACCGCCTCTGTCGCCACAGCAGCCTCCGACTACGGTGACAGCGGCGACCCACGTGCCTTCGTGCTCAGCCTCAGATCCGAACCCATCGCTAATGAATGGAACTCAAGTCCTCGCCCTCTCCTTCATCGTCTCCCCCCGCCAAATCCTGCAGCATCCCGATCAAAATCGAGATAATCACCGACGTCGAGATGGCGTTTCTCGACGCCGTCCTTGCCTCGACTCGACCTCTGCTCTCCTCCTCCATTCTCCCTCCCTCTCCAATTTTTCCCTCTTTCCCTGCTCTCTCCCTTTGGCTCTGTCGTCGTCTCCCAGGCACGTGACTTCTCTCAGCTGCAGGTCGGGCTCTAGTTCGTTGGTGAAAGATATCGAGGATACTAACAAATCGATTCGGCCAAAGTCGCTTTTAGAGAGATTTAGGGCTCGGAGAGGGCTCATGGTCACCAACATCAAGAGCTCGGTAAACATTAGACTCAATTACCTTACTTTTTCAGTTTTTAACATTTTTTGGACAGAAATTTCCTTGGGCTCGTGCTGCCCCACCGCAGGAGCCACAGCAGGAGGTTAATGAGGTGAAATATGTTTGGTTTATGTTTGGGTTGCATAGTGATTTGTTGTGTTTGGATTTTGGGGGAGTAAACTGTAGATAGCTGTGGCTTCGACGACTATTGTGTTAGGTTTGTAGATGAATTGATGAGGATCAGTGGGAAGTTTAGTAGCTGGAGAATGTTATTGAGGTGAGATTCTTGGTGTGTCGTTCGGGTTATATGGGTCGGGTTGGGTAACCCTTTTAATAAACGGGTCAGGTCGGGTAACCCGTTTAATAAACGGGTTTGGTTAGGTCATATTTATATGGGTCGGATTAACTATGACCCAACCCGACCCGTTTGCCACCCTTAGCTTTGATTTGGTTTAACTTTCTGAAGGAATTAATGGTGGATTAACTAGGAATAAAAAATTACAAGGAGAATACTTTTCTTTGACTGTAACTCAAAGATAAAATATTACCAAAACCTACGTGTACTGTTGTAATGGATTATGCGTTTGATAGAGTCCTACATATTACCAAAACCTACGTGTACTGAAAATTACAAGGAGAATACTTTTCTTTGATTGAGTCCTACATATTTCTCTCTTGATACCGTTCATACTAGGAAGAATTTTCAAAGTATGAAAGACTTAATCTCACATTAAAAATAATAATTTTGGAATTAACTTAAAGTTTGTGTTAAATGAACTAAATCATAAAAACCAATGTTGCTTAATTATTTAGAATAAACGATCTAAGGACAATTATATATGAATATTGGACCAAAGAACTATCGATATTGGTTTCTCGCCTTAAATGGACGTCAAGTAACTATACTGATCAGTGATTATCTTATAGAGTTTTATATTATAAATAAGACGAATTATCTAAAATCTTTGAGACTCCACAACTCGACTTGTGTTCTTCTCTTGGTCTAAAAAGAAAATTTTGAACTAGGCATTTAAAAAAAGTATTGGAAATAAATTCTATATCACTACGTGTACATAGGAAAACAAAAGTTAATACTTAAGGAAAATAAATATGTTCTTAAGGTGACTAAGTCCAGCTCGATGTAAAAGTCAATTCTATCTAAACTGAAAATACTGTTAGAGAATTTTAGTTTCCCCGCCTACTACGATTTGCGCAACTTGAAAACCAACCCACAATCAATAAGATAGAAAATAACTGTAACCAAGAAGAAATAACACCGAAGTTTATGTGGTTCGGTCAACCAACTTTGACCTACGTCCACGGGCAACAATACGAGAAATCCACTATGTATGTTTATGTGGTTCGGTCAACCAACTTTGACCTACGTCCACGGGCAACAATACGAGAAATCCACTATGTATCAGGGAGAACTACAAGAGGAACCACTCGAGAAATCCACTATGTATCAGGGAGAACTACAAGAGGAACCACTCAACTCTCGTCTCTCAATCTCTCAATCTCATATACATAATCAACTCTCATATTATCTCCAAAGCCCTCTCCTTGCAATCTTTTGAATAGACAAAAGACTGCAAAACCCTCTCCCAATGATGTAATCTTTTACACGGATAAAGACTACGAAACTCTCGCCTCTCGTACAATATTCTTAAATCAGGCTACGCCCTCTGATAACCCTAAATTACAATAATATTGGCTCTCTCTCCTATGCTTGATTTTTCCTTCAACAATAGAAGAATACATATAGGGAAGTCAAAACTCTATCTCTAGCTTAACTTCCTAATTAGAATAGGTTTCAAACTCCTAATTATGATGTGACCCAGTCTCTTAATCATGATAGATCTCTAACTCTATCTAATTCTCATGAAGTTATACAAAGAATCAAAGACACAATCCTAACAATCTTCACCTTGGATTTGATTTCCAAACTCTATTGAAGATATATCATTACTGTCTTGAAATTTTTCCTCTCCTACTAGCGTCTTCTATTCTTTTACACTTCAAATTGAAGCACTTGCACTCCAACTAGGACGCCCCATGACCCTCTCTATTATTTGTTTCGTCGTAGCGCCTCCACCTCTCTTGTGTACACCAAGAGATCTTCATCACCTCTAACATCAGAAGCAAATCAATCATGCTTGTCCTCTCAACTTGAGCCTGACAATAGTCTCCCCCTGCTTGTTGTCCTTGTGCTCCACCTACATCGCTCGTCTCAAACTATATCAGTGCACCTCTCCTACTCCACACTACGAGCCGGATGCCTCCATCACTTGGCTTGGACTAGATATGAGCGCTCATTGTCTTCAAGTCCAATGCTACCATCTCTATCAACATGTGTGTCACTTATTCGTGCCTGCTTGCAAGCTTCACCTAATCTGACAGTGTCCTCCTCGAGTCTACACACCAACCAACTCTTGCTCCCGCGATGACTCTGAATAATTATATGCTGACAACTCTACTGCTAGAATCATATCTGATTCTCTACACCAGTCTTATCCGTCGTATATTCGTTTATCCTATCTGCTATCAAATCTGTCTCATCATCACCATCAGAACTTTTTAGCACTTTCTGACCAATCTGAACAAAATCTAAAAAATCAAACCCTCTTATCACGTTCAGAGCACTCCAAAACCTGGGAATCAACTCCTGGATTGTCGAAATCTGCCTCCAAACCCTTGATCTGAAGACAAATTAATCTATACCGTCATATTTGACTTAACAGTTTGTGTAGGTTGCCTAAAAATCATCAGATAGCTTATACCCATCAAACATAAATGATGAAAGTTACAATCTGACGACTTCCACATCAGCATTTCAACAAAGAAAGTTACAAGTAGACGATTTTCACGACAATCGATGAAATCTCTAATTCAATAGCCTTTACAATCAACAGTGAGAGTTACAATCTGACGACTCCCACATTTCAGAAAGCTAAAGCAAAGATTATAAAATGATGATCCTTGCGACGCTCTGTCAGAAGAGATTACAAGTCAACAATCTCTTCAGTCCAAAACATAGAACTCACTTCGTTCAAACGCTGCGTTCAAAACATAAACTCCAATTCAGCTGCTAACGCAGCGTCCAAACGCTGCGTTCAAATGCAAGGTTCACGACCAGCAACGCAAGACCTGTGTTTGACCTATTTAAACGTGATCTTAACAGCTCCAGAAGCCGTTGTTCACCGACGATCTGGGGGAGTGGTTTACGTGGGTTGTTACATCCAACTAATGGGACAACTAAACCCCCGTTTAGAAGCAGATTAAGAGGATGGTTACACCCCCTAATCCCCCAATAAAATCTCAATAAACTCAACTGAGTTAAAGGGATGTTGGATTGGCTGGCTTTTGGGGAGGAGGACCTTTTGGTGATTTAGAGATCAGATCTTCGGTTGAATCTAAAGAGGAGAGGTCGGATTTTTGATCACCTGAAGGAGATCTTCAGTCAGTTCAGATTGTGGAGAATCAGAGGTATTTTTCAGCAACAGAGGATTTTGGCACTTGGCTATTAACCAATTTTTCAGATCAAACAATTCTTTGCACAGAGTTTGAACTCATTCTAAGTTCTTAAAACTTGTTAAGAGTTCCTTCAATCGTTCCAGTAAAGGGAGACGTACGGATCGTCAGTGGAAAGCAAACTCGACGCGAGCATTCGAGTGAAGCATTTCATCGCTACTGTGAAGAACCCAGAATTAAACAAAGAGGAGAATTTACATCAATTCTCTTCTCTTTTGTAATCGGGAATTCAAATTGTAATCGAGATTAAGAGAGTTGTAAACATTCTTTTTCTAAGTAGTTAGAGGGAATAAAATCAAATTCAATTCTTTTAATTTTCTTATTAAAAATTTTCCACGAAATAGTTTGTAAGAAAATCCTCACCCACGTGAACAATGTTCCCGCTACCACTATAGTATTTCCTGCTACAGTACTTTTTCCCCCTCTTCTTGTAACACCACCGACTTTTCTTTTATACGACGTCTATCTTGCGAACACGCTTCCGGATCCATCTTCATTGCTCTGATACCACTTATTGGGGAATTTTAGTCTCCCCGCCTACTACGATTTGCACAACTTGGAAGCTAACCCACAATGAATAAGATACAAAATAACCGCAATCAAGAAAAAATAACACTAAAATTTACGTGGTTTGGTCGACCAACTTTGACCTACATTCACGGGCAACAATACGAGAAATCCACTATGTATCAGAGAGAACTATAAGAGGAACCACTCAACTCTCGTCTCAATCTCTCAACCTCACATACATAATCAACTCTCATATTATCTCCAAAACCCTCTCCTTACAATTTTTTGAATGGACGAAGACTGTGAAACCCTCTCCCAATAATGTAATCATTTGTACGGATAAAGACTATGAAATTCTCGTCTCTCGCATAATATTCTTAAAGCAGGCTACGCCCTCTGGTAACCCTAGATTACAAGAATATTAGCTCTCTCTCTCATCTGCTTGATTTTTTTCTCTAACAATAGAAGAATATATATAGGGAAATTAAAACTCTATCTCTAGCCTAACTTCCTAATTAGAATAGGTTTCAAAAACCTAATCATGATGAGACTCAGTCTCCTAATCATGATAGATCTCTAACCATATATAATTCTCATGAAGTTATACAAAGAATCAAAGACACAATCCTAACAAATATCAATATGATCACCAAGGATTTTTTTTTCCCTCCCTCCCCATCATCACCAAAAAAATATGTCACATTATAGTATCAACCAACCCAAGCAATGGAAGTCAAAACCATTTAATTATACAAACACTACTTTCACGGAATTACACTCCGATCACACATATCAAGTATGGAGAAAAGTAATATGAGGAGAACAAGGGGGAAAGAAAAGGGGTTTTACCTGAAAATCACTTTTAATTTGTATCAAGGAAAATTTGCTTCAAGGCCCCAAAATTCAAGTTTTAATGTGTCCCAGCCCCTCACAATTTTTTAATGTGATGCAGCCCTTTTTTTTAAAAAAAAAACTATGTTCAGGGCCTTCCATCAAGATTCTAGTTTATGATTAGACATGCCAGCTCATGATTAGACATGCCAGCTCCTAAAATCCTAATTTTACAATTTCTCATTCTCATGCCAGCTCATGCCAGCTCATCCCAGCTTATGTTAACTATTATAGATAACATGTTAACTGTTATAGATAACATGTTAACTATTATAAATAACATGTTAACTATTATAATTTCATAAATATGTTTTGAGCTCAATGTGTGAACTGTAATAGTTAACATATTACCTATAATAGTTAACATGTTATCTATAATAGTTAACATGAGACGCAAAGTTCCTCGGGACGACGCCACCGACGGAATGGGGGAGGGAGGTAGAGGAGTGGGGCCAGAGGAGGAGGAAGGAGGTGTAGGGGGAGGTGCAACGGGGGAGGGAGGTGGGGAGGAAGGCGGAGCTAGGGAGGGAGGCGGGGGAGGGGGCTGAGGGGGACTGGAGGAGGTGTAGGGAGGTGTAGGGGAGAGAGTAAAATCTGGATTTTGGATGGGGTTGCATTAGAACTTGGGGAGAGGGGCTTGTACATAATTTTTTCAAATTATAGGGGTTGTAGCACATTGGGAGAAGTTGGGGGGCTGGAGTACATTGAAACTTAAATTTTGGGGCATTGAAGCAATTTTTCCTTGTATCAAATAGACAGAAATTACCTTTTATAGGCTAAATTGCACTTAAATGCCAAATAGTTTCACGAGCCTTGCTCTTAACTGACCTACATTTCAAACTTAGAAAAAATGCAGCAAAGTATTTATATATTACAGATAAATGCTCTAAAGTTAAAAGAATCAAGTTTTTCTGCATATCGAAGAATGCCATATAACAGAGGATATTAAAGTGTAACTTTTAGAAATTTCAATGTATTTAAATAATATCATTTATAAATTAAAAATTTTTATATGCAATATTATGTAAATAAGAGAGCTCCAAAGTTTAACAATTTGAAACGTTGGAGCATTTGTCTATAATATTTAAATATTTTGAGAACATTTATTTTCTTAGTTTAAAAATAAATGTCACTTAACTACAAGATCGATAAAACTATGAAGGCATTTTAAGTGCAATTTTGTAGAAAATAGCAAGGATTTGAGAAAATCATGCAAAAACACGAGTATAGGAAATCCCTGGGGTCGGTCGACCGACGGCATAGGCCCGGTCGACCGACAGCTTGTTTGATTACAGGGTCTGAAACCCTGTTCTGGTCGGTCGACCGAACAAGTTTTATCGGTCGACCGAAAATGTGGTCGGTCGACCAAACGAGTTTAATCAGTCGACCGAAAATATGCACATTATAGGAACTTGGAAATCTCTCTCTGGTCGGTCGACCGGTCACATGTGTTCGGTCGACCGTAAAGCGAATATGGGCTGAATTTATTTTTCTGGTTGGTTTTGGATTGAGTGTTTTATATAAATACAAACACGATTTTAAGGTTTCAAAAGGAGAGAATTAGCATTATTTTGAATACTTTGAGAGGGAGATATTGTGAGGGAGTTAAGAGCTTTGGTTAGGGTTTTATTTGAGTGATTTTATGAGTTGTAACCCATTATATTTCTCCTCTATATAGTGAAATCTCCTTATACTCTCTCTGTGGACGTAGACAATTGCTGAACCATATAAAATCTCTGTGTTTGGTTTGATTTATGTCATATTTTAGTGAATTGCACTCGTATTTGGTTTTTGGTTCTCTTCTCTTATCGCTTACGGACTCGTTTGGTTGTCGAGCATGCTTCCGCGCTGCACGTAACAATTGGTATCAAAGCTCTAGGATTTCAAATCCAGGGTTTTGCATTGGGTGGAGGAAGATTCATTATTTGAATCTTGGTTCTTGGAGTTTTAGACTTTGGTAGAGATTGCGTTGCGGAGTTGCCGTTAGGATATCGCTTTCATTGTGTGGTTAGGAGATTGTGTTGGAATCATATCTATGGTTCAATTGGGTAATTTCTCAATTCTATCAAAGTTTGAATCTTTCTTTACAATTTAGAGTTTGTAAGCATGGGAGAAAAAGTTAGTGAAAGCGACAAGACGATGATGAGTATAGTTCAGGTTGGACTTCAAAATACTAAGATTAGTGTAGTGAAGTATGACAGTAAGATCAATTTTGGTTTATAGATGAGCGACATACAGGATGCTCTCAATGCTTAAAATTTAGAAGAGACCATCATAGTCCATGAGAAGCCACCGAAATACGATGAGGCGTTATGGGACAAGATGAATAGGAACGCTTGTGGGGTGATCAGGTCTTGTTTGGAATAAGAGCTGAAATACGATGTGATTGGGATGACTTCTACGATAAAGATGTGGGAGATTCTTAATAACAAGTACATTACCAAGAGTGTTGAGAATCGGTTGCACTTACTGCGGAGATTATTCAGATTCCAAATGTCCAGGGGCACCTCACTTGCGACTCATGTGCACAACTATACAAAGTTGTTGTCGGACTTGGCAAACATGGATGAGAAGATAACGGACGAGTACAAGGCAATTATTTTATTGGACTCCTTACCCGATGAGAAGTATGATATATTGTAGGATCTGAAATAGATACACTTGAACACTAGAGGGGGGGGTGAATAGTGTTCTTTTAAAATTAATGCAAAGTATATTATAAACTGCAAAGAAAAATGGCAATCTCAGAAATTCACAATCACAAACACAAGGATTTTATACTGGTTCCACCAATCCGGTGTACATCCAGTCCCCAAGCAAATCCCGCTTGAGAGTTTTCACTATGATTTTGAATAAACTTACAAAATCAAACGCAAACCTGACCAATTTGCAAGTCCCTGCAAATTGCAACACCAATTGACAAACACCTTGCCAATTTGAACACCAATCTCTAAACCAAGAGATTAACCCTCTCACACCCGAGAGAAAACCTTGTTGAAGTAAGAACACAATTGATCCTATAAGCCTTGAATGTGTAGTGAAGTGCAGCAGTGGCTTAGGATTCTTTTAACCTCTGTAAATTGCCTAAATGATATGTATTTGATGAATGTTTAGAGGCAATTTCAGACAACTTCTCTTTTTCACAAAATCTGAATGTTTTTCACTTGAAAAATTGCACAAAGATCAAAGCTTATGGGTATGTAAGTCTCTGCAATTTTTCTGAACAAATAACCTATTTATAGACCTTGAAAAGATAATTTTTTAAACTTTAAAAACGGCTATAAACTGTCAGATATTCAAAAATTAAAAACTGGAAAAAAAACTGTATCTGTAGTCGACTACTGTTGACATTAGTCGACTACACTGAGTTCAAACAGACTCTGTGTTTTCGGAAAATTTTCTCAGTAGTCGACTACAAAGCCCATTAGTCGACTACACTGTATTTTGACAGAAACTGATAAATTGAAATTTGAGTTCAGTAGTCGACTATAATCACTATTAGTCGACTATACTGTAAATTGACAGAAACATGTATTTGAGTTTTATACATGAGTATTCGACTACTATTCTAATTAGTCAACTACTAAGATAAAAAATTGTGCTATAATGAGTTTTTATAATCAAGTTTTAACTATAATTCTAATGGTTAACATAGGGGATTTCTATAGTTAACCAACACACTAAGCCTGTGTTAGTGTGTTCTAAAATTGTGTGTGTGTGTGTGCGTGTGTGTGATCAAGGCTTGTACAATTATTCTAAGTAAAGAAAATGTAAAATACATTATCTCTTTTGTTCTTCATTTTCTTCACTTCAAAATGCCTTAAAATCAACTTGCACTTGTACATATTCTGATATTGAAATCTGCATATAAAAGTTAGTGCACACACTGTATAAATTGTTATCATCAAAACACTATCATGGAGATATGATATTCAACATTCTCCCCCTTTTTGATGATAACAAAATAATTTATGTATCAAATTAAAACTTAAAATAATCATACTTACTCCCCCTGCATATATGCAAATTTTAGTTTATAACATACATAACTAAACTATAACAGTACATTACATAACAAAACATAACTATTTCTCCCCCTTTGTTATCAACAAAAAGATGAAGCTAAACATAACATTATTTCTTCAACATGAGCTAAAACTTCAAACAAATCATCCAGGTTATGAACATAGTCCGTAACTTCACCCATCCAAATAGGTAGGCAAGGACTTGCCATAAAGATCAAAAGTTCCACAATGTTCATCACCATGATCTGTTTAAAATATGTAGCACATGCATTATCTAACCAAACATTATCATAGATAATAAAAACACATAATTAACATAAGTGACATAGTAGCAACATAAGAAACATATTACATAAGTCCTAACAACACATAATCATATAGTTTTTGAAACTTAAACATAATAACATAATTGTTTTGACAATTAACATAAAAATATCTTAAGTTGCTGGAGGAGGTTGATGTCCTTGAAAATACGTATTAAGCTTTGTGTCCAAGTATTCAAACTTCTTGATTAGCTCTTCTTGATTACTAATGATGTATGAATTCTGTGCATATAGAGCTCTTTGACCAGTTTCAAGTTCAAGGATACGTGCACTCAAAGTGTTGTATTGCACGTCTGAAAAGCATGAGGGTTCTTTAGGAAATGGTGGTGGTTGACTTGAAGAGGCTCCTGCTTGAGTTGAGGATTGTGGAAATTCTTCTTGATGAGGTTCAGGTTCATTTTGAGCAGGTTCATTTTGAGGAATATGTTCTTGAATTTCAAAGTTTGTCAATTTCATCCTAGTTAGGGCATTTGAATCAAAAAATTCAATTGAACGGACAACAGAATTTTCAGATTGGAGATCGACATGGAATTTATCAAAGATTTTAGTTAGGAATGCACCATAAGGAAGAAATCCTCTTGGAATAGTCAGAAGATTGTCAAAGTAAACTTCAGCCCAATTAACTTGAATATTTCCCATTATAGCATATAGAGCTTTTGCTAAATCTAGGGAAATAAATTGATAAGGAATATTGAAGATTTTTCCAATTGACTTTGTAGTTAAGTCAATCTCTATTCCTTTAACAAGAGTTTTGATTTTTTTCAGAACCACCAATAGTTCCCACACGTTCTATATTAGTATAGAACAGTTGCACAAGAAATGGATATGTGGGTTTTTTATTTTCAGCAGAGAACAGTTCAAGCAATCCCACATTTTCAAAATATGAACTAAAATTCCAGGGAATAAAATCATCAAATTTCACAAATCGTCCTGGAAGAACTTCAAAAGATGATAATTTGTTAAATTCTTCTAATAAATCAGGACTTTTTAAATATATGATGATTTCATCATTGATAGAGGTATGGGTTTGCTTAGCTTTCTTAGATCTAGACATGATTAGATAGATAAATAACAGAAAATGTAAAGATCAAGTTTAGAAGTAATATCCCAACTGTAGAAACCCTAGATTAGTCGACTATAGGTTGGATTAGTCGACTACAGAGCCTGAATGCTTGACAGATATGAAAGATTTGAAGAAATTGATGAAGAAAAATTGAGAAAAGAGAAATGCCCTAACCTGGAATCGATGACTCTGAAGTGGGAAGATGGGGTTTCGGTTTGGTGTAGTTAGAGGGTAGTTTTTGCTTTTTACTTAATCTTTTAAGAAAGAAAACAATGTATGGTTCAGATTAGATAGTAAATTGAATGTAGGGTTAAGATTTAATCTTAAATGTATGGTTAGGATTGATGTAGTTGAAAAAGAATGGTTGAGATGAATTTTACTTAAGTGAAACAGGTATGGGTATTGGGTATTGGGTTTAAATCTAAGAAAAAAATCCACTTGGCTTAAAACTGTAAAACTGAAAGTTCAGAATCAGTAGTCGACTAATAGTGAGAGTAGTCGACTACACTGTGAACGACAGAAAGATAAGTTTCAGTTTTTAATTCAGAGTAGTCAACTAATCTGTATTGTAGTCGACTACACTATAAACAACAGAAAGTGTATTTTAAGATTTTACATTGAGTAGTCGACTATAAAGGTAAGTAGTCGACTATACTGTAATTTTTTAGAAAAAAATTGTTTGTGAGACTTGTGCATGTAGTCGACTATAAGTCACATTAGTCGACTATTTAGGGTATAAATTTATATATGTTTGTTTTATAAATTAATTTAAATCTTCAATTGAACATATACCTAATTCTCTTCTTAATTTAACATAAATTTCTTCTTTTAGGGGTTTTGTTAATATATCTGCTATTTGATTATCTGTTGGTATAAATTCTAGTGAAATGTCACCTTTAAGTACATGATCACGTAAAAAATGATGTCTAATATCAATGTGTTTTGTACGTGAGTGTTGAATAGGATTTTTAGATAAATTGATTGCACTAGAAATCACACATAATAGATGATATGGGACAATTTATGCCATAATCAGTTAAAGTTTGTTTCATCCATAATATTTGTGCACATGCAAGACTTGCAGCAATATATTCAGCTTCAGTTGTTGATAATGATACTGAATTTTGTTTCTTACTAAACCAAGATACAAGTGAATGTCCTAAGAAATAACATGTTCCACTTGTACTTTTTCTATCAGATTTACATCCGGCAAAATCAGCATCACTATATGATATTAAATCAAAAGAACTATGTTTTGGATAAAATAAACCATAATTTGTAGTATCTTTAATATATCTAAATATTCTTTTTACTGCTTTAAGATGTGAATCTTTAGGATTAGATTGAAATCTTGCACATAAACATACACTAAACATAATATCAGGTCTATTAGCAGTAATGTAAAGAAGTGATCCAATCATACCTCGATGGAGCTTTTGATCAATATTCTTACCATTTTCATCTTTGTCAAGAGATGTAGTGGTGCTCATAAGTGTTGGTTTACTTGTTGAATTTTCCAATCTGAATCGTTTGAGTAAATCTTTTGCGTACTTGCTTTGATTGATGAATATGCCTTCTTTCAATTGTTTAATTTGAAGTCCAAGGAAGAAATTTAGTTCACCCATGTGACTCATTTCAAATTCATCTTGCATAATCTTAGCAAATTCTTGACAAAGATTGTTGTTAGTAGAAACAAAAATAATATCATCTACATATATTTGAATTAATAAAATATCTTTATTTATTTTCTTAATAAATAATGTTGAATCAACTTTTCTAATTTCAAAACCTGTAGATAAAAGAAACTTCTTTAATCTATCATACCAAGCACGAGGTGCTTGTTTAAGACCATATAATGCTTTCTTAAGTTTAAAAACATGATTTGGAAAACTTTCATGTTCAAAACCTGGAGGTTGTTCTACAAAAACTTCTTCTTTTATAAAACCATTTAGAAAAGCACTTTTAACATCCATTTGAAATAATTTAAAATTCATAAAACATGCAAATGCAAGTAAAATCCTAATTGATTCTAATCGTGCAACAGGTGCATAAGTTTCATCATAATCAATTCCTTCTTCTTGATTATAACCTTGAGCAACTAATCTAGCTTTTTTTCTAACAACTTGACCAAATTCATCTAATTTGTTTCTAAAAATCCATTTTGTTCCAATAATGGATTTATTTTGTGGTCTAGGTATAAGATCCCAAACATTATTTCTAGTAAATTGATTAAGTTCATCTTGCATAGCAATTATCCATGAATCATCAAGAATTGCTTCTTTAATGTTTTTAGGTTCAATAGTTGAAATAAAAGCAGTATGTGCAATCAAATTAAAATGAGATCTAGTAGTTACTTTGTCAGAAATATTTCCTATAACTAAATCATGTGGATGATTTTTAACTTCTACAAAATCTTTAGGTAAATCATTTTGTAGATTATCATCTTTTGTAATATCTATCATAGGAGTATCATGTATAGTATCAATTACATCATCATCATTATTTAATATAATAGGTATTTTTGAAAAAATTTCATCAAAAGAAACATGTAAAGATTCTTCAATAACTTGTGTTCTTTTGTTATAAATTCTATATGCTTTACTGTGATTAGAATATCCAACAAAAATTCCTTCATCGGATTTTGAATCAAATTTATCTAAGTTATCCTTTGTATTTAAGATAAAACATTTACAACCAAAAACTTTAAAGTAAGATACTTTAGGAATTTTGTTATAAAATAATTCATAAGATGTTTTCTTTAAAATAGGTCTTAATAAAACTCTATTTAATACATAACAAGCTGTTGATACAGCTTCTGCCCAAAAATATTTAGGTAAATTACTATCACATAACATGGTTCTAGCACATTCTTGTAAGGTTCTATTTTTCCTTTCTACAACTCCATTTTGTGGAGCAGCTCGAGGAAAAGAGAATGTGTGTGATATACCATGTTGATCACAATAATTTGCAAATAATTCATTTTCAAATTCACCTCCATGATCACTACGTATAGAGATAATAGAAGTTGATTTTTGATTTTGAATTTTCTTGCAAAATATAGAAAACTCATTAAAAGCATCATTTTTATGTTTAAGAAAAATTACCCATGTGAATCTAGAATAATCATCAACAAGAACAAATGCATATCTACTTCCATTTAAAGATGCTACTCTAGATGGACCAAAAAGATCTATATGAATTAATTCTAATGGTCTATTTGTAGATATTACATTTTTAGATTTGAAAGAAGATTTGTGCATTTTTCCTTGTTGACATGCATCACAAAAATTATTCTTAAAGGACATTTTAGGCAAACCATTTACAGAATCATTTTTAGAAATCTTAGACATATGTTTAAAGTTAACATGTCCAAAACGTTTATGCCATAAAATAGAATCATTAGATGATGCAATAAGACAATGTTCATTTGAAATATTATTCATAGATAACACATATATGTTATTTTTTCTATAACCTTTAAAAATAATGGTTATTAAATCAATATCATAAATTAAGCATGATTCTTTTTCAAAAACAATTTTATAACCTTTATCACAAAGTTGACTAATACTTAGTAAATTATGTTTAAGACCATCAACTAATAGAACATTATCAATGATAGGTTTGTTTGGATTACCGACGGATCCAATACCGATGATTTTTCCTTTGTTGTTATCTCTAAAAGTAACGGTACCTCCATTCTTGTTTTGAAAAGATAACAACAATTGTATGTTTCCAGTCATATGTTTGGAGCATCCACTATCCAAAATCCACCTATCTTTCTTGGGTACCTGAAATAATAAATATTTACATTTTGATACCCATACTATGTTAGGTCCTTTAAATTAGCCTTTAGGAAACCAAACTCATGAAGAGTTTGATTTGCCTAAATAGTTAGGTGATAAACAAATATTTTTAATAAAATCAGAAATATAAAAATTCTTATGTAAAGAAGATAATTCTTTTGGAACCCAAATAGAAAAGAATTTTGATTTCTTTTTACACAAATTTTCAGTTTTATAATCATACAAATCACAAGAAGGTTTTACAAATATTGTATTCTTTGATTTGTTTTTATTAATTATAATCATGCAAATCACAAGAAGGTTTTACAAATATTGTATTCTTTGATTTGTTTTTATTAATTTGAAAACCTAATACTTTTGTCTTTTGTGATTCTCTTTAAAAAGAAAGAATATTATTAAGATTTTCTTTTCCTTTATTAAATTTGCTTACATTTAAAGATATATCTTCATATCTTGATTTAAAAGAAGAAATATCTTTATCTAAACTATTAATTCGAATATTTAAATCATTACATTCTGATTTTAAATATTTATTTTCATTAGATAAACATTCATTTTCTTTAAGTAAAGAAAAATTTTCTTCTTTCAATTCAATTATTTGAGAATTAGAAAAAGTAGAGGAATTTAAATCAGAAATTTCTTCAAGTAATCTTTTATTTTCACCTTTAAGAAAATTATGTGATGTCTTTAATCTCACAAAAGTTTCATATAATTCATTGAAAGCATCTAAAAGTTCTTCATTGTCACTTACTTCATCTTGTGCCATAAAACACATGTGAGCACTTTCCTTTTCTTCAATTTCTTCATCTGAGGATGATTCATCACTATCATCCCAAGTGACCGCCATTGCTTTCCTCTTCTTGTTATTTTGAATATTGTTGAAGTTGTTGAAATAACTTGATTTTTGTTTATTCTTCAACATTGGACAATCTTTCTTCATATGCCCTGGTTTATTACACTTAAAACAAAGAGGGTTAGTTGAATTTGAATTCTTAAATTTAAAATTACCTCTTTTGATGAATTTTCGAAATTTTCGTGCAAACATGCCCATTTCTTCATCATCATCATCTGAATCTTCTTTATCGGAAGTAGTGTTGATTGCAAGAACTTTCTTGTTCTTTGATTCTTCATCATTCTTTCTATCTTCAATTTGAACTTCATATGCCATAAGATTACCAATAAGATTTTCAACCGTAAGAGTTGACAAATCATTGGCTTCTTCAATAGCGGTAACTTTCTTTTCCCATTGTGGAGTAAGTGATCGAAGAATTTTTCTTATCATCTCTACTTGTGTATATGTTTTTCCAAGACCAATGAGAGAATTTGTGATGTCGGTGAATCTTGTGAACATTTCTCCAATAGTCTCATTTTCCTTCATCTTGAATAATTCAAATCTGTGCACAAGAACAGAAATTTTAGATTCTTTAACTTTATTTGTACCTTCATGAGTTACCTCAAGTGTATGCCAAATATCGTATGCAGATGTGGCCGTTGACACCCTATTGAACTCATTCTTGTCAAGTGCACAAAATAAGGCATTCATTGCTTTAGAATCCAAATTTGCATTGTTCCTTTGAGATGTAGTCCATTCCGCGAAAGGAGTGGTTGGCTTCTCATATTTCGTTTCCACGATGTTCCAAAGTTCGTAGCCAATTGATTGAAGGTAAATCTTCATTCGACACTTCCAATAGTTGTAGTTCAAACCATCAAACATTGGAGGACGATTTGTAGAGTGACCTTCCTTGAATTGTGATGTATTTGATGATGCCATCTTTCACCTTTCTCTGATACCAAATGTAGGATCTGAAATATATACACTTGAACACTAGAGGGGGGGGGGTGAATAGTGTGTTCTAAAATTGTGTGTGTGTGCGTGTGTGTGATCAAGGCTTGTACAATTATTCTAAGTAAAGAAAATGTAAAATACATTATCTCTTTTGTTCTTCATTTTCTTCACTTAAAAATACCTTAAAATCAACTTGCACTTGTACATATTCTGATATTGAAATCTGCATATAAAAGTTAGTGCACACACTGTATAAATTGTTATCATCAAAACACTATCATGGAGATATGATATTCAACATTCTCCCCCTTTTTGATGATAACAAAATAATTTATGTATCAAATTAAAACTTAAAATAATCATACTTACTCCCCCCTGCATATAATACTTACTCCCCCTGCATATATGCAAATTTTAGTTTATAACATACATAACTAAACTATAACAGTACATAACAAAACATAACTATTTATAATTAACCAACACACTAAGCCTGTGTTAAACATAACTATTTGTTGAATGATAGATATTTCATCACCTACAGTGAAGTGACTAATCCATTGACGAATTACGATTTGAGGAGGAAGGACAAAGAGACTTCCCGAGCTAGCACTTCAGGAGTGGCCTTGTCGATGAGAGAAAGAAGTCCATATCCAATAGGTGGTAATAGAGGCAGGTCAAAGTCAAGAGGCCACCACTAATTAGCGAAGAACCAATGTGTGTTCTGCAAAGAACAAGGACATTAGAAGAGAGATTACCCGAAGCTCAAAGAGAAGGAAAATAGCAAGAAGAAGGGCCCGAATGCCAATGAGGTGAACGTCGCTAGAGGCGATGATTCTGATGATTCATGTTTTTTTCTATTGATTACTCTAGAGTTGAACCATGTGGATGCATCTGATTCGATGCTAGATTCTAGTGCTACTTATCATGTGACTCCCCGGCGAGATTGGTTTGCATCGTTTGAGAGACTCAATGGGGGTGTAATAGTTATGGAAAATGATCAATCCTATAGTATTTGTTGGATAGGTACCGTCAGGATCCGGATGCACGTTAGAGTTGTTCATGACTCAGTTGAAGAACAATCTTATTTCCGTTGGAGCTTTGGAGGCAAAGGTGTTGGCCTTCTTGTTTTGATGATATTTAACAAACAATTTACCACTAATATTGTTTGTCTAGTATTTGTATTTTCTTATTTATTATAGACAAACAACGTTGTTGGAGGATAGATGGAATCGAGCCTTAACGATCATATCAAATGGAGGTTGGCGGAATTATGGAGTGAAGCAACGTCAATTCAAGTTAAAGATCCAATTACAAGCTTCTTCCGCAAAGTTTACTAAGTTATGCTCATTGAAGACCTTCATCAAGCTTGGGTATATTTAGTATAGGTTTATATTATGTGTGTTTAATACTCTAAGCTCAATATCATATACACACACAATATTGGATTTTCTCACAAAATGAGCTATTTTGAGAAAACTTTGTGATATTATTTTATTGACCATGTTTACTTTATATTCATGTGTTATAATGTTTATGAAGACATTTCATAAAGTTTTAATATGCGTTTAAACTCTTTTTGTCAAAAACATGTTCTTAACAAATTCATATTCATGCATGTTTTTACAAAATAATGAGTTTTCACAATTGAGAAATGAAAATTAAAAATTTATTTTTGTAACATGTTTATTTTCATGTTTATAAATATTTTACAAAGTTTCATCAAGTTTGGCATTGATTTGTTATGTTTAATGGAATTTACAAAATCATGTTTTTGTTCGTGCACATGTTCGTGCATATTTTACAAAACAGATGAGTTTTCATAAATGGGAAGTGATATTCAAGAAATTCTTTTGTTGACATGTTTATATACATGTTTAGAAACTTTCCTCAAAATTTTACTATTTTTGGAGTTGATTTACTATGCCCAATTGATTTTACAAAATCGTGTATGTCAGCAGATTTTCAGAAACTGTATTTCTGTGTTCAAACAGTGTATGTCAGCAGATTTTCAGAAACTGTATTTCTGTGTTCAAACATTTATTTCTCTCAACTGGGAAATTGTTTTTTACAAATTCTTTCTCTAACATGTTCTTATACATGTCTAGAACATTTCCTTAAAATTTTATAATTTTTGGACTTGATTTACAATTTTTAATTAATTTTACAGAGCTGCATATATAGTGCTACAATACCAGCGGTCGACCGCGCTACAGTGCGGTCGATCGACGAACTCTCTGGAAAACTCCTCCGTTTCTGACATTGTTCGCGGTCGATCGCGATTTTCCTCGGTCGACCGCCGTAGTTCCAACGGCTATTTTTAGAGCCGTTGCAGAATGGTTTTTTTGGTCTTTTTCTTGGCTTTCTCTTACCTTTGGGGTTTCATATAAATACCCCCTTACCTCAGTTTTTACAGACACACAAGAAATGTTTTAAAGAGTTTTGAAAAAGAGTTTAAGCTTGTTTTAAGCTTGTTTAAGGGTTTGGTTTAAAGCTGTTTTGGTTTTCACAAGTGGAGGAGATTATCTTCTTATTTAGGCTTCAATCTCCATCTCTTCATCTTGTCATCTATTGAGAAGTTTTCTAAACTCTACTCTGGCTTTTATTTATAATTATTTGTTGATTATCATTTCTATTAAAGCTAGTTTTATATTGAGTTTAGATTTGATTTTATCTCATTGTTACACACACCCACTTGAGCTTATTGTATTTACATTCATAATATAGTTGGGTTGGTGTCATCCATAGTAGAGAACAAACATTTATTGTATTGAGCCTTATTGTGAAATATACTTTGTAATACACTTGTACACCGAGAGAAGTGTGTGGCGAGAGTCGGGGATCGTCCTAAGAGGAGTGGCATCGGTTGACGAACCTAGGGAGAGGTTGTAACCGAGCACTTGAGGGAGACACGTCTAGTTCAACACTTAGTAGGTGTAGAGTGGGATTACAATAGTGTGTTATTGTAAAGTTTTCGGTGAACTAGAAAACCGAGTGTGAGGAGTGGACGTTGATCGGTGATCGTTGAAAACCGACATAGTGTGGTTGTAAACGTTATTCGGGTGAACGTAGAAAACCCAGTTGTGATAGTGGATTTCTCCCCGGGAGTGGGGAGCGGAGACGTAGGACGGAAGGTCCGAACTCCGTGATCATATAGTGTGTTTGAGTGTGCTTTGGCGTTCATTTATATCTATGTTCATATCTTATATCGCCATTGTCCATAGCTAATTATTTATATGATCCACTATTTAGTTCATATTGTTTACCCCTTGTGTTAGTTTACATATCCTATACATATATCATATTGTATATCTCTTTGATAGGATATATCATCTTGTGTTAGTTTATATATCCTTGCATATACATATTCATCATATAGGATATATCTCATTGTTCATATTGCTTATCCTAGCTTATACAGTTGTTATATTTCATACTTGCTAGGATAACTTGTTAATATTTTTTAATTAGCATTTAATCGGATTAGATTAGTATAAGACCCTAATCACCCCCCCCTCTAGGGTCTAACAATTGGTATCAGAGCTTGGTGCTCTTTGATTTAAGGACTAACCGCCTTGAGTTAAAGATCCAAGTTATCTTATTTGTGCTAATCTAGATATGATTACTTTTGTCTTGCTTGCATATTTTCACATATATATCATGAATATGAATATATTT
>NC_033795.1:16086342-16129994 GCF_001876935.1 Asparagus officinalis | reverse complement strand
TTTAACTTCTAAGTTTGATACTATTTCTAATGAAAATATGATCCTTCAAGAAAACAATGAAAAATTAAAATTGGATCATGTTTCTTTAACTTCAAACGTTGCTAGTTTAACTCATGAAAGAGATAATGCCATGTTAGAAGTAAAGAACATACAAAATGATACGGCTTCTTTTATAGATAACTATTTATGTTCTACTTCTAAAGGTGCATATGTGCCAAAAAATGAAGACTTGAATCTTATGAAAAAATGCATTTCATCTTTAGATTCAACTTTGAAAATATGCTTTGACAACCATAAGAAGCTTATGGATATGTGTGCCAAGTCTAAATCATCATCTACTCATCATGCACACATATATAGCAAAGTTTATAAGTGTTCAATTTGTGGCCGAAAAGGTCATCTAGCTAAATTTTGCTATAATGCACACAAACATAAAAATGTCAATGCTCTTTGTGCATCTCATGCAGCTTCTTCATCACATGTACACACACATGCACCCATTGTTCATCATAAGCATGCTCATGTGTATAGATGTGATCTTTGTGGACGTTTTGGCCATTTGGTAAAATTTTGCTATGATTTGAAAAAGGCTTCACCTTTGCCAAATGATTTTATTAAGCCACAAAAGTTTAAATGTGATGTTCGTGGTAGATTTGGCCATTTGGCGAAGTTTTGTTATGATTTGAATAAATATTCAAACTTGCCAAATTTCTCAAGTAAACCACCTTTGCTTAATGATGTTTCTCATTTGTAAAATATTTCTAAAAGACAATCTTTATTTGCAAATGATTCCCGTGCACGAGCTAATGGTCCACAAAAACAAATGGATCTCTTTCATTGCACAAATTGCAATCGGAATGGTCATTTAAATGAATATTATTTCGACCGTGTTAGTGCACTACATGCGCCCAAGAGGGTTCATAACCTAAGGGCCTTGAGCTTAAATGATAGGGGTCATATCCCTAAATCTTTTAGTACCAAGAGTTCTTGGGTACCAACTCAAATTTGATTTTTAAACCAAGAATTTTAATGTCTTTTTTTTTCTTGATTTTGAAAATTATGCTTTGAAATCTTTTTATATGAAAATAATTTTTAATTGATAAAATCTTTTGTTTTCATGATTATTTGTTTTGTTTTGATGAGAGGTTTGTACTTATATAATCCTCCGGATTTATTGGGTGTTTATTCCCAAATCATGTTTACCAGATGCTAGAATGTTTATATGGGTTGTTACTAGCTCAAGAGCTAGATATAGTTGCCTCTCTTGATTTTTGAAAACCAATGATGATTTGGCTTTATACTTTTAAAGATGGTTTTTTCCATAGTTCATGATTCTTGTGCGTTTTGTAATCTTTTTTTGGAACTATGAAAATTTGTTGTGATTTGAATTCATTATATAGCTCAAATAGATGATTCAAATTTTAAATAAGCTTTATAATGTTTTCTTTATGTGGTTTGATCAAGTTTTACAAAGAAAATTTCCTTTATTGATCAAATATCATTTTTTTGGCTCAAATTTTTGATTTATGATTTCATTTGAGTGATTTGTTTTCTTTTAAAAACTTTTTACTTGATTCTCATATTATTTTTCTTTTGATTTCATAAATCTACTTTTATACATAATTTTTATGATCTTTGATATGAGACATTTTTTTTTCACATTGACATATTTATATGTGTTCTCATTATCTTTTTGTATGTGAGTGGTGTTTAGCATATTTTTCATTTATGCTTGCTCACATGTTTACCATGATCTTTATTTTATATATTCTTTATGGCATTTTGATAGGGGGAGCAATCCCTATATCTTTCCATGTATTATACTCACACATGCATATTGATAGGGGGAGCTTTCACTCTCTTCATCCTTTTGTCCCCTTTTTGATGTTGTCAAAGGGGGAGAAATGTTGTGAGTATATTCTTCATTGTTTATATGCATGTGAATTATAAATTATATATTCATTTCCTTCATGCATATATTTCTTTTTGTAAATTGTTTGTCATCATCAAAAAGAGTGAGATTGTTGGCCTTCTTGTTTTGATGATATTTAACAAATAATTTACCACTAATGTTGTTTGTCTAGTATTTGTGTTTTTTTATTTATTATAGACAAACAACGTTGTTGGAGGATGGATGGAATCGAGCCTTAATGATCATATCAAATGGAGGTTGGCGGAATTGTGGAGTGAAGCAAATTCAATTCAAGTTAAAGATCCAATTACAAGCTTCTTCCGCAAAGTTTACCAAGTCATGCTCATTGAAGACCTTCATCAAGCTTGGGTATATTTAGTATAGGTTTATATTATGTGTGTTTAATACTCTAAGCTCAATATCATATACACACACAATATTGGATTTTCTCACAAAATGAGCTATTTTGAGAAAACTTTGTAATATTGTTTTATTGACCATGTTTACTTTATATTCATGTGTTATAATGTTTATGAAGATATTTTATAAAGTTTCAATATGCGTTTAAACTCTTTTTGTCAAAAACATGTTCTTAACAAATTCATATTCATGCATGTTTTTACAAAATAATGAGTTTTCACAATTGAGAAATGAAAATTGAAAATTTATTTTTGTAACATGTTTGTTTTCATGTTTATAAATATTTTGCAAAGTTTCATCAACTTTGGAATTGCTTTGTTATGTTTAATGGAATTTACAAAATCATATTTTTGTTCGTGCACATGTTCGTGCATGTTTTACAAAACAGATGAGTTTTCATAAATTAGAAGTGATATTCAAGAAATTCTTTCTTTGACATGTTTATCTATATGTTTAGAAACTTTTCTCAAAATTTTACTATTTTTGGAGTTGATTTACTATGCCCAATTGATTTTACAAAATCGTGCATGTCAGCAGATTTTCAGAAAGTGTATTTCTGTGTTCAAACATTTATTTCTCTCAACTGGGAAATTCTTTTTCAGAAATTCTTTCACTAACATGTTCTTATACATGTCTAGAACCTTCCCTCAAAATTTCATAATTGTTGGACTTGATTTACTATTCTTAATTGATTTTACAGAGCTGCATATACAGTGCTAAAGTATCAGCGGTCGACTGCGCTACAGTGCGGTCGACTGACGAACTCTCTGGAAAACTCCTCCGTTTCTGACATTGTTCACGGTTGACCGCGATTTTCCTCGGTCGACCGCTATAGTTCCAACGGCTATTTTTAGAGCCGTTGCAGAGTGGTTTTTTTGGTCTTTTTCTTGGCTTTCTCTTACCTTTGGGGTTTCATATAAATACCCCCTTACTTCAGTTTTTACAGACACAAGAAATGTTTTAAAGAGTTTTGAAAAAGAGTTTAAGCTTGTTTTAAGCTTGTTTAAGGGTTTGGTTTAACGCTGTTTTGGTTTTCACAAGTGGAGGAGATTATCTTCTTGTTTGGGCTTCAATCTCCATCTCTCTATCTTGTCATCTATTGAGAATTTTTCTAAACTCTACTCTAGCTTTTATTTATAATTATTTATTGATTATCATTTCTATTAAAGCTAGTTTTATATTGAGTTTAGATTTGATTAATCTCATTGTTACACAACACTCACTTGAGCTTATTGTATTTGCATTCATAATATAGTTGGGTTGGTGAGAGTTGTAACATTGAGTGTGAGCTTTTATTGTGTTCTCATCCATAGTTGAGAACAATCAATTATTGTAATTGAGCCTAATTGTGAAATACACTTTGTAATATACTTGTACACCGAGAGAAGTGTGTGGCGAGAGTCGGGGATCGTCCTAAGAGGAGTGGCGTCGGTTGACGAACCTAGAGAGAGGTTGTAACCGAGCACTTGAGGGGAGACACGTCTAGTTCAACACTTAGTAGGTGTAGAGTGGGATTACAATAGTGTGTTATTGTGAAGTTTTCGGTGAACTAGAAAACCGAGTGTGAGGAGTGGACATTGATCGGTGATCGTTGAAAACCGACATAGTGTGGTTGTAAACGTTATTCAGGTGAACGTAGAAAACCCGGTTGTGATAGTGGATTTCTCCCCGGGAGTGGGGAGCGGAGACGTAGGACGGAAGGTCCGAACTCCGTGATCATTTGATTGTGTTTGAGTGTGCTTTGGCATTTATTTATATTTGTGCTCATTGCTCATATCTCCATTGTCTCATTATTCATATCATCCTCTATCTTGTTTCATATTATTTACCCTTGTGTTAGTTTATATATCATTGCATATATATTTCATCATATAGGATATATCTCATTGTTTATATTGCTTATCATAGCTCATATATCTTGTGGTATTTCATACTTGCTAGGATAACTTGTTAATTAATTTTAATTGGTATTTAATCGGATTAGATTAGCATAAGACCCTAATCCCCCCCCCCCCCTCTAGGGTCTAACAAAAGGGATTCAAGGTGACCTTTGAGAACGCTGTAACGAAGGTTACTAAGGGATCTTTGATGGTGATGAAGGAAGTCCGCAGTAGGAATTTGTATTATCTAAAGGGAAGCACTGATATTAGCCAGGTAGCATCAGCTATTTCAGAGGTGGACGCAAGCAGACATTAGCACTATAGATTTGGGCACACAGGTGAAAAGTCACTACAGGCTTTGTGCAAATAGAGGCTATTGAAGGGAACCAAGAGTGGAAAGATTGAATTATGTGAGCACTACGTTCTTGGCAAGAAGACAAAAGTGAAGTTTGGGACATCCGTACATAGGACGATGGGCATCTTGGACTACGTGTACACGGATATTTAGGGTCCCACCAAGACTGCATCACTTAGTGGTCGATATTGGTTCGTCACATTTATAGATGATTATTCTAGACGTTGTTGTGTGTATACCATGAAGCATAAGAATGAAGTCCTAAAGTTATTTGTGGAGTGGAAGAGGAGGTTATAACTGTAAACAGGGAGAAAGATCAAGACGTTACGATCCGACAATGACGGTGAGTATACTTCAGACCCCTTTCAACAGCTATATCGAGACAAGGGCATAGAGAAACACTTTACAGTTAGTCATATGCTGCAGCAGAATAGGATGACAGAGAGATTGAATCGATCTTTACTGGAAAAGGTTCGATGTTTGTTACCGCAGAGTGGTTTGGAGAAGATTTTTTGGGCTGAGGTACTTTCATATGCGAGCCATCTCATTAATAGGCTGTCTTCATCTGCGATTGAAAGAAAAATCCATGCCAGCACGTTATTATGATTAGCTCAAGATATTTGGGTGCCCTATATTTTATCATGTGAAGAATGATAAATTGGAACCTCGAGCTAGGAATGTCATATTTATGGGATTCAAGCAAGGTGTCAAAGGATATAAGCTTTGGGATCCAGTTGATAAGAAGATTGTGCTGAGTAGAGACGTCACATTCGATGAGGCTTCGATCTTAAAGCTTCCCAGCTCTCATCAGGTGAAGAGCATCCTGACAGAGTAGATATCGCAGGTGGTGGAGATTGATGTAGCTCCACATTATTCAGATCGGACCGTATCCATTAGAGTGCCGACTGAGGTGAGGCCAGGTGAGCATGGTGATGATTTGAAGGATACATGTACAGTTGAGCAGGATCAGGGACCGACGGCTCAGGTTCAGAATTCTATTGCGGTTCAGAGGCTGAGGAGAGACATACCGATGCCAGCGAGGTATACAAACACAGTCATTTCGTATGCACTTCCAGTGGAGAGTATCGATGAGATGGTTCATATTATATTCAGAGAGGCCGAGCAGAGTTCGGAGACTGGTTTATGACAAGTGGCTATGCAGAGGAGATGGAGTTTCTTCATAGGAATGACACATGTGAGCTTGCCGAGCTTCCAAAGGGATGGAAGGTTATTGGTTGCAAGTGGGTGTATACGAAGAAGGAGAGCATTAAAGACACTCCCGTGAGGTTCAAAGCTAGGTTGGTTATGAAGGGATATACACATGAGTAAGGTATTAACTACAATAAGGTATTCTTCCTGGTGGTGAAGCATTCTTCGATTCGGATTTTGCTACCTTTGGTGGCACAGTATGGTTTAGAATTAGATCAATTGGATGTGAAAACAACATTTCTTCATGGTGATCTTGATGAGAAAATCTATATGACTCAGCCATTGGGGTTCCGAGTTGCAGGGAATGAGAAATTGATTTGTAGATTAAAGAAATCGCTATATGGATTGAAGCAATCTTCACGACAGTAGTATAGGCGATTTGATGGGTTCATGATCGGCCATTCGTACATTAGGAGTCAGTTTGATCCTTGCGTGTACTACCGCAAGTTGAATGAAGGTGCATACATTTACTTATTACTTTATGTCGATGACATGTTGATTGCTTCTACTTCCAGATCCGCGATAGATAGATTGAAGATTCAGCTTTCGAGTGAGTTCGAGATGAAGGATTTAGGTGAAGCGAAGCGTGTTTTGAGAATGGAGATCGGCAGAGCCAAAGACAAGGGTAGAATTTTTTTGATACATGTGGCTTATTTGAAGAAGGTTCTACAGTGGTTCAATGTGAGCATGGAGACGAAGCCAGTTAGTATACCATTAGGAGCCCAATTGAAGCTTTCAGCTGATCTTTCACTAAAGATAGTTGAAGATAGAGAGCTAATGTCGAACACTCTGTATGCAAGCGTAGTGGAAAGTTTGATGTACGTCATGGTTTGTACGAGGCCGAATTTGTCACAGGCAGTGAGCATGGTTTCGACATACATGCACGACCCGGGTCCAGGTCATTGGATGCCGTGAGATAGATTTTGAGGTACATTCGAGGTACTCTCAACGTTAGTTTGGTTTTTGAGCGGGACACTAGCGGTGAGAAGCTATGTATTGGATACTTAGATTTGGACTACGCTGGAGATTTGGGTAAACGCCGGTCGATGACGGGATATGTGCTCACTTTGACCCGTGCGCTGGTGTGTTAGAGATGCACCTTGTAGTTTATGGTGGATTTATCGACGATGGAGGCAGAGTATATGATGATTATGGAGGCTGTTAAGGAGGCGATTTGGCTTCAAGGACTTTTGGAGAATCTTGGTGTTTCGCAGCGATCAGTCACCATTTATTATGATAGCATGAGTGCTATTTATTTGGTGAAGAATCTGGTCTTTCATGTGAGGACGAAGCACATTGACGTTTGTTATCATTTCGTTCGAGATATTCTTGAAGATGGAGATGTGGAGCTCTTGAAGGTCCGCACAAAAGATAATCCAACAGATATGCTCACAAATGTGGTTCCGAGCAACAAGTTCGATCATTGTAGAAACTTGTTGTAAATTCATGATTGTTGAGGCCAATCGCGGCCATTTGGATGAATTACGAGTGGCTTGATCCCTTAGGAGAGGAGGTACGTAGGCAACCACATTAGTGTAGCCGTATTTGGCGAGATGGCGCATTGGTGCTCATGTTGACGTCGGCTTGGTTTTGGGAAAATTTTGCCGAGGTGGAGAATTGTAGAAAATGTCGAAGGATTTGAGAAAATCATGCAAAAACATGAGTACAGGAAATCTCTCAGGTCGGTCGACCGACGACATAGGTCCGGTCGACCAACAACCTATTGGATTACATGGTCTGAAATCCTGTTTTGGTCAGTCGACCGAATGAGTTCTACCGGTCGACCAAAAACGTCGTCGATCAACTGAACGAGTTCGATCGGTCGACCGAAAACGTGCACATTACAGGAAGTTGGAAATGTCTCTTTGACCGGTCGACCATTCACATGCGTTTGGTCGACCGGAAAGCGGATATGGGCCGAATTTGTTTTCCTGGTTGGTTTTGGATTAGGTGTTTGATATAAATACAAACACGTTTTTAGGGTTTCAAAAGGAGAGAATTAGCATTGTTTTGAACACTTTGAAAGGAGGATATTGTGAAGGAGTTGAGAGCTTTGGTTACGGTTATATTTGAGTGATTTTGTGAGTTGTAACCCGTTATATTTCTCCTTCATATAGTGATTCTCGTCATACTCTTCCCGTGGACGTAGGCAATTGCCAAACCACATAAATCTCTGTGTTTGGTGTGATTTGTGTCGTATTTTGGTGAATTGCCCTCGTATTTGGTTTTTGGTTCTCTTTTCTCATCGCTTACGAACTCCTTTGGTTGTCAAGTACGCTTCCACATAGTGCGTAATAAATTTAGCCCGTTTTATATTTAAAAAATTCGTAGAAATTACCTTGAAATAGGCTTTCTGCTGCAACGTCAGATTTTAGGCTCATGTATGTCTGCTTGAATTTTACTAACAATACCACAGATACCCTTACGCATGTGCTAAATCTCATGCTTCCTAACTACTAGTTAATGCACGTGATTAGCACATGCATTTACTAAGGGTATTACCGATAATGAGCGTATTTTTACGTCAACATGAGCCCAAAATATAACATTGCAATCTAAAGCCTATTTAAAGGCGGTTTCTACCAAATTTGTTTTTAATAAAAATGTGGTTTTTATCAATTTGGTACAAATTAAATGTCGGGTGGTTGCATAAAAATAGAAAAATAAAAAAAACGAAAAATAAATCGACTACTGGTCGATCGTGCGCCTATAAAGCACGTTCTTCTAGCTGGCGAGCAAAAACAAGTCGACATCCTACTTGGTTCAATCATACTCATGAACTTTAACAATTTCTTCTTTAATAACCTCAAACTCACATAAATATTCTTCACCTAAATATAGAAATTTCCTCCTCTCTTCTCTCTATTGAGCGTATCCGGGACAATTTTATTTTTTAAAAAAATTTAAAACTATCTCTCGTACTTCATGAATAAGAAATTTAATAATATGGTTCAAAATTATATAAGTATCACCACTTACGCAAATAACAACTATTCATCAAAGATAATACAAGAGAGACCCAATAACAAAATAAGAAGATAAAAAGGCCAACTAAAATTTTGGTAATACTACTACCAACTCCCAATCATATCACGAAGGTTTTACATTCTCATCATTTAAGGGGCCAAAGACCATCCAATTTCTAACTCAACTTATCTCTCTGTCTCTAGCAGCTTTGGAAAATGTTTACTAGCGTGTATAGCATTGGGGCGTATTCGATGACTCCACAAAACTTATATTAAGTAGCACAATATTGGTTCAAAACTTTACTTTTATTTTGGTAAAAATCAGGCCTAAATTAGACTAGTTCTTTCGAGTTCAAAATATTGCTCCTAAACTAATTTTTTTGTGAGTCAACTCTTATATGGTTCAACTTTAGCCTAATTAAGAAAGAACTACTCTAGTTTAGTCTACTCTAGTCTAGTTTAATTTTAAAGTTGCAAAACTCGCCCTTAGTGTTTGCACACGTTGTATGCAACAGAAGTCTGGTAAAAATGTAATTTGGTGAAATTGCTCCATCCTTTGGGAAAGATTTTTCTGAGGATGGGCATTGCAAAGAGCGAGTCCTCATCAATATGGCGCATACATTAGGCCCAAGATGAGGCTTAAAAAGAATGATTTTGTAATGTTTATAGCTATCCATGCTTGCTTGTGGCCATAGGCCCCCCATTACTAAGAGCATCTCCAAGTGGCCGGAAAAATCCGGACTCTTACTTAAATTTAGGAAGATTTAAGGGGTTTATGTTCTAAGGGACCGGAAAAAGATCCCATTCACCCTAAGTCCCTTAGGGCTTGTTTGGATTGAAGGGAATGAGGATGAAGGGAAGTTATGGGAACCATTCAATTTCATTCACCTTGTTTGGGAACACTTAGTAGGTGAAGTTAATTCACCCTAGTTCCCCTTGCTTCACCCCCTAATAGTATAAAATTTGTTACCCTCCAAATTGGGGTGTAACCAAGGAGAATGGAACTCCCTTCCCTTCCCTACCCTTTCCTTCTCTCAGTTTCCCTTAACTTCCCTTCAGCCCCTACAAATCCAAACAGGCCCTTAACTTCCTCCCAAAATTAAGAGGAAGGTTAAAGTCCATTAACCTTCCCATTATAATTTTATATTAATATATTTTATTTTCGAGTTAATTTATAGTTAATTAAATTTAGTTAATGTATAATTAATTTAAAATAATATAATTAAGTTAATGTATAGTTAATTTAAAATAATATAATTAAGTTAATGTATAGTTAATTCAATTTGATTAATATTATTATTAAATGAAATTAATATTAAAATATTGTGAATTTAAATTTAAAATAATATTTAACTTTTAACATGATTTATATAAATTAATTATTTGCTAAATTTTAATATGATTAATTACTTTAATGAGTATATAAGGTAATTTCTTAATTTAAATTAATTATTTATTTTTAGTTATTAATATTTAATTATTTATTCATTTATAAATAAACCACATATTTAATTAAATCCTAATCAATAAAATTAAAACACTTAAATATGAATAATTAAGGGGTATAAACCACATATTTAATTAAATCCTAATCAATAAAATTAAAACACTTAAATATGAATAATTAAGGGGTAGGGGGACTTCTAAGACCATCTCCAACCCATTGCATCAAAATGGTGCAAATTTTGCATCAAAATGGTGCAAAAGTCACATCAAACAGTAATACATCTCCAACCCATTACACTATTTTTTGCACCAAAAAAGAATATTCTCAGAATATTCTCAGTTTATTTCCTTTTATCTATTTTTATATTAATTAAGAGGTAAAAATAAACATTTAAAAATTTTTAAAAAAAAATAAAAAGTAATAGGGCGGATGAACAGTGCAACGCCATATTTGGTGCAGCACTGTTCAACTGCACCAAAATGGCGCAGAAAATGGGGCTGGGTTGGAGAATGAACAGTGCAACAAAAAACACTGTTTATACCATTTTGATGCTGGGTTGGAGATGCCCTAAGGGGGAACCATTGGAGGAGAACATTCCCCTCCCTTAAAATTCCCTCTAGATTAAGGAACATTGTAGGAAACCCTTGGAGAGGATGCTATCATTTTTTCCCCCTTCTTTTTGAATATGCATAAAATACTCATCTTGCACGCTAACAAACCCCATGATGATATCACTAATTTTATTTACAACTATGTATTGTTTCATTGATGGTTAACCTCGTTGGAGTTTTTTGGCAGACAATGTTTGGATTGATTTGTAAAGTCAATAAAAGCTAATTGATTCCTTTAAAAAAAGAAAAGAAAAGAAAAAAGTGTTTCCCTAAAAATTCACGATCGCTTCAAATACTAACCAGATCGACTTTTCCCAACTTATAAAATAGCTTTGAAATGCATGACCATAAAATTTTAATATTTTAAAAAGGTGTAATTTTACAAAACTAACCAAAACGTTAGGGGTTGCACGTAACCCCTTGAACTTTGTTTCTCTCACATAACCCACTGAACTTTGGGCGTCCCACAAAGTTCCACCTAAATTTGGACTTTTCTTACCAGATTCCCCCTATATGTAATTTGCAAATAACTAAAATTTTTCTAAGAGAAAATTTTAAACCTTGTCATTTACAATTTACAGATAATATACTCCCTCTCCTAAATTTTAGATTTTTCTCCCAATGAAATTTTAAATATTTGCAAATTACATGTGAGAGGTCTGGTAAGAAAAGTTTGAAATTCAAAAGAGTTTTGTGAGACATCCCAAGATTTAGGAGGTTATGTGAAATAAATAAAGTTCAATGGGGTTTTGTGAAATTAACCCTTTTAAAAATTATATTTAAATATTACTTTTGATGTTTCTGATACAGAAATGATGAAATCTCTTTGTATGATGTTTTTTCTTGCTTCTATCTCAATTATAATTCTTAAGGCTCTGTTTGGCAAGGATTAAGTGAGAAACTAAGAAGAGTTAATCTTTTTTAATCTGCTAAACACAAAAAGCGTACACATGGTGCAAATTGAGTTAACCCCTCATAATTTGCTAAATAAAAAAAATAGTAGAAGAGTTTACAAATCTAGCAATAAAGGTTAAAAGAGTTTACAAATCTCTCAAGAGAGGTTAAAACGAATTAACCCCTCAAAATGAAGGGTTTACAAATCCACCTATGTAGAAGGATTAAGAGACCCCCTCTATTTATAAAGAAAAGTGTCATAATCTTTTTTATTCCCAAACGTAAAAAATAACAATAAAGATTAAAGTAAATTAGTTTAACAGATTAAAAATTTTAACCCTTCAAATTAACAAATGGTCATTTGTCATCCCTTGTTTTTAGTTTTTTTTTCCCTCGTAAAGGCAAAAAGAACAACTGACGGGACCACCATACCCTTCTTTATAGAAAAAATGAAAACGGTCTAACGAATACAGTCAAAGTGAACTAGGCTTGTCCACTTGTTTCTTGGTTGATCCACGAAAGTCAAAAATGACCTATCTTAAGATCAAGTAGCTGTTGCGCAACTGGATGCTATGGATCGGCCAAATCCCTCGTTTTGAGCTCTGAACCCTTGATGGAGAAATAAATTGGATCTAGTCGCGATAGGGTGAGATCAATTCGGAAGGATAGATCCGATACTAACTATGTTAACCCTTCTTCTTAATCTTTTATTCTTAACCATTTGCCAAACGGAGCCTAACGAAACATGAGAAGAAATTCCTTCCTTTCCTTTGCTGTAGAAATATTCATCAAAAAGCAAAATATATTATTTTACTCACTTCTCTCCTTGGTCAAACCTTATATTTTGCAATATTATTTTGGACTCCAAAACGTGTTATCGATTTTCCTTATTTCATATAAAGAATAATCTGCCTTTATCTTTTCAAATAAAATGTCATGTAAATCTTTATACATAAAAGTTTGGAAAGAAAAAAGAAGGTGCAAAAAGTGTCATATTAGAGGCGAAGGTTACCTCAATCAAAGCTGTCGGTGGGAGCAACAAATACCTCAACCAGAAAGAGAAGTTCGAGTCCAAGCGCATAGGAGTCGTTTTTTTTCTTCCTTTTTTCCTTGAATATTTCGTGGACTCAATTTTCTTCAGTTACACGTAAATATATAATAATATTTATTAATTAATTCAGTGAGCAAACTATTAGGACCAGAAAGTGACATGTAGCCATATTTATTTACAGAGGTCATGGTCATTCCAATCATCGTTTGTTGCATGACGATGTGATGATATAAAAGGTTAAACATTCTCATATAGCCAAAGATTAATGGTAATAAGACATTTACCACTTAGATTTTGAAATCTACTTCTTCAAGACTAATGTTGTGAGGATGTGTTAAGGTTTTTGGAAAGGTCCATTAAGTAGATAGACTACACTCTACGCTAATTTACTTGGCGTAATTGACTCAATAGGACTGATCCTTTTTGAGTCATGAGTCCAAGCATATTTTAGCATCTATCCATCTTATACTCTCTATATGATTTGAGACTAACTCTCAATTTATGTTTTTTTTTTCAAACCGAACCCCACACAACCGAATGGAGACAACTTCCTTACAAATCTTCACCTTGGCTCGGATCTAGTTGAGTCCAATTAGAGCCAAAACACATGATTGGCTAATGGAGATAGCGTCTCAATTGCTTCAAAGACGAACATAGTCGCACCAAAGCCAAATGTAATGCATGTGCACTCAAGGGAGCCCGAGCCCGTACTGGACGAAGTTACACCAGAGGGTGATATAATACAACGCCAGGTACACTCCACATTGAGTTATATAATCCATGCAATAAAGTCTCGAAGCAACCAGAGCATCCAATAAAAGGACCGTCGAATTATGAGCTCGCTCAGCATTAGAAGATGGAGATAGCCCCACGGGGGTTAATAGCAATAGTAGATTTCAGTATAGTTGATTGAATTCAGTCTAAGGAGGAGATTTTTTTTAGAATTGGCCTCTCTCTTATTTGGAAAGAATTTGTTGCCATAGAGTTTTTAAGGAGTCATATTGAAAAGGATTTTTTTAAGGCAATAGAAACTCTATTTAAATAGGGATTTAGGAATCTTGATCGTACGTGAATTTAGCACTATTTAAGGAGTTGAATTCTCAGATCTATGGCATGAAAAAAAATTGAGAGAAATATGGTATCTCAAAAGAGAATCCATGGATCAACATGATAGAAAAAATTTCTATCTTCTGAGTGAGAGAGAGAGAGAGAGAGAGAGAGAGAGAGAGAGAGAGTCCATCTTGTTGTGTGGGTTATTATTGTGTGGGTTATAATCTCTTTTCTGATTTAGTGAAACTTTATTTGCTGCTGCCCGTGAACGTAGGACTTCTCTAAAACACGTAAATCCTTGTGTTTTGTGCTTGTGGTATCCTTTGGTTATTTTTTATGGCTTTGATTTCCGCTCTATTTTGTGCAACAGAATGTATCTCTTTGATTAATGAGCTGTTATTTATTTATCAATCTTTCATTTCATGCACTAAAACATAGGATGAAAAATGAGTATTTTTCTGCAAAATGTAAGAGGTCGCCGATTGCCAAGAACATGAAAGAAACAATTGAGATAGTTTGGTCGTATACAACAAAGACACTACATATACAACTCAGAATAAGTGATAAGATTATAGTTAACCAGAGTAAAAGGACTAGACCAAACTCTAAAGAACTTGCTTTTTAAGTTATCTTCAAGTCATTTTTTTTTCATGTTAGTTGTAGTAAAAAGTTATGGGTCCAAATTAAAGTTTTCAGTCATTGCCAAAATTTCATTCATGGGGGTAGTACGTCAAGGGCACATTAAAAATGGGCGGTAGTTAGCACCTCATTCATTATCAAGGAATGGTAGGCAAAGACTGAGCTGTCAGATTGGAATAGACAAAACCCAAAGGTAGCAGCCGTAAACAATAATATGCGATATTCTGCAGATCAACAGAGTAGAATTTGTTGCTAGTGACACCGTTTCTTGTAAAATGCACGTCATCTTGTGTCCGTTTGTGTGGCGCACATGATGTGTTGTGCTAATAAAGCAGGAGCGCTTAAAATGATGTATTAGTAGTAGGCAAGAGGTCACCATTCCGCCAAAAAAGTCCATAAGAGTAAGGAAAGTAGTATTGAGGATAATAAAAAGACAAACTATTGAGATTGTTTGGTCATATATAATTAAAGAAACGGGAAATAAAAATTTATAGCTATTGAAATAGAATTGAGGTGGCCCCGATTTCATAGAGTTTTTCTCGAGAGGACTAAATCTTAATCATGGTGTAAGGACACGAACTCAGGCTCTCTTTTAGAGATAGGAATCTCCTAACCAAGTTTCCCCATTGCTTAAATTTTTTTAAAAAAAAATGATAATGATTAACTAAATATTCTTATTTAGAAAAAATTGGAGACAAATACTAAATAACAAATTGGAGACAAATACTCAAAGAGAATCGGAATTCAACAATAAAAAGTTATTAAAAAAAACAAACTTTTCTAATAAAGAACCTAGAAAAGGGATCAATCAATATCATTGTATCAACAAAACAAAGCGCACCTAACAAAAGCAATCAATAAATCTAAAAAGCGAACCACCCTGTCTTCCATTAACCCTTGTCTTAAACAAAAATTAATCATTAATCATATTCATACTCTTGTCCTTTAAGCAAGCGCACCCTTATTTTCCTCCATAATAACAATATACAACACCAAAAAAAAAAGAGTTCAAAAAATTCAGAGAACTTACATCTTAAACATCAACGCTACAGGTCGAGATCTGCTGAAACTTAATCGAAGACATCGCCGACGACCCACCTCCATTGCCGATGGACCTCCGATCAAACGACAAGTAAGCAGGACAGTTCACAAACAAGTGATAATGCCCGGAAGTCCAGCTCCCAACTTTCCACCGGATTCTCCCGTCGACTTTGACGTAGAGAAAGAAGAACCCGTCGGATTCGTCTTGGATGAGGGACTGGCCCAGGTACGGAGCGATTGGGATTCCGAATCCGGTGATGAACGGCGACCAAACGTCCACGTCTTTGTGGCCTTGGTAGATCGGAGGGAGGCGGGCGGGGAGGGTTATTTGTTGCCACTGGTAGGAGGCGTACACGTCCATTCGGTCGTACAGGATTCCTATGCGGGCATTGGGGTTGTGGGAGGAGAGAGTCACCTGCGCGAAATGAGCGATTTTATTGACAGGAAAATTGTATAGCAGCTAGCGCGCACTTGTCATCTCTCAACTAACTTATTAACAGCTTAACACGCGCACTATTTTTTTTACGCCTTATTAATAATCTATTTAGCAATCGTATGTGAAGAATCTCGTTTGGCAAAAACTGCGGCGCCAGTTTACCCAATTGTATTATTGAGGCGCAAAAAAAAATTTCTTAAAATTAGAGGAAATTAAGCAGAAGCAGTTCAATTATCTCAAAACTAGGCCAGGATCGAAATCAATCCTGGTCCGGGTTTTAGGAGTTTGCCAAATTGGGATATGATCTGAGGGGAATTTCTCGCAATTAATTTACTGCAAAGCAAACTGACGAATAGTTTGTAAAAAAAAGAATTCTGATTGTATAGGGTGGTGCATGCTGGCTGGGGTTAAAAATAATAATAATATGGAGGGGATTGATTACCTGGAGTTGGGAGGAGAGGAGGTTGGGGGTTGGTTGGGAGAGGTTGAATTGGAGGACGGTGGCGTCTTGGAGGAAGAATTTGGGCTTGGTAGGGCGGAGGACGAGGTAGACGATGAGGATGACGATGAGGACGATGATGACGAGGAGGACGAGGAGGGAGCAGAGCTTGCGGAGGAGGATCTCTCGCTTGTGGTTGCCGCAGTCCTTGGACATGGCTGCTGCCTGGCGATGGTGGATGACGGATGAGAGGGCTTTGATTGATCTTCTCCAAGAAAATTAACGAGGGGGTTTGAGAGAGAGAGAGAGAGAGAGAGAGAGAGAGGAGTGAGGATGTGGAGGTGGGTGGAAGGAATACTTTCGTTGAAGCTTCTTTATTATGGTGTGGAGACAAAGAAGTAACGTGTGGATGACCGATCAAAGGTTTAATAAAATATGAGTAAAGGTTGGGCTAGTTAATTGGTTCCATTTTATATTTTTCGCATTGTAAAATATTCATACCCTTAGCTTCTGATTACCTACTTATTATTCAGATTAGAACGCATACCGGACTAGTAGCACATCACTCGTGAGCATGAAAAGGGACATGCTAATACTTGTGTGCTTGATATGTCATACGTTTCACCGATGATATTTGCTGATATGTCACCAAAGTGGTGTATAATTACGCGATTATGACTGAATATCTTGATAACCTGAAATACTGTAATTTAAAAGTGTTTCTCTCAGAGGATGGGTCCGTAAACAACATGAGGGGATTCCATAGTTATAAAGTTTATTTGTTTATTCTTTTAGAAATATAGAACTAAAATAGTTTGAATTTGAATGTAAATTATTTTGCTATTGTACCCACATCAATTACAGACATTTTTTTTTTTGAAAAACAGAGCCTAGTTTGATTTTAGCAAAATATAAAACCTAGACAAAATCAAGGTGATGTAACTATTTATTATAAGCTAGAGAACTAAACAACAGACCGTCGAAAAAGAAAAACGTGAGATAAGGTCACATGTGGGCACGTAAATCGCGTAAATTATCTTTTGAGAAGAGTAAAGGAATGTAAATTATTGTGGTCAACGAGTCATAGCAAATCTTGGATCTTACACTCCTTCCGTGCGACAGTGGGCCCGCATACCCACCGCTCTATCTTCCGTGTATGAGATGTCAATGATGACACTCATTAAGATGGATTAAGAAATAAGTACCATCGGTTAATGGGTAATCAATTTTACTGTATTGGAGACCCATCACTATTATGATTTGTTTTAGTTGAGGAATTGAACGGTGGTGATTAATAAGAGATGGAAACTGCTAAGAATTGGGTAGGGACGTACACGGTGACAGTGATGGAGCAATGATAATAAACGACCGACATTACGTTTGCGCAAACTTTTGGGTGACAAAAAACATGTGTACTTTGTTAATTTTGACTGGAATTACAGAATGTACAACGAGTTATACTGTCTTATATCATATCAACACATTTATCATTAAGTACACAGTGGTCTAGATGTCTGTCATGTTAACGATACTCATAATAAAAATACAAAGCTCTAGATAGATCATACATGATACATCTAAAAGTTAAGTCATTACATTTGTTTTCTGGCTATGAAAAAAATTTTAATCCATTTGTCATAAATGATAGGATAGAAATTTCTTTAGAACATTTGAAAAAAATATCTTGACGCATTTGCCTACTCGATTGTGCTTGCAATACTTTATTTTTTTACACGATTTCACGGTTCTTTTCATGCATTTAGTACTATGAAATTACCTTGAAATATTATCTTTTCTTCCAAATCTGTTTATTTCAAATTTTCACAATTAAGATAACTAATTGTGATGAATAAAAACTACAAGTATTCAACACGATCGAAATAAACAGCCACAGATTAAAGGGAATGCCTTATTATTGATATTTGCAAAATGGGAAGTTGTAACAAAAGGTTAAGATAGAGAATAATACACTACCTTTTGGAAGTTATCGTATAGCTAGGACCACCAAATCACCCTAAAATTGAGTTGATGGTCGGACAAAATAGTTCGGAGGAACATTCATTTTATCGAAGAGACAATGAATGGAAGAATCTTTGAAAAGAAGAGAGAACCACCACCATATTTGCTTACTTTATTGCAGAATAAAGTTAATAAAATCTTAAGGGGTAACTGTCAAATAATCTCCTTAAAGCTCTCTGGTGTTATATTTTTTAAATAAAGAATCCTCTTGTCTAATTTTCATTAAATACTTTTCTTAATTATAACCCAACTCATAATCGAACCCATGACAAAATTGAGGAGTTTCATATTTCTGAAGAGAGGATTGATGTGTTTCAGAGTAAAGAGAATGACAGTGATAGGGAAGTTGTTGTGGAGAAAAGTCTGTTATCTTCTGTTGTTTTGGAAGAAGATACTGCCACAAAAGAGGATGATAAAGGTAAATCTCTTATGATCAGTGAAGCTGAAGATAATGATAAATGGCTGATGGACTCACTGTAGCAGTTCTACAATAAAAAGAATGATTCAGAGAAAGAGGATAAGATATTATCAGTTCAACCTCTTAATTGTTTACCTCCTCCAGATCACGAGCTTGTTGCAAATTCTAAATTGGCATATGTTCGTAGATGTTCCAGATTCGTGGACCTTGAGCCTATGACTGCTTTAGACAAATTCTAAATTGGCATATGTTCGTAGATGTTCCAGATTCGTGGACCTTGAGCCTATGACTGCTTTAGACAAAGCCACTGCAAGGGCAGCTACAAAAAATAAAACTTTGCAATCTCAAGGTATGTCAGTGAGTGGATCAGGTGAAAATCTCTCTAACCTGGGTTCTTCTTATGTTCCTATTTTATTTGATGCTTTTTCCAATAAGCAAATGCAAAGTGTAACTTCAAAATGTGCTATTATCCTTGAGCCTCAGGGGGATTTTGACCCCTTAAAAAAAGTGAGGCAGATGGAGAGGGAGACAGCTACTTCTGAGTAGTCTTTGCTCTTTCTTGTTGATTTTGAGGAGTTTTTTTGCTAATAATATGTTAATTACATGGAATGTGAGAGGTCTTGGTTTAAGTGTTAAAAGATTTGGCATTAAAGATTTTTGTATGCTAAACAAATTTGAGATTATTTGTTTACAAGAGACAAAACTGAGCAGTATTGATGACAGGATTTTAAAAAGTTTGGGAGGAAATATATTTGATTGGGTTTTTTTGCCCGCTAATGGAACCTCAGGAGGTATTATGATTGGTTGGAATAATAGTAAATGGAAAAAAAATTCAAGAGTTAATTGGAGAATATGTTTTGATTGTTATGTTATAAAATAAGAGAAATGTTATTGTTTGGACTATTTCATCTGTTTATGGTCCCCATTGCAATAGTGAGAGAAGGTTATTTTGGCAGGAACTTAAAGCTGTTAAAAACAGATTTCCAGGTCCTTGGGTTGTTGTGGGTGATTTTAATGTGACTTTTAATGCTGATGAAAGAAGAGGTAAACATAATCATAGAAAGGAGATGGAAGAATTCCGTGAAGTGATTAATGATCTTGAGTTAATTGACAGTCCTTTATATGGGAGAAAATTTACTTGGTCAAATAAAAAAAGTTCACTGTAGGGTGAAAATTTGATTCTTCCGAAGAAAGGAGTTTCGTTTGTATTTATAAGAAAGCTTATTACAAACAACAAATCAAAACTTACAGACAGAAGGATCTTGAGTTAATTGACAGTCCTTTATATGGGAGAAAATTTACTTGGTCAAATAAAAAAAGTTCACTGTAGGGTGAAAATTTGATTCTTCCGAAGAAAGGAGTTTCGTTTGTATTTATAAGAAAGCTTATTACAAACTAACAAATCAAATATTTACAACAGAAGCAGAGGGAAGGCCCTCTTTGTTTTTGTGTGGGGACTTTAGGTGGCGATAGGATGCCTCGCTCGGTGCTCGTGCCGAGTCTGCTTCCCTTGGACGATCCGATCGAAGTTGATGCCGGAGCCGGAGCTTCGGTTCTCAAATGAGGGAGCCTTTGGCAAAGGTCCAGGTTCAACCTTTGGGAGATTAGCCAGCAGAATATGCAACGGCCAATCCCCTTTCTTCATGCTGCTGAAGATGGGTTTTAGTAGGCAAGGGATGACATGGGCCATCCCTTGATTCATGGGATTTGACCATGTGAGGGAGACAGCTTGACTACTCCTTGAATTATGGGATGTGACCACACGTTGTTCGGAGACGTCCTGCTGTTCATTCGTACCGTCAATGGTCATTCGAAGAGCTGTGCTCTGCATCACGCTACATAGGAGTGGGAAAGCCCCTCCTCGTATGCGTGACAACGGCTGTCAGATGCTTGCGTGGATCTGACCAACCACCGAGCGTTGGCGGCTCTCGTCCCTTCACCTGGACAACTGAGGTGAGCCGCATTTATGAGGGTGCAGGCTGTTTCGGCGCCTGTCCGCTCATTCGTACTGTGGACGGCCATCTGACGGGCCTGGAGTATTGTGCCCTCTCCCTTGATTTGTGGGATTTGACCACTGATGTAACTGTTCCCATACTCCAAGTGGGCAGTTGACAGTGAGCTGGCGAGTCTGCAGCTTGGGTCTGCAGGCGAGCTTAGGACTGCAGGCAGACTTGGGTCTACAGGCGAGCTTGCAGGCGAGCTGAGTCTGCAGGCGAGTTTGGGACTGCAGGCAGACTTGGGGTCTGCAGGCGGATTTGAGACTGCAGGCGAATTTCGAGCTGCAGGCGAGCAGGCAGACTTGGGTCTGCAGGCGGATTTGGGACTGCAGGCGAATTTGAGCTGCAGGCGAGCTCCTGAGCATGGATTGAAGAATAGGCCGTAACTTTCAAACCGTAAGTCGGAATTGGACGAATTATATATGAAAATCGCCTATCTCGACGAGATGGAGCCATCCGAACCAAGCCAAAGGCTTTGGTTCGCTTCCTCCGTTTTGCCAAATTCCTTACGGTTTGGGAGATATCTGCGTTTTCCCCTTTTTCGCTATTTCGGGTGAGGTTTTAGCAGTTTTGTTCTGAACTTCTCTGATAAGGATTTAAAGGCAATTTTTACTGCCTACAAAACCCCCTCCAAAGTTTTCAGACCTGAATCAGGCCGCATGGGGTCTGGAACACTTTGGATATGAAGTCCCGTAAAGTGATCCCTGCTCTTCACTCGCAGCTGATGATCGCCTTCTAGGATTTTGAGCAAACCCTCAGCTATCAACGGACTTGATTTGTCTTTACCAACTGCCGTTTGAGTTGGACTAGCCATGCTCTTGCCCTTAGCATGGTAAGTTGTCGAGGAGTCTCTCTTAGGCTCAATGCTAAAATTTCTCCTCTATCCTTAGCCTTTCGAGGCGTTTGGATTTAAGGGAGCAGTTTAACCTCGTATACCAGTCGGAGGGTAGGAGCAGTTTAGACTCATGCACCAGTTGGAGTGTAAGGGGGCAGTTTAGACTCATGCACCAGTTGGAGTCTAGGGGGGAAGCTTATCTTAGGGCAAAGATGAAGACGAACCCTGATTTGTCTTCTCTTGGGGCAAAGACGAACCCTGAAATAGCAGCACATCGCATAGTAGGCCACTATCAAACAACAACGCCTTTTATGGGAAAGACGGTGCTGGGAGAATCAAATCGTTCAGGGACGTATGAGTGTGACGATTGATTGGACAACATCATTTGCGGGAATGATGGTGTCGGCTATCAGAGGTAATCGTTAACATGATAGGGATTGCCGCGATCGGAGCGACTTTGAGGACCTACCATCCTTTTGAAGAGGATTGGTAAGTTGATTTTGTCAGAGGTGACCGTTAACATGACAGTGGGGGTCCCGCCATCCTATTGAAGAGGATTGGCGGGGGATTGTGGCTTTGGTCCTAACTATCTGAAGGTTTGACCAAGTGGGAGTTTGATGCAGCCCACCTGAACTGCTAGTCTCGCCTGTTTTGAGCGGTTCGCCATAACCGGGAACCTGGCTCAAGAAGTGGGGCTCGCCTAAACTGTTAAACTTGCCTGATTTGAGCGGTTCGCCGAAACTGGGAACCTGGCTCAAAGAGATGGGCTCGCCTAAACTGTTAAGCTCGCCTGATTTGAGCGGTTCGCCGAAACTGGGAACCTGGCTCAAAGAGATGGGCTCGCCTAAACTGTTAAGCTCGCCTGATTTGAGCGGTTCGCCGAAACTGGGAACCTGGCTCAAAGAGATGGGGCTCGCCTAAGCTGTTAAGCTCGCCTGTTTTGAGCGGTTCGCCACGAATGGAAACCTGGCTCAAGAAGTGGGGCTCGACTAACTGTTAGGCTCGCCTGATTTGAGCGGTTCGCCGAAACTGGGAACCTGGCTCAAAGAGATGAGCTCGCCTCAACTGTTAAGCTCGCCTGATTTGAGCGGTTCGCCGAAACTGGGAACCTGGCTCAAAGAGATGAGCTCGCCTCAACTGTTAAGCTCGCCTGATTTGAGCGGTTCGCCGAAACTGGGAACCTGGCTCAAAGAGATGAGCTCGCCTCAACTGTTAAGCTCGCCTGATTTGAGCGGTTCGCCGAAACTGGGAACCTGGCTCAAAGAGATGAGCTCGCCTCAACTGTTAAGCTCGCCTGATTTGAGCGGTTCGCCGAAACTGGGAACCTGGCTCAAAGAGATGAGCTCGCCTCAACTGTTAAGCTCGCCTGATTTGAGCGGTTCGCCGAAACTGGGAACCTGGCTCAAAGAGATGAGCTCGCCTCAACTGTTAAGCTCGCCTGATTTGAGCGGTTCGCCGAAACTGGGAACCTGGCTCAAAGAGATGAGCTCGCCTCAACTGTTAAGCTCGCCTGATTTGAGCGGTTCGCCGAAACTGGGAACCTGGCTCAAAGAGATGAGCTCGCCTCAACTGTTAAGCTCGCCTGATTTGAGCGGTTCGCCGAAACTGGGAACCTGGCTCAAAGAGATGAGCTCGCCTCAACTGTTAAGCTCGCCTGATTTGAGCGGTTCGCCGAAACTGGGAACCTGGCTCAAAGAGATGAGCTCGCCTCAACTGTTAAGCTCGCCTGATTTGAGCGGTTCGCCGAAACTGGGAACCTGGCTCAAAGAGATGAGCTCGCCTCAACTGTTAAGCTCGCCTGATTTGAGCGGTTCGCCGAAACTGGGAACCTGGCTCAAAGAGATGAGCTCGCCTCAACTGTTAAGCTCGCCTGATTTGAGCGGTTCGCCGAAACTGGGAACCTGGCTCAAAGAGATGAGCTCGCCTCAACTGTTAAGCTCGCCTGATTTGAGCGGTTCGCCGAAACTGGGAACCTGGCTCAAAGAGATGAGCTCGCCTCAACTGTTAAGCTCGCCTGATTTGAGCGGTTCGCCGAAACTGGGAACCTGGCTCAAAGAGATGAGCTCGCCTCAACTGTTAAGCTCGCCTGATTTGAGCGGTTCGCCGAAACTGGGAACCTGGCTCAAAGAGATGAGCTCGCCTCAACTGTTAAGCTCGCCTGATTTGAGCGGTTCGCCGAAACTGGGAACCTGGCTCAAAGAGATGAGCTCGCCTCAACTGTTAAGCTCGCCTGATTTGAGCGGTTCGCCGAAACTGGGAACCTGGCTCAAAGAGATGAGCTCGCCTCAACTGTTAAGCTCGCCTGATTTGAGCGGTTCGCCGAAACTGGGAACCTGGCTCAAAGAGATGAGCTCGCCTCAACTGTTAAGCTCGCCTGATTTGAGCGGTTCGCCGAAACTGGGAACCTGGCTCAAAGAGATGAGCTCGCCTCAACTGTTAAGCTCGCCTGATTTGAGCGGTTCGCCGAAACTGGGAACCTGGCTCAAAGAGATGAGCTCGCCTCAACTGTTAAGCTCGCCTGATTTGAGCGGTTCGCCGAAACTGGGAACCTGGCTCAAAGAGATGAGCTCGCCTCAACTGTTAAGCTCGCCTGATTTGAGCGGTTCGCCGAAACTGGGAACCTGGCTCAAAGAGATGAGCTCGCCTCAACTGTTAAGCTCGCCTGATTTGAGCGGTTCGCCGAAACTGGGAACCTGGCTCAAAGAGATGAGCTCGCCTCAACTGTTAAGCTCGCCTGATTTGAGCGGTTCGCCGAAACTGGGAACCTGGCTCAAAGAGATGAGCTCGCCTCAACTGTTAAGCTCGCCTGATTTGAGCGGTTCGCCGAAACTGGGAACCTGGCTCAAAGAGATGAGCTCGCCTCAACTGTTAAGCTCGCCTGATTTGAGCGGTTCGCCGAAACTGGGAACCTGGCTCAAAGAGATGAGCTCGCCTCAACTGTTAAGCTCGCCTGATTTGAGCGGTTCGCCGAAACTGGGAACCTGGCTCAAAGAGATGAGCTCGCCTCAACTGTTAAGCTCGCCTGATTTGAGCGGTTCGCCGAAACTGGGAACCTGGCTCAAAGAGATGAGCTCGCCTCAACTGTTAAGCTCGCCTGATTTGAGCGGTTCGCCGAAACTGGGAACCTGGCTCAAAGAGATGAGCTCGCCTCAACTGTTAAGCTCGCCTGATTTGAGCGGTTCGCCGAAACTGGGAACCTGGCTCAAAGAGATGAGCTCGCCTCAACTGTTAAGCTCGCCTGATTTGAGCGGTTCGCCGAAACTGGGAACCTGGCTCAAAGAGATGAGCTCGCCTCAACTGTTAAGCTCGCCTGATTTGAGCGGTTCGCCGAAACTGGGAACCTGGCTCAAAGAGATGAGCTCGCCTCAACTGTTAAGCTCGCCTGATTTGAGCGGTTCGCCGAAACTGGGAACCTGGCTCAAAGAGATGAGCTCGCCTCAACTGTTAAGCTCGCCTGATTTGAGCGGTTCGCCGAAACTGGGAACCTGGCTCAAAGAGATGAGCTCGCCTCAACTGTTAAGCTCGCCTGATTTGAGCGGTTCGCCGAAACTGGGAACCTGGCTCAAAGAGATGAGCTCGCCTCAACTGTTAAGCTCGCCTGATTTGAGCGGTTCGCCGAAACTGGGAACCTGGCTCAAAGAGATGAGCTCGCCTCAACTGTTAAGCTCGCCTGATTTGAGCGGTTCGCCGAAACTGGGAACCTGGCTCAAAGAGATGAGCTCGCCTCAACTGTTAAGCTCGCCTGATTTGAGCGGTTCGCCGAAACTGGGAACCTGGCTCAAAGAGATGAGCTCGCCTCAACTGTTAAGCTCGCCTGATTTGAGCGGTTCGCCGAAACTGGGAACCTGGCTCAAAGAGATGAGCTCGCCTCAACTGTTAAGCTCGCCTGATTTGAGCGGTTCGCCGAAACTGGGAACCTGGCTCAAAGAGATGAGCTCGCCTCAACTGTTAAGCTCGCCTGATTTGAGCGGTTCGCCGAAACTGGGAACCTGGCTCAAAGAGATGAGCTCGCCTCAACTGTTAAGCTCGCCTGATTTGAGCGGTTCGCCGAAACTGGGAACCTGGCTCAAAGAGATGAGCTCGCCTCAACTGTTAAGCTCGCCTGATTTGAGCGGTTCGCCGAAACTGGGAACCTGGCTCAAAGAGATGAGCTCGCCTCAACTGTTAAGCTCGCCTGATTTGAGCGGTTCGCCGAAACTGGGAACCTGGCTCAAAGAGATGAGCTCGCCTCAACTGTTAAGCTCGCCTGATTTGAGCGGTTCGCCGAAACTGGGAACCTGGCTCAAAGAGATGAGCTCGCCTCAACTGTTAAGCTCGCCTGATTTGAGCGGTTCGCCGAAACTGGGAACCTGGCTCAAAGAGATGAGCTCGCCTCAACTGTTAAGCTCGCCTGATTTGAGCGGTTCGCCGAAACTGGGAACCTGGCTCAAAGAGATGAGCTCGCCTCAACTGTTAAGCTCGCCTGATTTGAGCGGTTCGCCGAAACTGGGAACCTGGCTCAAAGAGATGAGCTCGCCTCAACTGTTAAGCTCGCCTGATTTGAGCGGTTCGCCGAAACTGGGAACCTGGCTCAAAGAGATGAGCTCGCCTCAACTGTTAAGCTCGCCTGATTTGAGCGGTTCGCCGAAACTGGGAACCTGGCTCAAAGAGATGAGCTCGCCTCAACTGTTAAGCTCGCCTGATTTGAGCGGTTCGCCGAAACTGGGAACCTGGCTCAAAGAGATGAGCTCGCCTCAACTGTTAAGCTCGCCTGATTTGAGCGGTTCGCCGAAACTGGGAACCTGGCTCAAAGAGATGAGCTCGCCTCAACTGTTAAGCTCGCCTGATTGTCTGCAGGCGAGTTTGGGACTGCAGGCAGACTTGGGGTCTGCAGGCGGATTTGGGACTGCAGGCGAATTTGAGTTGCAGGCGAGCTCCTGAGCATGGATTGAAGAATAGGCCGTAACTTTCAAACCGTAAGTCGGAATTGGACGAATTATATATGAAAATCGCCTATCTCGACGAGATGGAGCCATCCGAACCAAGCCGAAGGCTTCGGTTCGCTTCCTCCGTTTTGCCAAATTCCTTACGGTTTGGGAGATATCTGCGTTTTCCCCTTTTTCGCTATTTCGGGTGAGGTTTTAGCAGTTTTGTTCTGAACTTCTCTGATAAGGATTTAAAGGCGATTTTTATTGCCTACATTCACCTACTCTAGCTAGGCTGGATAGAGTTTTTTTTTAACTCTGAGTGGGAAGACTTGTTTCCTTTTTCAAAGCAACAAGGGCTTAGTAGTCAATTATCAGATCATGCTCCCATTAACTTTGATTGTGGTGATAATCAACAGTTTGTCAAAAAGTTCAGATTTGAGAAAATTTGGCTTCAATCTGAAGATTTTAAAAGAGGAATACCTCTGTGGTGGAATTGTGCTCCTAAGAGTGTATCTGCAGCCAAAAATATTGTTGGGAAATTGAGATTTATGAGAAAGTGCATTAATCAATGGACACATTCTAATTTTTATAGTATCAGACAGAAGAAAAAAGAATTATTGGATAATTTGCTTGAATGGGAAGTTATTGAGGAAAATAGAGATTTAGAAGATGATGAATTGATCAAGAAAAATGATGTTTCTTCTCAGCTGAATGAAATTTTATTCAAGGAAGAACAAATGTGGAAACAAAGATCTAAAGCACATTGGCTAAAAGAAGGTGACAACAATACTGCATATTTCCATAAGATTGCTAATGGTAGAAAAAGAAACAACTTGATTGCCTCTATCTTCATTAATGAGATGGAGGTTAGCTCTGAAGATGGTATAGCTCAAGCTTTTTATAATCATTATAGACAAATTTTTGGTCAAAAGGAGACTTATAGATGTCAACTTGATTGGAATAAAGTCTTTCCTTTAGTGGATTGGGACTCTAGAGATATTGAAAATCCTTTTTCTGAGGATGAGGTGCATAAAGCTATATTTGATATGAAAGATGATAAATCTCCTGGTCCTGATGGTTTTTCGGCTATCTTCTTTCAGGAATTTTGGGAGACTGTGAAAGTTGATATTATGAGATTGTTTGAAGAACTTTATGAAGGAAAATTGGAAATAAATAGACTCAACTATGCTCATATTGTTCTTATTCCAAAAAAGAATGAAGCTACAACAGTTAATGATTACAGACCTATCAATTTACTTAATGTGGTCTACAAAATAATTACAAAAGTGTTGACTAACAGATTGAATCCCAAGCTAGAACTTCTTATTGATCCTGTTCAGTCAGGTTTTATAAAAAACAGATTTCTGATTGATGGGGTAGCTGCTGCTCAGGAAATTATTAATGATTGTTTTCAAAATAATAGAAAAGGAGGAATACTTTTAAAGTTAGATTTTGTGAAAGCTTATGATATGCTAGATTGGAACTTTCTTTTGGATGTTTTGAAGGCAAAAAAAATTGGAAGTAAATGGTTAAATTGGGTGAATGTATGCCTAAAAGGAAGTATGTCTGCCATTAACACAAATGGAAAAATTGGTAGTTGGATTATGTCTAAAAGAGGAGTTAGACAAGGTGATCCTCTATCTCCTCTTTTGTTTGTTTTGGCAGCTGATGCTTTTACCAATATGTTGAATTTAGCAGCTGAAGCATCTCTTATAGAAGGATTGAGTCCTATTAATATGTCCCAGAAGGTTTGCTGCCTTCAATATGCTGATGATACTTTAGTTTTCTGTAAAAGGTTTGCTGCCTTCAATATGCTGATGATACTTTAGTTTTCTGTAAAAACAAAAGAGAGCAGCTGACAGTCCTGAAACTGATCTTATACTGTTTTGAATTAGCATCTGGATTAAAAATAAACTTCAACAAGAGTTTGCTCATTGCTCTTGAAGATAATGAGATCTTGCAGCATAATCTGGCTGACATGTTAAATTGTAAAAGTAGAAGTTTTCCTATCACTTATCTTGGAGTTCCTTTGAGGCCTGGAAAATTAAAAAAAAGAGGATTGGTCTCCTATTATTGATAAGTTTGAAAGAAGATTAACCTTATGGAAAGGAAAGTCTTTATCAAGGGGAGGAAGATTAGTGCTTGTTAATGCAGTTCTTTCCTCTATGCCAATTTTTTGGATGTCTTTTTTCTTATTCCCAGGGTGGCTTATTGATAAAATTGATATGATGAGGAGAAGATTTTTATGGACTGGTTTTTTTCTTATTCCCAGGGTGGCTTATTGATAAAATTGATATGATGAGGAGAAGATTTTTATGGACTGGTTCTTTGGAACACAAGAATTCTTCTAATTTGGTTAAATGGGAAGAGATTTGCAGACCCAAAAAGCTAGGTGGCTTGGGTATTATAAATTTGAGAACTATGAATAAAGCTTTGTTGGGAAATTGGATTTGAAAATGGTTTGATGATAAGATGGATCTATGGAAACAAATAAGTTTTTACAAGTATTTTGAGAATAAAAACTGGTCAGATTATTTTTGTTCTGACAAAAGATCCCTATCTCATTTCTGGAGGAATATTTTTATTAATATTGATAGCTTTTTATGCAATACTAGTGTAGATGTGGGGAATGGAAATAAAACTCTTTATTGGCTTGATAAATGGACATGTGCAAATACTCTGGCTTCTATGTTTCCTTCTCTTTATAACATTGCATCATTCCCTTATGCTACTATTACCAGTTTGAGGAAAAAATTAAATAATGATTGGATTTGGGATATTAAATTTTAAAAACAGTTGACAGGAAATCTGGTTTTTCAATATTATGATATGTTAAACAATATTATGCTTATTAATTTTGTTCATAGGGAGGATAAGAGAAAGTGGATTCGGGAAGCAAAAGACAAGTTTACTGTTAAATCATATTATCATTTTCTTATTGATGGAGGCTTAAGGTATGATACTGTTAAATCATATTATCATTTTCTTATTGATGGAGGCTTAAGGTATGACTGCTTAAATCTTTGGAAGCTTTCTGTTCCTCTAAAAGTGAAATTTCTGTGATGGAGGCTTAAGGTATGACTGCTTAAATCTTTGGAAGCTTTCTGTTCCTCTAAAAGTGAAATTTCTAGTTTGGTTGGCTTTAAGAAGTGGTTTAAACATGAAAAAGAATTTAGTAAAGAAAGGTGTTCACATGGATGTGTTGTGTTGTTTTTGTTCCAAGGAGGAGGAAAATCATCTTCATCTTTTTGTTAATTGTGAGTTTGTATACTCAATTTGGAGATCTGTCCAGTTTAAATTGAATATCAAGAAAGATTTCAATTTATCTTCTTTAAAAGATATTTGGAAGAAATGGAGTGATGAGAAGTATGATAGAGAGAGATGTGATTCTCTGTTCTTTTATATGGTGTATTTGGTAGGAAAGAAATGATAGAATTTTTTCAAATAAGAAAAGGAGATCATTAGAACTTTTGAAAAGAAATGATAGAATTTTTTCAAATAAGAAAAGGAGATCATTAGAACTTTTGAACAAAATTTTGACTTTTGCAAAATTTTGGATAGGTTCTCAGAAAAGGAGATCATTAGAACTTTTGAACAAAATTTTGACTTTTGCAAAATTTTGGATAGGTTCTCAGATATTTGATCGTGCAGCTAGACTACAAGAGAGGAGAAGGAAAAAAGCTGCTTCAGTTGCTGGAATTTCTTCAGTTTGCACAGCTGGGGGGGTGATTGATCTGCTGGAATGAAGACTAAGCTCAAGAAAGAAGCCTGCTTTTGTGGTCTAAATATGAAAAAATGTATATGTGTTGGTCTTTTGATACAGTTTTTGATATTTTGTTATCAATTGCTAGGGGGTGAAGAGTTTAGGTGAAGTTGACTGTAAAACTCTGATAATCCAGGGTATTCATTCTTGGTTGGGAATGAATACTTTTTTTGTAACAACCAATTTTGTTTAATTTAGCTGGATGGATTACTATGTTGGTAATCCATCCTTTTTCTCAAAAAAAAAATAATAATAATCGAACCCATGACTGTGGGAGTTATATTGGACCTCCTAACCGTCTCAATCACCAGCGGAGATTTGTTAAGTACTATTTGAAAGAGCATAATTAAGTCTTATGGACATTTATTCTAAATGATTCTCTTCGTCCTCCTTTTATCAAAATTTTTCTTTTTTCTGTTTAGGAATTTAGGCTTGAATCTGCTTTCACTCATTATGCTCAAGAGGAAGCAAAATAATGAAATGATTTCAAAACTTTGAGTGATTTTATGTACCATAATAGTTTGTTGTTGTTTGGGTTTGATGTAAAGAAATGGGAGAGAGGGTTCCACAACACTTTGAGGAACAAAAAGAGAGTCGTCAAAGGGATTTGAGGAAAGAAACAATGCACATGTAGTTTTAAATTCAACTTAACAGTAAAAATTAATGAGGTAATAAAAATAGCGAGGGATTTTTTTGAAGCTAGGATTTCATTTTATTTGGGGGAATCATCGATTTTACATCAATATTCTTTGACTTCTCCTCTCAAATCTAATTGTACGGGAGAATCTACATCTTTTCGAGATCAAGGCAAGTTTCTTGAACCCAAACATCCCATTAAAAATCAAGAAAAGTTTTCTTTTGATTTTCCGAATTCTTTTGATTTGTTGCAAGAAAAATCCAAGACTGTTGAGCCCATTCTCCCCACTACAACTAGGGTTAATCCTAACCATCAATTTGGAGTGATTGGATCTGACGCTTCTCAACGAACCATACAAGAATCACTGATAGCTCAAAATGAAAAAGGGTGGAGTAGGGTTTCAAATCGCAGTTTTGTGAAATCTTCACTTTCTCTTGATCCCATTCGACAAAGACGATTGTGCTTTAGGTGTGGCTTGGGAGGCCATATGGCATTCAATTGTCAAGGTTATCACACTTGTTATTTCTGTCGATGACCAAGACACGAAGCTAAGTTCTATTTTCAAAATTCAGATCGACAACAAGAGGGTTTTGATCAAGGTCACCAAGCGAATCATTTTGGGGCCAATCAAGATCAATATTAGGGAAATTTTCAGCGCTCTCGAGATGATGGTATATTTCAAAACCCTAGATTTCATGTTAGAGCAGATAATGGAGAACATAATTGGGATCAGGGAGTTCCTGTCAATTACAGAAGATCATGGGAGAATAAGAAGAATGACAATAGATGAAGAGAGCTAAACCCTAGATTTAGGGGATTTGATAATTGGAATGCGGAAGACTTTCCTCTTTTGATATTAGAGCCAATTCGTGAGCACAATGGTAAGGGAAAATGACCCATGAATGTTGCTGATGCTCCTTTTCAGAAGAAATTCAAGATTGAGAATGTGCAGGGATTAGAATCTAAGGAAGGTACAAAAGAATTTGCGGTTGTTAATAACACAGAAGAAGAGAGAAGTGACCAATAATCCATTTTGCATAAGTCTATGTTTGATTCTCATGAAAAAAAATTATTGAAGTTGGGTCCGGTTCTATACAGCCACCTGTATGGCTTATTGCTTCATGTGATAGTAGATCCACTTCTCAGAAAACTATGGTTAAAGAAGATAAAAATCAGGTTAAAGCTGACTGTGTGTTGTAGGTGTTAAAAATTGCCTATAGCTTCCCAAACATAGCTCAAGACAAAGGAAAAAAAATGAAGAACGGCATTATCTGAGTCAAAGAAGATCATACGAGGACTCAAAGAAGCAAAGGAACGCGTGAAATAACGAAACAACAAGCGATGAAGCTATCTCATACCCGGTGAGACACCTTGAGCTATCTCGAATTCCAAGACACCTCAAGGTGTCTCGCACATAATAACAAGACACGACGTGTTTTCTAATAGATTTCTTGATTTTTTACAGTCCATGTGGCTCCGTAACTGCTTGGGAGTATCCATAAACACGGGGAGGCCGTTATAAACTAGAAATCTACTAGATTGATGGTTGGTTACAAATTCTTATCTTCAAACATGGCTTCTGAGGCCTATAAATATCTCACCTCATGCACTTGTGAAGGGCACTGGCATACGTGCCAACGGACTGACGTTTTGGCAGATCTGAGAGCAAGGACTCATGAATTTCAAAGGGAGAGACAGAGATCTTGGCGAAATCCTGAGAAAAAGAGAGAATTTCTTCATCATATTTGAGATATCCAAAGGCCTTCAGTCATATCCTTGAGTTCAAACATTGCTTTAATCTCAAAAAGAGTGTTTATCTTACCTTGTTGAGATATCCACTTTTGTTCTTATTTCTAAAATGAAACAAGAACACCAAGCCTTCTACATGATCAATCACGATCGTTGAATCAGTGGTCTATGGGCTAAAGCATCCCCAGCATAGATAAAGATCCTACGCAAACAGCGACTAATAAATAGTCTCTGTGTGTGTTTCTAGGGAATTTTTCTATTTGTTTTTTAGTAAGGAGAAGTCTTATAAAAAGACTCACTCTTTTGTTTCCATTGTAAAAAATAAACATTGTAAATGGAAGCTGTAATAAAACCGATTCCCAATGCAAACACGCTGGCGACTATAGTGGGAGCTAACAGTTTTGCTGTCGAGACCGAGTGTCACAACCGATCAAGATCCCGATTGATTCTACGGTCGAGTACGAGTTTGACCAAGCAAAATTCGAGGAGTACCTCTCATCCTCCTCCTCAAGATCTTCCTCATCCCGTAAGTACATGAAGATTTCGTATTCAAATAAGGTGTTTCAGTATTCAACTCCGATGAAGACTTCGGGTGACAACACTCGCCCAATTGTTGCTGACTCTTCCCCTCACAACGTTACTCCGACAATCAATAATACCGGAAGTTCCACTCACGACAACTCCTCTCCGGTTAAGGAGTTATTCGATCAAAGTTCGCCAACTCTGACGAAGAGGGCTCGTCAGAGGCAACGCCAACGTCTCTCTCGTCAGATCACTAAGGACTTGGAGAAGGTTGAAGAAATTCACTATTATATGGATCTAGAGTCGAGGAAGCGTCGAGTGATTCAGTCACCTCAACGGCAAGATACTGACATTTCCTCCAAACCATTAAATCAATGAATGGGTCTGTGTCAACAGGACTCATTCAACTCTTAAGGAACGTATTCAGAAGCATCGTGCACATGTCGCACATGCGTGTGCTTTAGTGCAAAAGGCACAAGAAATGAAGAAGGAAGAAGTGGACAAAAAACTATCGAAATCCCACAAGGTTTGGATGCCAAAGTCCAAAACTACGTTGAAACTAAGTGCGAAGACAGCAGGGGGTGCCCCTCATGGCCGAGACAGCTCAAGCAGTCTCACGGGCTGAGACAGCTCCAGCTGTCTCGCGGGCTGAGACAGCTCCAGCTATCTCGCGGGCTGAGATAGCTCCTCCCGTCTTGCCTAAGGCTGAAACAGGCCAAGCTTCCTCGCCTAAGGAACCATCTCCGAGGCTGTTTCTTCGCCTCTGTCGACGTCTGTTCCTAATCTGTCTTCTGCTACACCTCCAGTGAAGCTATAGGTCAGTCCAGACCTTGTAAAGTTATCACGATGGCAGATCGAGGCAAAGTTCTGGTGAAAGAACGCTTGGGTCCGGGGAATAAAACCCAAGTGGTTCCTCAGGTTGGGGGTCGTACATGTCCTCCCATTAAGCCAACTACTACCCAAAGGTGTCCTGACGCTGCAAAACAAACTGGGACACCTCAATGTACCTGTTCGGGTGACATGCTCTAAAGGGGTAAGGAGACCTCCCCTTCCAGGAGAATTCCTATCACCTCTCTCCTAGGGGTTCATGTTGAAACCCAGGAGCCCTTTAAGATTCCACACTTGCAATGGGATGGTTCTAAACATGCGACTCCTGAGAATATCAACAAGGCTTTACATCCTCGGAAAAAAGGTGTCTGTCAAAAGATAATGTTATACCTGGGAGGTCACACCAACAAATGATAGGCTACTCCAGTCATCATGCCGATGAGTTATACTATCAGGCTGGGGGTGTGAACAAATCTCGAAAGAGAACTATTCGAGAGTTGAACTCTCATTGTTCATGTGAGAGGCTCATCAAGATAGTATTATGAAAGTGTATCTACTCTAAGACCTTTCCCCAAAAGAGTCTCAGTATTTGAGAGGATTTCCACCGAGACGTCAAAACCCAAACCAAGACATTTCCATAAAAGAAGGTCCGCCGCTAAAAATAACGAATTCCCAGAAATCACTATCAACATGGTTGATAAAAGAAAGTCAAAACGACATTCGAATGATTCTGATCCTGATTTTAGCCTAGGAGGAAAAGTCAATCCAAGATTATCCCAACGAATGTCTCGACTCCAATTAAGAGCTAACAGGTGCATGAACTATCAGAGAATGTACGAAGGACTATCTTAAGATGACGAGACCTCGGATACTTGCCAATGTCTGAAATATATGGACGCTAATAATAAGGTCAAGACGATGGTCACGGATAATCAACCATTTAAGGGGATGGAAAATTATTTTACCGACTTCCTTTTATATGATGCTGAATCCAATACTAAACCATCGGCCCAGGGCATAGACAACAGAGAAGAAGCTGATACCGAAGCCGGGCTCGATTATGATGAAGGTCTTGTATTTAATGACATTGAACCCTTTCTAATCGATCTTAATGGTGGTGAATCGTCAGATGGAAGTTGTAATAGGAAACTTACCGATTATACAATAAATAACGATTTAGAGTACTTGCTTTGTCTTAATGATGTAATGCAGGGGCTGTATAGTAACCCTGACATACATATGTTGCTTTGATCATCTTGCATGACAAAGAAATGTGTCCGAGATTCCTTCGGGAAAACTCTTGTCCTTCCTGCCAAGGTAGGGGGTTGAAAGGATATAATCTTTGGTAAAGGAGAGTCATGTCCGCCATCAAATCCCTTCTTGAAGGATGAAAGCGATGATGAAAGATCCAGTCGCCATTTATTCAGATATAGCTCACAAGCGCGCAACTACAGGGAAGAATAGGGATACAACTTCATGCTCGAAGAATGTCTTTGCTTTGGTCGAGGTCCTCGACTCCCACCTCGGCCTGCCTACGTACCAAAAGAAAAACCTGATAATTATTACGTACATAGAAGAGGTCTAGGCTATACTTCTTCATCTTCTAACGAATGTTGCTGGCAAGTTAACAACCAATCATCTAACCTGAATAGAGATGGATACTCGTCAGATTCTTCAGATTGGGACTCTGATGTTAGCCTTAGATAAATATTCAAAGGCTTAATGTCAAATATGGCCACAGTCAATCTCGTGACAATATAGGAAGACAATCAGTTATCAACTTGGAAAGATCCTTGGATCCATCACTTAAATATCCAGTATGGCGACAGATTCGAACAAAGAGAACCTACGACTGAAGACAAGGAAGCTTAAATCAATATGGGCTATGTGTGAACCCAAAACTCATATTCATCAGTGACAATCTCCCACCAGAAGAAAAGGAGGAGTTGATGTTGGCCCTCTTATTTTGATGATGGTCTTACAAACAATTTACAACTAATGATTGTTTTTAGAATGTTGGTCTCATATACACAGGTCAGGCAAATCAACTGATATTGAAGCTTGTGCAAATTCAACTTCCCATCAAGATCAAGCTTCTTACGTCTATATTTTGATAATAAGTTTGATATGTTGTGTGAAGTCTGTTAAGCTCAACACACACACACACACACACACACACACACATATATACATAAATATAACACAGGACTTTTATGCAAAATGTGTGTCTAAGTATTTTGGACTATTTCCTCACTTTCAACATCTCTATTTATGCTCATATACATCTCCTATAAGTTCGCAAAACATGTTTTTAAGTCAAAAGTCAAAAATCATATCATACATGTATTTCAGTGTCTTTTAAAGGAAACAGTAATTTTTCTAAAATAGAAATGCAATTTAAAAAAAAATCTTTACCAAAATGTTTATTGACATGTTTATAAACTTTTCCTCAAATTTCATAAATTTTGGAGCTTGTTTGATGTTTTTAACATGTCAACAAAAACCCTCTTTTTAAACCTAAAAAACTGTTTTTATCAACTCACGGTCGACCGCATGTGTCTCCGCGGTCGACCGCACTTCATCCAGTGACTGCTTCTATTTTTATATCAAATCGCGGTTGACCGCCCTTGGCTCTACGGTTGACCGTTATTTTTCCAGAGTCTCAGCTATGGTTTTAACAGCTCGCGGTCGACCGCCCTTGGCGTTGTGGCCGACCGCCATTGATCCAGTCTGTTTTCCTTGTTTGCTTAACTGCTCGTGGTCGACCGGACCTGTCTCTACGGTCGACCGCCAAGCTAGCCGTTAAACAGTAACGACTAGTTTCCAGCGGTCTTTTTACATTGGTTTTTATTGCTGTTTGGAGTTGTTATAAATACCCATATGTATTCAACTCCTCAACTTACCAAGAGTTTTGTTTAATCAAGTTTATAAAAGATTTAAGAAGTGTTTAAGAGGTGTTTAAGCCTTGTTTGTTGGTTTGATACAAAATAGGAGTTGCACTACAAGAAGAAGCTGTTTCAACTTCAATTGAGGATCACATCCTCATCTCCTCTTGTTTATGTTTCAACTTCAATTGAGGATCACATCCTCATCTCCTCTTGTTTATTGAGAAGTTTTCTAAACTCCGTTTATATAGCTCTTTGATCAATTGAGTTTTCTAAACTCCGTTTATATAGCTCTTTGATCAATTGCTCATATTTTCATCTTAGCTATATTAATTTAGTTATAATTTTATTACTTGCTTTTATCACACACCTTTGTTGAGCTTATTATATTTCATACAATATATTGTTGGATTTTATCACACACCTTTGTTGAGCTTATTATATTTCATACAATATATTGTTGGGTAGTGGTGTGTGATCTAGTGAGAGTGAGCTTAATTGAGTTCTCGTCAATTGTAGAGAACAACCTTTCTTGTATTCATACTTATTTATGATGTCACATTGTAATACACTTGTACACCAAGAGGAGTGTGTGGTGAGAATGTAGTCGATGCCGAGAGGAGTGGCGTCGGTTTTAAAGCCTAGTGAGAGGTGGTAATTCCGAGCACTTGAGGGAGGCGATACGTGAGGACCAACACTTGAGGTTGTAGCTTGTGTATGTACATTGTGAAGATTTTGTGAGAGTTATCGGTTAACTTGATAACCGACTGTGTAGAAGAAGTTCCAGCTTCCAAACCGGGTGTGTAGTAATAGTGTAGATCCCCTCAAGGTGAGGAGCGGAGACATAGGTCGTGGAGACCGAACTTCGTGATCATATCGTGTGTTTGTGATTGCTTTGCGCATATTTATTTCGTTGTTACCTTTTACATTCTTGCTCATATCATATTGCACATATATCTTTGCAAGAACAAACAGTTCAATATAATTTTAATTTGGCATAATATTGGATTAGATTAGCAATAGACCCTAATCACCCCCCCTCTAGGGTCTAACAATTGGTATCAGAGCTTGGTGTTTTTTGATTTAAGGTCTAATCGCCTTGAGTTAAAGATCCAAGTCATCTATCTAGCTAATCCTTTTTTAACCTAAATTGTTTTTCTTGCTTCATATATCATGGACATGTACAATGCTCCTAGTCTCGGTTATGCTATAAATATTGCTCCTAGGTTAGATAGTTTCCCTATGCTCAATGGTGTATTAGATTTAAGCTATTTTCTAGATCTAATAATATTGATATTTGGGAAGTTATCGATTGTGCCTATAGAGTTCCCACTACGGAGAAATCCAAGTGGAATAATGATGACAAAAGATTATTTGCTATAAACAAGTCTTTGTTAGAATTCTTAATCAATGCCTTTGGCTTATCATTTGCTAACTTACTTGATTCTTTTGATAGTACTTACGAGCTTTGGAATTTAATAGAAGCACATCAAGGTGATTTGGAGGCCATCCGATAAGAGTTAGAAAATCCCGCCTCAAAATCTAAAGGAGTCTCATCTTCATGTATGGAACCACTAGGAGATAACCCTAGTCCTCAAAATCTAAAGGAGTCTCATCTTCATGTATGGAACCACTAGGAGATAACCCTAGTGAGGTACGCGAGCTCGACAATGATGAGGAGATAACCCTAGTGAGGTACGCGAGCTCGACAATGATGATGATATTACTTTTGATGAGCTTGCACATAAATTTGACAAATTATTGCATGACCATAAGAAATTGAAACGTAGCTATATTGAGTTAAAAAAACAAGCATGTTGAAATAAAATCCTCACATGAAATTTTGGCTAATAAGTTTGATTTCATTACAAATAAAAATGTAAATCTTAAAGAATGCAATGAGAAATTGAGATTAGAAAATGCTAGAGTGCTTCATGATAAATGTGATACTATGCTTGAATTAGATATTAGGAAAAATAACTTAAACACCATGGTAAATGATTGTGTTCATCCTACTTCATGTAGCAATGCCTGTATGCATATTGATGAGTTGAATCAGATAAGACAACGCATATCCACATTAGATTCAACACTAAACACTTGTATTGCTAATAACAAGAAGCTTGTGGATTTGTGTGCTAAGTCAAATATAAATTCTCCTAAGAATCCTATACACTATGCACACATGTATGACAAGGTTCACAAATGCTCTATTTGCGATCGTAAAGGTCATTCAGCTAAAACTTGTCAAAATGCACAAAAGATTAACAAGCCTACACATGATTGTGCACACCACCAAGCTTCTCCATCTCATTCACATGTACACACACAAAATGATTATCACAAATACGCTCATGTGTATAAATGTGAATTTTGTGGACGTTTTGGTCACTTGACAAAATTCTGTTTGATTTAAAAAGAAGTTTTTGTTTGCAAAATAACTACAAAGAAAAACCTATTTTTACAAACAAGCCTCGTGCACAACACTTTGGTCAACACAAACAATTTCAAACCTTACATTGCACAAATTGCAATTGTATGGGTCATGTTTACGATTTTTGTTTTGACCGTATTAATGCACAAAATACACCTAAATGAGTTCATAACCCAAGGGCCTCAAACTTAAATAATAGGGGTTATGTCCCTAAATTTTTCGGTACTAACAATAGTTGGGTGCCAAAACAAATTTGACCTTGATTAACTTCGTTTTGTTTTTATGTTTTTGGTTTTATGATAATCTTTTTTTAAATAAAATTTGCCAAAATTGAATGCTTTATGAAAATACTTTACTGTTTGAAAATACAGTATAAAGTTTATATTTAGCTTATATTTTCAAATGATCTGTTGTTTTCACAGTCGATCGCTGAACCCTATGCGGTCGACCACGAAGAGTCTATTTTTTCATGAACTGTCTGCTATTTTCACGGTCGACCGCCGAATCCTATGAGGTCGACCGCGAAGAAATAAAATCTGTTTTCTAGACTGTTTTTGCTTATTGGGTTTACGGGTTTGGTTGGTTTTCTATTAAACATGCTTGCTCTCCACCGTTGATCCATCTCCAGAGCTCATCTTAACCGTTGATTCCATCTTTTTAGGACCTGACCTCTCATCTTCTCTCATTTCATCGTTCCTATTTGAAACCCTATTCCTTAAACTTTTGGTCTACCGTAGCTTCCATTGCAGTCGGTCGTGGCTCCTTCTCCTCCTCATTAGGCTCTTATCCTCCAGCTAGGTAAATCCTCTCTCTCCCCTCCTGTGTTTTATTCAGTTCTCTAGGGTTGCATTTTAGGTCTTAACCTATTTTTAGGAGCTTTTTCGGATTCATTATGCCTCCTAGAAAGAGATCGAAATCTGATAATGCACCCCTTCCTATTCACACTCATTATGAGGATTATCTTAAGAATCCTTACCTCATTCCTAAATATAGAGAACTGTGTAAATTAAGAATTCTATCTGGAGAACTGTCAATTATGATGATTTAGAGCCTTATCATATTCCTCAGCTTCTTGCTAAGGTTTTCCAAACTTTTGGATAATAGGTTTTTAGAGCCCACCTATCCCTATCTACTTTATCTTTTCTATGCCAACTATATGGGGTTCTTTGATAATGATGGTAACAAATGTCTTCGTAGACTTGTTAAAGGAACCCTTATTGAGTTTTCTGCCGATGATCTTGTGGGTATCCCCGAGATCCCGACAAGTGACATCGATCTCATGCAAATCACTCGTGATCACCCTTTTGTTGATGAGAGGATATTTCGTCCCGGTTGCTCCAACCCCATGAGCAACAACTCTTTGTCTCCCTCAGCTAAAATCCTTACTCGTATCATTGCTTGCAACTTGATCCCTAAAACATGGAGTTTTGATCACTTCGCTCTTGATAAAGTCAATGCAGTGTATGCTATTTTTGCTCATATTAAAGTCAACTGGGGGAATGTCTTTCTAGAGAACATGCTCAGTGCCCATTCCAAATTTCTTCCATTTGGCTCATTCCTTACCCTCATCTTTCGACGCTTCGGTGTTGATCTGTCCAATGAGCCTAAGATAGAGGCTAATAAAGAATTCTTTGATAAAACATCTATCTCCAGGATGTGTTTAGCTGCACCTCATCCCCCTCCTGGACTTCCAGCTTCTTCATCTATCCCTGATCCTCCCGCAATTGCATCTTCTTCTAGGCCTCCTTCATCTAGTTCTAGGCCTCGACCTCGTACTCGCATAGCTCCTATTCCTAGCAGCGAGGTTGTACGCCGATTGGATCGACTGGATGCCTCGGTGTCTTGTCTCCGGAGGGACATGAAGGAGCTCCTCAGGCTTTAGCGTCTCTCCTTAGGGATTCCAGCCCCTGTTCCCGACTCAGATGATGGTTCCAGTTCTACTTCTGGCTCTGCTGAAGGTTCTGATGAAGACCTTGGCCCAGAAGAAGCGGAATCTGATAACGGTGAACAGTAACATAGGTTGATTATTATGCTTTTATTGTGTTTTTGAAAAACTAGTGTCTATTTTGGTTTGTAAGACTATGTGTGATATACTTTTGTTTAGCCTAAAAACTAAAACCTTTTGGATGTAGTAGTTTGATATATTTGTCTAGGTTTGGTTTGATGTAGTTTAGTTCTTGGATGGTTATGTTATAACCCTATGTAGTGGATTCATATATATTATGTGGCTATTGCTTACTTGTTTTGTGATCTTGTTTATATATATGTAGGTTTGGTTAAAATTCAGATTTAATATCTCCTCCTTGTTGTGACTTGTACATGTTTGTTAGACCCTAAAGGGGGATGATTAGGGTATTATGCTAATCTAATCTAATTTTATGCCAATTAAAACTAATTCAAATATTATTCTTGCAAGATATATATACAATATGATATGAGCAATAATATATAATATGAACAAAGAGATATATCCTAGCAAAGAGGTATATGATGAAAAATATGCAAGAATATATAAACTAACACAATGGTGACATAATCAAACTACAAATATGATAGGGCAAAATATACAAGAGTAAAGGCAATTGGCGATATAAGATAAATGCATAAGCAAATGCGCCAAAGACAAACTCAAACACACTCAAATGATTATGGAGTTCGGACCTTCCGTCCTACGTCTCCGCTCCCCACTCCCGAGGAGAAATCCACTATCACAACCGGGTTTTCTATGCTCACCCGAATAACGTTTACACCTCACAATATCGATTTTTAATGCTCACCGATCAACGTTTACAAACACTCACAATGTCGGTTTTTAACGTTCATCGATCAACGTCTACACTCCTCACACTCGGTTTTCTAGCTCACCGAAAACTTTACAATCTCACAATATAACAAATGATTTGTTCTCTACAATAGATGAGAACTCAATGTAAGCTCACTCTCAAATGTTACAACTCTCACCAACCTAATTATACTATGTATGAAAATACAATAAGCTCAATATGGGTGTGTGTAACAAAGAGGTAAATCAAATCTAAACTCAATACAAATCTAGCTTTAATAAAATGATAAACAAGCAAATAGATATAAAGATAGAAAATAGAGTTTAGAAAACTTCTCAATAGATCAAGAGATTGAAGGAGGATGGTTGGATGCTCAAGCACCAATAGGATCTCCTCAAACTCTTGTGAAATTGATTTCACAAACTCAAAACTCTCAATTGCTTAAAAGCTTCTTAAACACTCTTTTAAACAAACACTAAACAAGTTTAAACCTTTGTTAAACTCTTTTAAAATATTCACTTAGTGTATCAAATGATAAATGTAATGGGGGTATATATAGGGTAGAAGAAAACAACCCTCAAAAACAACTAAAAGACAAAATTCAGCAAGTTACCGTTCTGTGCAACGGTAACATCGGCGATCGACCGTGGCGGTTGACTATGAAGAGAAAAACTATAAAACTAGCCTCTAGACTACTGACAGTCGACCGTGGTGGTCGGTTGACTATGAGAAGAAAAACTATAAAACTAGCCTCTAGACTACTGACAGTCGACCGTGGTGGTCGACCGTACTGTAGCACGGTCGACCGTGGCGGTCGACCGTACTTTTCCAGATTTTGACAGATGTTAAAATTTTGCGTATCTGACTTTGTAAAATAAATTAAAAATATTAAATCAACTCCAAAAATCATGAAATTTTGAGAGAAGGTTCTAGACATGTATATAAACATTTTAGAAAAAGCATTTTTGAAAATCACTTCCCAGTTGAGAGAAATAATTTTTTTAATACAGATATACAATTTCTAAAAAAACTGCTAAAAACTCGATTTTGTAAATTCAATTGAAAATAACAAAACAACTCCAAAATTAGTAAAACTTAGGAAAATGTTTGTATATATGAAGATAAACATATAAACGAAGAAAATTTTCAAATCGCATTTCCTAATTGTGAAAACGTATCAATTTTGTAAAAACATGCACGGACACATGCACGTACATGAACAAAAAAACTTGATTATTTCAAAAACGAGTTCAAACAACTTGGAAACACTTTAGAATGGATTTGTAGACATTATACGAGATATAAAAATAGTATGAACAAGTCTTTAATCCATAAACATAATATTTTTCTAAATACAATAGAATATGAAACAAACAAAAGTGTATGTGAAGATGTATATTGTTTCATATCTACATAACTAAACCAAAACAACTTAACCATATGAAAACAAACATGTATATATATAAATATGTATTTGTTTCATATTTAAACTTGAAAATCAAAACTTATATATATACATATGACT
>NC_033795.1:16062007-16086094 GCF_001876935.1 Asparagus officinalis | reverse complement strand
TATGACTATATATATATATATATATAACCAAATACGTGTATGTGTGTGTATGATTGAGCTTAGAGTACTAACACGCATAATATATAAACCTAAACTAAATTACCCAAGCTTGATCTTGATCTTCAATAAGCTTGACTTGGTACACCTGCGGAAGAAGCTTGAACTTGTATCTTTAACTTGAATGTACATTGCTTCACTCCACTATTCCGCCAACCTCCATTGGATATGATCATTGAAGCTCTATTTCATCCATCCTCCAACACGTTGTTTGCCTAGAATAAATACGAAAACACAAATACTAGACAAACAACATTAGGAGTAAATTGTTTGTTAAACATCATCAAAATAAGAAGGCCAACAATCTCCTCCATTTTTGATGATGACAAACAATTTACAAAAAGGATATATGCATGAAAGAAAATGAATATATAAATTATAATTCACATGCATATAAACAAGAAAGAATATACTCATAATATTTCTCCCCCTTTGACAATATCAAAAAGGGGACAAAGAGATGAAGAGAGCGAAAGCTCCCCCTATCAATATGCATGGGTGAGTATAACACATAGAAAGATACAGGGATTGCTCCCCCTATCAAAATGCCTTAATGAATATATACAATGAATGCTAGAGCATACATATGTGAGCAAGCAAGAAACATGCTAAACACAACTCACATACAAAAAGACAATGAGAACACATATAAATATGTCAAAATGAAAATAGTATCTCATTAACACAAAAAAAATATAAAAGCCATATAAAAGAATAGATTTATGAAAACAAATGAAGAGGAACATGAGAATCATGCAAAAAGTTTTCAAATAAAAACGAATCAACCAAAAGAAATCATAAATCAAACTTTAGATTCAAAAACAATGTTTGATCAATCAAGAGAATTTTCTTTGTAGAACTTGATCAAAGCACTCATAGAATACATTATAAAGCATATATGAAATTTGAATCATCTATTTGTGCTATATAATTAATTCAAAAGAACAAATCAAAACAAAATTTTAATAGTTCAAAAATAAGATTACAAATTATACAAGAATCATAAACTATGAAAAAAAATCATCTTTAAAAGTATAAAGCCAAATCATCATTGATTTTCAAAAATCAAGAGAGACAACTATATCTAGCTCTTGAGCTAATAACAACCCATATAAACATTTAAGCATCCGGTAAACATGATTTGGGAATAAACACCCAATTGATCCGAAGGGTTATATAAACACAAACTTCTCAACAAAAATCAAAACTAGTAATCATGAAAACAAAAGAATTGATCAATAAAAGTAGTTTTCATATTCAAAAATTTCAAAGTATAATTTTCAAAACAAAAAAAATAAAATACTAAAATTCTTGGTTTAAAAATCAAATTTGTTTTGGTACCTAAGTATTCTTGATACCAAAAAGTTTAGGGACATGACCCCTATCATTTAAGCTCAAAACCCTAGGGTTATGAACCCTCTTGGGCATATGTGGTGCACTAACACGGTCAAAGCAATAATCACTCAAATGACCCTTCCGATTGCAATTTGTGTAATGAAAGAGATCCATTTATTTTTGTGGACCTTTAGCTCGTACACAGGAATCATTTGCAAAAATAGGTTGTTCTTTAAAATTATTTTACAAACGAGAAACTTTCCTCAAATCAAAACAAAATTTGGTCAAATGGCCAAAACGGCCATAAAACTCACATTTGTACACAAGGGCATGTTTATGATGATCTATATGTGTGTGTACATGTGAATGTGATGAAAACTCACATTTGTACACAAGGGCATGTTTATGATGATCTATATGTGTGTGTACATGTGAATGTGATGAAGAAACTTGATGAGATGCACAAGAAGGATTAATATTTTTATGTTTGTATGCATCATAGCAAAATTTAGCTAAATGGCCTTTACGACCGCAAATAGAACACTTGTAAACTTTCCTATATATGTGTGCATAATGAGTGGATGATTTAGACTTGGTACACATATCCATAAGCTTCTTATGATTATTAATGCATGTATTAAGAGTTGAGTCTAAGGATAAAATGCGATTTTTAACAACATTCAACTTATCATTTTGCACATATGCATTAACATTAGAAGTAGAATATAAATAGTTATTTATGAAAGAAGCAGTATCATTTTGTATGTTTTCTACTTCTACCATGGTATTATCTCTTTCATGAGTTAAGCTAGAAATGGATGAGGTCAATTTTTTATTTTCCAAAATTAACATGTCATTGTTTTCTTTAAGCATGATATTTTCTTTTGCAATGACATCCAATTTTGACACTAGCTTCTCATGATCGGATTCTAAATTATCATGCTTGCTTTTTAAACCAATAAAATCATTTTGCAATTTGTTATAGGCATGCAATAATTTTTCACTAGCACAAACAAGTTCATCACTAGATAAATCATTAGTGGTTTCGAACTCGTAAACCTTACTAGGGCTATCGCCTAGTGGTCGTGTGCATGATGCTCCATATGAACATGAAGCCGGATACTCCAAAGCTTGCCGGATCGCCTCCAAGTCCCCTTGACATGCTTCAATAAATTTCCATAAGGTGTAAGCACTATTAAAATGAACAAACTTGTTAGAGAGAGATGAGTTAAACGCATTTAGCAAATATTCTAACAAAATATTGTTCATAGTAATCATTCTATGATCATCTTTATTCCACTTGGATTTCTTCAAAGTGAGTACAATATAAGTATAATCTATAATTTTTCATAATTCAAAATGTTTAGAATGAACAAAAAGTTTGAATCTAACACTTCATTGGGCATATGAAAAATTATCCAAACGAGGAGCAACATTAGTGGCATAACCTAAACAAGGTGCACCGTGCATATCCAAAATGTATATATATGCAAGCAATGCAAAAATTAAAAATTGGATTAGCATAAAAAGATAACTTGGATCTTTAACTCAAGGCAATTAGTCCTTAAATCAAAGAGCACCAAGCTCTGATACTAATTGTTAAACCCTAGAGGGGGGGGGATTAGGGTCTTATGCTAATCTAATCCGATTATTGCACCGTGCATATCCAAAATGTATATATATGCAAGCAATGCAAAAATTAAAAATAAGATTAGCACAAAAAGATAACTTGGATCTTTAACTCAAGGCAATTAGTCCTTAAATCAAAGAGCACCAAGCTCTGATACTAATTGTTAAACCCTAGAGGGGGGGGGTTGATTAGGGTCTTATGCTAATCTAATCTAATTTTATGCTAAGTAAAACTAATTCAAATATTATTCTTGCAAGATAGATATACAATATGATATGAGTAAGAATATATAATATGAACAAAGAGATATATCCTAGCAAAGAGGTATATGATGAAAAATATACAATGATATATAAACTAACACAAGGGTGACATAATCAAACTACAAATATGATAGGGCAAAATATACAAGAGTAAAGGCAATTGGCGATATAAGATAAATGCATAAGCAAATGCGCCAAAGACAAACTCAAACACACTCAAATGATCACGGAGTTCGGACCTTCCGTCCTACGTCTCTGCTCCCCACTCCCGGGGGGAAATCCACTATCACGATCGGGTTTTCTACGCTCACCCGAATAACGTTTACACCTCATAATGTCGGTTTTCAACACTCACCGATCAACGTTTACAAACACTCACAATGTCGGTTTTCAACGTTCACCGATCAACGTCTACACTCCTCACACTCGGTTTTCTAGCTCACCGAAAACTTTGCAATCTCACAATATAACAAATGATTTGTTCTCTACAATAGATGAGAACTCAATGAAAGCTCACTCTCAATTATTACAACTCTCACCAACCTAATTATACTATATATGAAAATACAATAAGCTTAATGTGGGTGTGTGTAACAAAGAGGTAAATCAAATCTAAACTCAATACAAAACTAGCTTTAATAAAATGATAAACAAGCAAATAGATATAAAGCTAGAAAATACAGTTTAGAAAACTTCTCAATAGATCAAGAGATTGAAGGAGGATGGTTGGATGCTCAAGCACCAATAGGATCTCCTCAAACTCTTGTGAAATTGATTTCACAAACCCAAAACTCTCAATTGCTTAAAAGCTTCTTAAACACTCTTTTAAACAAACACTAAATAAGTTTAAACCCTTGTTAAACTCTTTTAAAATATTCACTTAGTGTATCAAATGATAAATACAATAGGGTATATATAGGGTAGAAGAAAACAACCCCCAAAAACCACTAAAAGACAAAATTCAGCAAGTTACCGTTACTGTGCAACGGTAACATCGGCGGTCGACCGTGGCGGTCGACCGTGAGAAGAAAAACTATAAAACTGGTCTCTGGACTGCTGACGGTCGACCGTGGCAGTCGACCACACTGTAGCACGGCCGACCGTGGCGGTCGACTGCACTTTTCCAGATTTTGACAGATGTTGGAATTTTGCGTATCTAACTTTGTAAAATCAATTAAAAATATTAAATCAACTCCAAAAATCATGAAATGTTGAGAGAATATTCTAGACATGTAGATACACATTTTAGAGAAAATATTTCTGAAATATCACTTCCCAGTTGAGAGAAATAAATGTTTGAATATAGATATAAAGTTTCTAAAAAAACTGCTGAAAACTCAGTTTTGTAAATTCAATTGAAAATAAAAAACAACTCAAAAATTAGTAAAACTTGGGGAAATGTTTGTATATATGAATATAAACATGTAAACGAAGAAATTTTTTAAATCACATTCCCCAATTGTGAAAACGTATTAGTTTTGTAAAAACATGCATGGACACATGCACGTACATGAACAAAAAACTTGATTTTTCCAAAAACGAGTTCAAACAACTTGGAAACACTTTAGAATGGATTTGTATACATTATAAGAGATATGAAAATAGTGTGAACAAGTCTTTAATCCATAAACACAATATTTTTCTAAATACAATAGAATATGAAACATATGAATATGAATATAAAGATATATATTGTTTCAAATCTACATAACTAAACCAAAACAACTTAACCATATGAAAACAAACAAGTACTTAACACACATAATATAAATCTAAACTAAATTACCCAAGCTTGATCTTGATCTTCAATAAGCTTGACTTGGTACACTTGCGGAAGAAGCTTAAACTTGTATCTTTAACTTGAATGTACATTGCTTCACTCCACTATTCTGCCAACCTCCATTAGATATGATCGTCGAAGCTCTATTCCATCCATCCTCCAACACGTTGTTTGCCTAGAATAAATACGAAAACACAAATACTAGACAAACAATATTAGGAGTAAATTGTTTGTTAAACATCATCAAAACAAGAAGGCCAACAATGTTGAGTATGGATATGATATTTCACTCATGTCTATTGACGTGGGGAGCTTTGCTCCATTCCTATGTGTATGCTGTATATGCTTTTCATATTGCACTTATGCAGGGGGAGCGGGGAGCTTTGCTCCATTCCTATGTGTATGCTGTATATGCTTTTCATATTGCACTTATGCAGGGGGAGCAATCCCATTATTCTTGTTTACATTCTCACCCATGCATAAAGATAGGGGAGCCTATTTTTTTACCCTTTTTTATGTTGCCAAAGGGGGAGAAAGAATGTGAGTATGGACTGTTTCATTGTTTTAACATGCCTTAATATTGATTCCATATCTCTATATAAATTGTTTGTCATCATCAAAAAGAGGGAGATTGTTAGCCCTCTTATTTTGATGATGGTCTTACAAACAATTTACGACTAATGATTGTTTTTAGCATGTTGGTCTCAAATACACAGGTCAGGCAAATCAACTGATATTGAAGCTTGTGCAAATTCAACTTCCCATCAAGATCAAGCTTCTTACGTCTATATTTTTATAATAAGTTTGATATGTTGTGTGAAGTCTGTTAAGCTCAAAAAACACACACACACACACACACACACACACACACACACACACACACATAACATAGGACGTTTATGCAAAATATGGTCTAAGTATTTTGGACTATTTCCTCACTTTCAACATCTCTATTTATGTTCATATACATCTCCTATAAGTTTGCAAAACATGTTTTTAAGTCAAAAGTCAAAAATCATATAAAACATGTATTTCAGTGTCTTTTACAGGAAACAGTAATTTTTCTAAAATAGAAATACAATTTGAAAAATTTCTTTACCAAAATGTTTATTGACATGTTTATAAACTTTTCCTCAAATTTCATAAATTTTGGAGCTTGTTTGATATTTTTAACCTGTCAACAAAAACCCTCTTTTTAAACTTGAAAAACTGTTTTTATCAACTCACGGTCGACCACATGTGTCTCTGCGATCGACCGCACTTCATCCAGTGACTGCTTCTGTTTTTATATCAGATCATGGTCGACCGCTCTTAGCTCTGTGGTCGACCGTCATTTTTCCAGAGTCTTAGCTATGCTTTTAACAACTCGCGGTCGACCACCCTTGGCGCTACGGTCGACTGCCATTGATCCAGTCTATTTTCCTTGTTTGCTCAACTGCTCATGGTTGATCGGACATGTCTCTATGGTTGACCGCTAACCTAGCCGTTGAATAGTAATGGCTAGTTTCCAGCAGCTTTGTTGTTTGGGTTTTTGGTCTTTTTATATTGGTTTTTGTTGCTATTTGGAGTTGTTATAAATACCCCTATGCATTCAACTCCTCAACTTACCAAGAGTTTTGTTTAATCAAGTTTATAAAAGATTTAAGAAGTGTTTAAGAGGTGTTTAGGCCTTGTTTGTTGGTTTGATACAAAAGAGGAGTTGCACTACAAGAAGAAGTTGTTTCAACTTCAATTGAGGATCACATCCTTGTCTCCTCTTGTTTATTGAGAAGTTTTCTAAACTCCGTTTATATAGCTCTTTGATCAATTGCTCATATTTTCATCTTAGCTATATTAATTGAGTTGCAATTTTATTACTTGCTTTTATCACACACCTTTGTTGAGCTTATTATATTTCATACAATATATTGTTGGGTAGTAGTGTGTGATCTAGTAAGAGTTAGTTTAATTGAGTTCTCGTTAATTGTAGAGAACAACCTTTCTTGTATTCGTACTTATTTGTGAGATCACATTGTAATACACTTGTACACTAAGAGGAGTGTGTGGTGAGGACGTAGTCGATATCGAGAGGAGTGGTGTCGGTTGTAAAGCCTAGTGAGAGGTGGTAATTCCGAGCACTTAAGGGAGGCGATATGTGAGGACCAACACTTGAGATTGTAGCTTGTGTATGTACATTGTGAAGATTTTGTGAGAGTTGTCGGTTAACTTGATAACCGAGTGTGTAGAAGAAGTTTCGGCTTCCAAACTGGGTATGTAGTGACAGTGTAGATCTCCTCAAGGTGAGGAAAGGAGACGTAGATCGTGGGGACTGATCTCCGTGATCATATCGTGTGTTTGTGATTCCTTTGCGCATATTTATTTATTTATTACCTTTTACATTCTTGCTCATATCATATTGCACATATATCTTTGCAAGAACAAACAGTTCAATATAATTTTAATTTGGCATAATATTGGATTAGATTAGCAATAGATCCTAATCACCCCCTCCCCCTCTAGGGTCTAACAGTTGATTGCCCTCATTAGGGAATATATTGCATGGAACTATGAATACATGCCGGGACTCAACCTGAATATGGCAATGCACCGCCTCAACATTAAACCGGATGTCAAACCCGTTATACAAGAGCAAAGACAATTTCATCCACAAATTATGGATGCGATTGAGGCTGAAGTCAAAAAGTTGATCGACTCAAGCTTCATCAGAGAGGAGCAACATCCGGATTGGGTGGCGAACATTATCCCGGTCCTTAAAAAGAATGAGAAAGTCAGAATATGCAATGACTTCCAAGATCTGAATAGTGCTTGCCCAAAAGACGACTTCCTTCTTCCCATTATAGACGTTATCATCGACAACACGTGTGGGTTTGACAGAATATCCTTCATGGATAGATTCTCAAGGTACAACCAAATCAAGATGTATCCAGATGACGAGAAGCACACCTTATTTAGGACGTCGCTCGGTATCTTTTGCTACACAGTCATGCCTTTCGGCCTGAAGAACGCGGGTGCTACATACCAACGAGTCATGATAAAGTTTTTCATGAGCATCTTCGAAAAACCGTCGAGTGCTACGTTGATAACTTGGTCGTGAAAAGCCACAACAAGAATGACCACATTAAAAACTTGAAAACAATGTTGGATCTCATCCAGAATCACCTATTGAAGATGAACTCTGCGAAGTGTTTCCTAGGAATGTCCAGTGGTAAGTTCCTCAGATTTGTCGTCACCATAAAGGGTATTCATTTTGATCCCGATAAAGTGAAAGCAATTCATGAATTGCAACCTCCAAGAAATCTCAAAGAACTCATATGGTTGCAAGGACGGCTAGCCTACATCCACCGATTCATCTCGAATCTCTCCGGAAAATGTCAACCCTTTTCTAATCTTACCAGGAAAGACGTGTCATTCATTTGGGATGACTTTTTTCATCGAAAGTTGGTTTCTTCATTACGGTAATCATTACTACTTCAGTCGTTACAATGAAAATACAAAAAGATAGTCTTTTTATAAGACTCTTACACAATGAAAATATAATTCTCGTCAAAACAAATGCAGAGATCATTTATCAGTCTTCTACTTGCGTGAGATCTTAGCCTGTGATGGGGACTTTGATATCTGTGGACCACCAAATGATCAGATCAGATCCGGAGCTTCGTTGATTCGTGAAGGAATCAAGAAACCGAAATAATTATCTCGGCAATAGCGAGATAACCACTCTTCTCGAGATTACCGTAACGGGGCGATCTCAAGGGAAAGAACCGGGCTGCAGATCTATCAAACTCTCCTTTTTTATGTCGAAGAATTCGTTGAAGCCTCCTCCTCCCCTCTAAAATTTGTGCTCCTTCAGTCTTCAGTTCGGCAGGGCTTCGCCAACGCTTAAGAATTCCAGATCTGAAAAATGAAGGTCCTGGGGCTGTATTTATAGGCTTCAGGACCTCTGTTTTCGGATAAAAATGCCTGATTCCCTCTTATGCTTAGTTGTAATCACTTAACCACGTTCATGGATGATATTTTAGTTAACGGTCAAAAAACCACAAAAAACAACCAAAATCAAATTTTTCGGGTTGCAGACACCCGCGGGTGTCTCGGCGTGGCCAAGACACTTGTGAGTGTCTCAGCCAAGCCGAGACACTTGTGAGTGTCTCGGCCAAGCCAAGACACTTGTGAGAGTCTCAGCCACACCGAGACACTCATGGGTGTCTCAGTTTGGCTCAGGGTTTGGTCTCATGCGCTTCGTCTGTTTTCGTCGTATTTTTATCATCCGATCTCGGAATCACGCGATCTAGAATGCGTCGAAAAGTCGACAAGGATATCTACAAGTTCTTATGATTGAATCATGTGTGGAGTAAATAGGGCATGAGGGGTGCTTCATCTTTCGTAAGTGACGTGCAGCTCCCGATTAATTCGTGTTTCGATTATTTCGAAATTCCGTTACTTCGCATGGTCCGTCGACTCACTTCATGTGTTCATCATTGTCAAATGAGCTTCTGTAATTTGAATAGAGACATCCATCGTCTCCCCTCCATCTCGAGCCACGTGTGGGGACCTATAGGCAATTTTTACGCCTACAGATACCCCCTCCAAAGTGTTTCAGTCTCGTTTCTTTTATAGATGAGCCTAAAATGATTTGGATATGATCGGTCCAACCTTCAGTCGGTGTAAAAGGACCTGTAGTTAGTTTTGATTGTTAACTCCTTCGATTTTCAATATATTCAATATTTTGGCGAATAGTTAAAGTTCTCCCGACATTGCGTTTATCGTCTAGCTGTCGTCGAAACCTTGAATCAAAACTGGTGAATTGATTTTGGTTCGTATCGTCGAGTTAACTTTGAACTGACGGTCTCCATCACGATATATATTGACTTGCGTTGACCTTTATCGTAACTCGTTGACTGGTATTAACCTAGGGTTACGCGTTAACCGATGTTAACTTAGGGTTTCGGATCACCCGGCATTGACTTTTCGTCATAACGCATTGACTGGCGTTGACCTAGGGTTACTCGTTGACCGGCGTTGACCTAGGGTTTCGGATCGCCCGGTATTGACATAGTTTATACTCGTACGTTTGCTGGAGTATATACAGTTTAAGCTCTTAAGGTATTGGAGCATGCCGGTTCCAACAGTTGGGGCTGCATGACCAACTGTTAAAGCTAATTCGTCTGCAGATATGGATCTTATCTCGAAGTTATTGAATGCTCGAGTCACGAGACCAACTAATAGGGCTGATACGTCAATGACTCTCATATTTATAGAATTTTTAGCAAACCCTCAGCCGTCAACAGTTTTAATGAGCCTTTACCGACCATCATTTGAGTGGGGCTAGCATGCGAATTATTTAAGTTCGTTCCGCATGTGATGTTGTGCTAAAAGAGTTAACTCTTTTAGTGCTACGATATTGAATACGTAGACTTCGTCTTTCTCACGGGAATAGACTACCCGGTAACACGTGTTAGGCGTTGACTTATTCCTTCTTAGGATTCGGGATAAAATTCTCCATGTGTGTAAGGCATGAATTACAGTGTTATTAATAATAACCTACTATAATGTTGAATATGTGGGCCTTTATCTTTTTTACGGTAAAAGACTAACCGGCAACACGTGTTAGATACCGACTTATCCCTACTTAGTCTTTGGGATAAAATATCCCAGATTGGTATTATGGTGTCTTCTTCAATCGGTAAAAGACTAAATCGACAACGCGTGTTAGGCGTTGATTTATCCTTACTTAGAATTCGAGATAAAATTCCCTGTACGTGTGAGGCACGGATTATGGTGTTATTAATAACAACCTACCACAATATCGAATATGTGGGCTTTTATCCTTTTTACGGTTAAAGACTAACCGGCAACGCGTGTTAGGCGCTGACTTATCCCTACTTAGGCTTCGAGATAAAATTCCCCGCGCGTGTTAAGCACGGATTATGAGAGTTAAAAAGGTGGTGTCTTCTCTTGGGGCAAAGATAAACCTGATGCTGGAAAGGAAGAATTTTATATTCTATTTCTAATTACAAAGAAGATTCAAAGTGGGATTTCCATCTTGAGAATCTGAAGAGTAAAACTAAGAGTGGGATCTCCACTCCGAGAATCAAAAAGATTCGGATAATCCTAACTGTCAGAAGGTTTGATTACAAAACTAAAGATAAATTTCTTATTTATCGAGAGTGAATTATGATTATGGCCCTAACTGTAGGAATGTTTGACCAAGCGAGAGTTTGAGATGACCCTAACTGTAGGAAGGTTTGATCACTTAATTTGAAAGTGGACCTCTCATTCATGAAAGGAATCGAGAGGTGATTTTGGTTTTGGTCCTAACTATAGGAAGGTTTGACCGGGTGGGAGGTTTGAGATGATTCTAACTGTAGGAATGTTTGATCGCTCGATTCGTGGACCTCTCGTTCATTGAAGGAATCGAGAGGGGTTTTTGGTTGTGGCCCTAACTATAGGAAAGTTTAACCAAGTGAACAGTAAGAGTGGGAGTACAAATTACAGTAGGAGTATTAATTCGTACAAATCACTCAAAGGGGGTTCCTGGTGTTAAGTGTCAAAGACATAACACGGAGGGGTTTGATAATCGTCAATGATCAGGAAATTAAAATTCTAAATACTATATCTGGACTCTAACAATGAGAATGTTGAGTGCACAGACGTAGCAGGAGTTTGTGTGGGAGTTTCTTATTCATCAACTCTAACAATGAGAATGTTGAGTGCACAGACGTAGCAGGAGTTTGTGTGGGAGTTTCTTATTCATCACCTTCTTGTAGTGACCGGGTTATCCCTAAAAATATATCCCTAAAAAATACACTATGTAGAATTCTTTCGGGAACTTCCCGTTACATGAATTACCCACCCCCAGCTTTTTTTGCAAAACTGGGTCTAATATTAAACTCAGTTGGATGACCAGGTTATCCTTAAGAATATTATGTATAAAATTCTCTAGGAACTTCCCGTCGAAGGTGGGAAACAGTTTAGACTCATATACCTATTGGAGTATCAGGGAGTAGTTTAACCTCATATACCAGTTGGAGGATTGAGAAGTAGTCTATACTCGTATACTCTTCAGAGTGTTCGTTCGACATAATTGAGCATTATGACGATGACTTCAACCAATGTTTGGATGCTATTCTTGAGAGTGAAATAAGCCTTGGTAGGATGAAGGATCCTCCTGTGGTACGCACAGTACTTCGGATCCGTAGTATTGTCAGCTTCCTCCTGATCTGCGATAGGTGGCAGCTTGATCTTGTTATTTTTAAGGAGGGACTCAAAAATGGCTGGAATGTCTTCATCCTTGAAGGAGTACTCTTTTTGGAGTCTTGGATCCGAAGTCTTTTGCTATCTTCGGTGTGGTTATTATGACGTCAGATTAACGTCAACAACTGCTACAGGTACCTTTCCCTTACCACGGGAGGCAAAGTTTGAGTTTGGAGGATTAGCCGTCGGTTGGCCCCTCTCGGCCTTCTTCCTTCTGAGAAAGCGATCGGCCCGCTCTCCATGCATCTTTAACTGTTTCTAGGTATTGGAGGGTACTACTCCCATAACTTCCAACACGTTCAAAGAGAGATTGTTGTAGCATGTTTGGAGTATGAAGTCCTCTGTGATTGGATCTCGGTAGATCATCGCCTTATTCCGAAAATGTTTGATGAAGTCGTCAACAATCTCTTTGTCATCCTATTTCTCCTCAAAGAGTGTCCTGGTGGATATCTCGACATCGTCGTTAAAGAAATTACCGAGGAAAGAGCTCTCCATATCATCCCAGCTGTTGATACTTTCAGGCTTGAGACAACGTACCAATCGAAGGTAGGCCCGCGAAGGATGCTGATGAATGACCGAACCATCAAGGCTTCATTACCGGAGATCATGCCCAAGTGGGACTTAAAGTAGATCAGATGTTGAGTAGGGGAGCCCTTCCCGTCAAACGGCGTGAAGTTTATCAGGTTGAACTTTGCCAGATACGGGCTCGAATCCTACTCTCTCGGGTAAGGACACGGAATACCGGTCCTTTTCACCTCTCGGGCAGACATTAGAGCGTTAATTTTGCTCTTGAGGTCTTTCATCTTTTCGTCCTTGTCTGTATCATGTTTTGGATGATTTATGAGAGGAATAATGCGGCCACCCCGGCATTATCATCTTCGGTGGGACCACCCCTAATATTGTTGTCTTCAGTGGGGCCACCCCTAGCGTTCTGGTCAATGGGAGAGTTATCAGCAATGAGATGTTCATCCGCATCCGAATCACTACCTGATCGGTTAGCATCATTGTGACGATTTGATTCACCGAATTGATTGGACAAAGTCCGAATTTGTTGGTCATGCTCTTCCTTCATCCGTATCATGGCCATTTCTAATTCGAACTTAAAGTTATCTTTTTGCTTAGCCAAAGCGTCCTCGATGATTTTGGTCATTTGTTCAGTGTTGATCATAAACACTTCCCGAGCTTACCCCTCGCTAGACATTGTGTTGTCGGAGGTGATTGCAGAACAAGAGTCCGAGAGTTCGTCATCGGAATGGATTACTTCATGGATTTTCGGGAAATTGCTATGTCCGACGGCTTCTAGCTGGAGCCGAGATATTCGTTTGGTGATTCCCGAACAGACTTCTCTTCTTGGAGAGAAATCAGGATTCGAGCCATTTGTACTCCTCACAGACTTTCCCTTGTCGACCATGTTGATGGTTACCTCCGGGAGTTCAATCTTTTGAATGACCGACCTCTAGGAGTTTCAGTGGAAATCCTCTTAAATACTGAGACCCTCTACGGAGCGGTCTTGGAGCAGCTATACGCTGATAATACTGCCCTAATAATCTTAGTGAATGAACAGTGAGAGTCCGTTCCTCGAGTACTTCTCTTCCGAGACTTGTTCGTACCTCCAGTCCGATAGTACAACTCATCGGCATGATGACCGGAGCAATCTATCGCGTGTTAGCATGACTTCTCAGGTATAACATTATCGTCTGACAAACACGTTTCATTCTAAGGACTTGCTGTCTTATTGGCGTTCTGAAGAGTCACGCGTTTAGAGCCACGCTCTCGAGAGCACGGAATCTTAATGGGCTCTTGGACTTCGACTCGCAGTCCGATGCGGTCAGTTGCTGGAATTTTCTCCTTATGAGAAGGCTTCATATTGTCATGAGGGCACGTGCGACCCCCAGCTCGTTGAGTTGCTCAGGGTTCCTTCACTAGGTCCAAGCGTTCTTTAATAGGAGTTTTGCCTCGATCTTCATGTAGAGGACCTAGGCGACCCTTCAATGGAATTCTGGATTTGGAGAGATGCACACTGTCGTAGAGCTTCACCGGAGTTGCGAGAGCAATAGGAGCAGAATCTAGAGTTGACGAAGGTCGGGGAGCAGCCTTGGATCTGGAATCGAGTGAGAGACACGACTGGTGTCTCTTAGGTAGAGGCGCTATTTTCGCCTTCATCACCCAAACCTGCTTAGATCTTGGTGATTTCTTGACCACCTCTTTCCATTGTATTTCTCGTGCCTTTCGCACAAGGATCTGGTCATGCGCAAGAAGTGCGCGGCGCTTCTGGATGCGCTCCTCGGGAATAGAACGGATTCGTTTGACCCGAACCCATTTATTAATTGGAGGTTGGGAGGATGATCCCGATGCTTGTTGTGGCGATAGCTTAGCCATTTGGCGCTTTTTGAACTCCAAATCCGCTTGGTAACTGAGTCCATCCACCTGATCCAAAGCCCTAACGAATTGGCACACGAGGCATTAGCGTTGCCTTTAACATGCTTTCTTTGATAAAATTAGCGCGCCTTCAGCAGTCAATTTCTTGATCGAGGAGGAGTTCAGATCTGCAGATCCGGCTTCATTGGACGCCGACGGATTATTACGAGGTGTAACTACAGCAGCGATAGCGGGGAGATCACCTTCTTGGGTCTTCAGATCTGAAGATCGACGGATCTTCCGGGAGGAGGAGACCTTCCTACACTTGTAAGGAGAGGCAGATCTGGAGGAGAAGGAGGAGACGTACTCCTCGAACTTCTGTTGGTCGAACTCGTATTCGACCTCTTCAGCCATAGGGATCTTGATAGTTGGCTGCGACATGACAACCTCGGCAACAAGGCTGTTGGCTCCCACTGTGATCGCCAGCTTGTTTTCGTCGAAAGTTGGTTTTTTCATTGCGGTAATCATTCCAACTTCAATCGTTACAATAAAAATACAAAAAGATAGTCTTTTTATAAGACTCTTACACAAGGAAAATACAATTCTCGTCAAAATAAACGTAGAGATTATTTATCGGTCTTTTGCTTGCATGAGATCTTGGCCTGTGATGGGGACGTTGATATCCGTGGACCACCAAATGATCAGATCAGATCCAGAGCTTTGTTGATTCGTGAAGGAATTAAGAAATTAAAGCAATTATCTCAGTAACAGCGAGATAACCACTCTTCTCGAGATCACCGCAATGGGGCGATCTCAAGGAAAAAAATTGGGCTACAAATCTATCGAACTCTCCTTCTTTATGCCGAAGAATTTGCTGAAGTCTCCTCCTCCCCTCTGAAATTCATGCTCCTTCAGTCTTCAGTTCGGCAGGGCTTCGCCAACGCTCAAAAATTCCAGATCTAAAAAAATGAAGGTCTTGGAGCTGTATTTATAGGCTTCGGGACCTCTGTTTTTGAATAAGAACGGCCGATTCCTTCTTATCCTTAGTTATAACCACTTAACCACGATCATGGATGATATTTTATCAGTTGGAGTAAATCGAGATGGTTAACAGTCGAAAATCACCAAAAACAGCCAAAATCAGCTTTTTCGGGTTGCAGACACCCGCGGGTGTCTTGGTGTGGCCGAGACACTTGTGAGTGCCTCGGCATCGAGGCGGTTAATAGTCAAAAAATCACCAAAAACAACCAAAATTAGCTTTTTCGAGTTGAAGACACCCGCGAGTGTCTTGGTGTGGCCGAGACAAAGCCGAGACACTCATGGGTGTCTCGGCTTGGCCGAGACACCACGCGGTGTCTTGGTTTGGCTTAGGACTTAGTCTCGCGCGCTTTGTCCGTTTTCATCGTATTTTCATCATCCGAACTCGGAATCACACGATTTAGAATGCGTCAGAAAGTTGACGAGGAGATCTACAAGCTCTCATGATTGAATCATGTGTGGAGTAAATGAGGCACGAGGGAAATTCATCTTTCGTAAGCGATGTGCAGCTCCTGATTCATTCGTGTTTCGATTATTCCGAAATTCTGTTGCTTCGCATGGTCCGTCGACTCACTTCATGCGTTCGTCATTATCAAATAAGCTTTTGTGACTCGAATAGCGATATTCATCATCTCCCCTCCATCTCGAGCTACGTGCAGGGACCTATAGCCAATTTTTGACGCCTACAATGACGCCTGTCAGAAAGCTTTCGAGGATATAAGGGCATATTTGTTAAATTCTCCTATTCTGAAATCGTTCCTGATCTACGTCAAGGCGATGAACCAATCGTTGAGTGCTTTGCTCACACAAGACGATGACAACGGTCATGAGCAGGTAGTATACTATTTGACCGAACTTTGGTAGGTGCCAAATCTCGATATCTGATGATTGAAAAGGAGTGTCTCGCCCTGGTATTCACAATCCAGAAGATACGACACTACTTGGTTGGGTAGACAATTTATGCTATTTCCAACTCAATCTGAGTATTTGTGATGCAACCGGCTTCCATGAATTAGTGGTTAGCGAGATGGACCTTACTTCTATCACAATACGACATTCACTTCAAACAATAGAAGTTGGTCAAGGGGTAGACCATCTGTGTTCTTCTAGCGGTTAGTCCTACAAAGGATACAACCGAGCTATATGAAGATTTACCGGATAAAACCCACGAAGTCAACACGACCTCTCATTAATAGGTGTGGTAATTACACTTCGACGGCGCTTCCCGAGCGACGAATGTGGCAAGCACTACCGGGTGTTCCAAAATATCTTCAAGAGTCAGAGTTTTCCTAGTTTCCCCGGAAAAACATGTGATACCTTGAGCCTATTCATTGATTGCGCCATGTTCTAATAATGTGGCGGAATACAACATGCTGCTTATCAAACTTAGTTTCACCAAGAAGCTGTGGGTGGAGTACCTTGAAGCTTTTGGTGATTCTCAGCTGATAGTTAACCAAGTTCGAGGGGAGTACGAAGTTAGGAACTAAGACTTGGCCCTGTACCACCAAGCGGCTATTGAGCTAGCACGCTCATTTGAAGAATTCTTCATTAAGTACATTCTGCACCTCCAGAATGCTTACGCAGATGCACTGAAGGCCCTAGTAGTCTCCTCGGCTTAGCTTCCTGAGACAGAATAATTGGTCACTGTGAGAACTCACCAACTCTTTATACCAGATTGTATCTTGGACATCAAAGAGGTGCATGCAACCAGAATCAAACTCAAACCTCGAGACTAGCGATTCCCTATCATTGATTATGTTTTGCACGGTATCCTACTGAAAAACATAAAAGAAAGGGATTATGTTCGATGAAGAGCGCCAATGTTCTATTATAACGCAACAACTCAGACACTCTATCGTCGTGCATATGACGGCTTGCTACTCCGATGCCTTTCAGCAAAGGAGGCGGAAGAAGCCTTCAGAGAAGCGCATGATGGAACTTGTGGTGCACACCTGCCTGGTCCCAAGTTATGTGATTGCCTCAGAAGAATGGGCTATTATTGGCCAACCATGGTCAAGGATCGCATACGCTCGATGGTGACACACATATCAGATACATGCTAATTACATGCATCAACAAGTGAAGCTAATTTCAGTTTACAGTCCACGTGGCTCTGTAACTGCTTGGGAGTATCCATAAATGCGAGGAGGCTGTTATAAACTAAAAATCCACCAGATCGATGGTCGGTTATGAATTCATATCCTCAAACACAGTTTTTGAGGCCTAGAAATATCCCCCTCGCGCACTTGAGAAGGGCACTGACATATGTGCGAACGGAATGATATTTTGGTAGATCTGAGAGCAAGGACTCACGAATCTCAAAGGGAGAGACATAGATCTTGGCAAAATTCTGAGTATAAGGGAGAGTTTCTTCATCATTCGAGAGATCCAAAGGCCTTCAGTCGTTTCCTTGAGTTCAAACATCGCTTTGATCTCAAGAAGTGTGTTTATCTTACCTTGCTAAGATATCCACTTCTGTTCTTATTTCTAAAACAAAACAAGAACACCAAGCCTTCTTCACGATCAATCCGGATCGTTGAATCGGTGGTCCACGGGCTAAAGCATACCCGGCATAGGCAAAGATCCCACGTAAACAGCGACTAATAAATAGTCCATGCTGTAGGCTGTCTAAAAATCACAATAGATAGCTTATTCAAACAAGCTCCGACAACGGAGGTCACAATCAGACGACTTCCCAATCACTGCATCCGCAACTCCACAATTGCCACAAACGCGACCTCACCTCTGAGATGATTGATCTTGATGGCTGTGACAACAGCATGGCTAATATCGTAGCAACTATTAGAGATGCTGATGAGCAGTGGGACGATTTCAGAAATAAAAAGTTGGACTCAGTTGGTGAGTTGCTTGATAGAGAGCTATGGGCGAATATTCATCTTTAAGACACTATGGATGTTGATTCCCGTCTAGCTCCTACAACGAAAGCTACAATCAAATAGCTTTCGGGTCGATGATCGAAACATATAGTCGAATAGTTGCTTGGTAGAGAGCTATGGGCGAATATTCATCTTTAAGACACTATGAATGTTGATTCCCGTCTAGCTCCTACAACGAAAGCTACAATCAAATAGCTTTCGGGTCGATGATCGAAACATATAGTCGAATAGTTGCTTGGTAGAGAGCTATGGGCGAATATTCATCTTTAAGACACTATGGATGTTGATTCCCGTCTAGCTCCAACAACGAAAGCTACAATCAAATAGTTTTCGGATCGGCAGTCGAAAGCGGTAAATAGAGGACTTTTACAATTCAACGATACTTCTGACGACTGATGAAAACTCTATACAGCAGTCTTCACAATCTACAGTGAAAGTTACAATCTGACGGCTTTCACACCCCACAACAGCTAAAGCCAGGATTACTGAACAACGGTCCTTGCAACGCTCTACAGAAGAAGTTACAAATCAGCTAACTCCTTCTGAAACGCGGGTGTCATCCCCGCGTCATAACTTTGGAAATGAAGGCGACCCTCGCGTCGTCAATGCACAAGCCAAACGCGAGCGACCCTCGCGTTCAATGGTGTTCAACCAACAGCGACCCTCGCGTTCAATGGTGTTCAACCAACAGCGACCCTCGCGTTCAATGGTGTTCAACCAACAGCGACCCTAGCGTCGACAATGCACAAGCCAAACGCGAGCGACCCTCGCGTTCAATGGTGTTCAGCTAACACCCAACTTCGCGTCTCAATTCAAAGAACACGAAGTTGAGTTCTAAACGCCAGAATGGGCGTTTGACTTATTCAAACATAAGTCGAACGGTTCCAAAACCGTTTATCCCACGTTCTGAGGGATTTTCGCCCACGTAGGAGCGGATATAGGAGTCAGTTACAATCTCCTATCCCCCTATAAAAACTCAACGAACTCAACTGAGTTAGGGGTTGGATTTTTGGCATCTGAACCACACAGGTTGGATTCAAAAGATCTAAACCATACAGGTTGGAGATTTTCAGTTCTCAAACAAACTCGACAGAGTTAAAGGATCGGATTTTTGATAATCAGATCAAGGGTTGGATTCTTCATCATCAAAACCACTCAGGTTTGGAGATTCGGCAACAACAGCAACGAAATCCTTGGAGATAGGATTTTTGAACCAACCTCAGAAAATCAAATCTGAGAGAATCCTTCAACAACAGAAAAACAGCTTGATTATTAACCGAATTTTCGGTTCCAACAACTCTATTCACAGAGTTCAAACTCGTTCAGAGTTCTTAAACTCATTCAGAGTTATTCATAAAACTTTCCACGAAAGTTCATCGTTCCCACGAGATAAAGACGGTCGGATCGTCAACGGAGAGCAAGTTCGACGCAATCAATCGAAGGAAGCACTCCATCGCTGCCAAGAAGAACCCAGTTTTAAACAAAGGGGAAAACCAAATTCGTTTTCCTCTCTTTTGTAATCAAGTTGTAACCGAGATCAAAGGAATCAAAGTCACATTTTCTTTATTCTCTTCTTTACAATTTTCTCTACATACACATGCGTGTGTTTTTAGGGAATTTTTCTATTTGTTTTCTTTATAAGGAGAAGTCTTATAAAAAGGCTTACTCTTTTGTTTCTATTGTAAACAATAAACGTTGTAAATAGAAGCTGCAATGAAACTGATTCCCGACGCAAACATGTGTCAACTACTTTTCTTGATAAGAATGTAGAGGAATGGTGGTTGATAAAGGAGAAAAAACTCCTTTGAGTATTGTATGTAAGACATCAGTTGGAGGGGAAAAATAATCTGGAAGTTAACAGGGTGGTTATCTCAGAGATGAACGTAGAGGAATTGGAGAGTGAAGAAAATTGGATTGCAAATTCTAAAATCTCAGATCAGCAAGCTATTACCTTGGTGAGGAGAAGCTCCAGGTTGTCAGGATCTCAAAATCTATCTTCCTTGGATAAGGCTATTGCTAGAGCTACTCTGAAAGATGATGGGATTCCTTCAACCTCAACAATGACAAATAATCAGATATAAATCATAAGCTTGACTCTTCTTTCGTCCCTGTTCCTTTTGATAGTTTAACTGATGGTCAAATAGCTAATATAATAGCTCAATGTGCTATTTTATTCAAATCTGATGAAACTTTTGATCCTATTGCTTAATTAAGAAAGATGGAGAGAGAGGGCTTCTAAATGAAGCTTTTTTCTGAGAATTTTATCTGTGTAATACTGATCTGTGTGATCTTTATTTGTGTGTTTAGATATTTATTCATGATAATAAGATCTTGGAATGTGAGAGGTTTGGGGGAAGATAAGAAGAAATTTGGAGTTAAAGATTTCTATGTGATGAATAAATTGACATTATGTGTTTTCAAGAAACGAACTGGAAAATATAAATGATATGTTGTGCGCGGCGCGGAAGCGGTCGAATCACACAATCCAAACAAGAGAGATCACAACCAAATAAACAAGCACAATCACCAAATAACACAAGAGATTTACGTGGTTCGGCAAGTTGCTTACGTCCACGGGACAAGGAGGGGGGAGTTCTTACTATAAGAAATCAAGAGAATACAAATAGAGTTACAAATCTCCCCGATCAAACCCTAAAACAAAGCTCTAGATCTCTCACAACTCTCCCACAATTGGATGCAACAATTCTCTCTTCAAGGCTGCTCAAAATCGTCCTTGAGAAGAACTGCACCCTCAATCTACTAAAGTGGATGAGCTGGAGGCTCGCCTTAACGCAATCGCCAACCGAAGCGAGCTCCGGGAAGAGGGAGTTGTGCGGCCTTACCCTGCTGAGTGGGATACAGCTCCCTACCCACCGAAGTTTAAGGCCCCTACCTTACAACCGTTCGATGGTACAGGATCGCCAAATCAGCACATTTACTACTTCAAGTCCCAAACTGGGGATGTAGTAGCAAACGACGCCATCCTGACCAGGCTGTTCATCGGTACCCTTAAGGGTGTCGCCTTCGAATGGTTCATGAAATTGCCTGCCGGATCTATTCAGAAATGGGTAGACCTGGAAAGGCTATTCTTGGCCAGATTCTTTGAGGACGACACGGAGGTCTCGGTCCCAACTCTTCTTGCCACTAAGCAAAGGAAAGGAGAGTCCATCAAAACCTATGTGGAGAGATTCCGCAGCATGGCATTGCGATGCCCCTCAGGTATGACCCAATCAACTCTGGTTGAAACTTGCAGGCACAACCTGCAGACCCAGCTCCTTGCTCAAATGGGGGTGGCAGAATGTCGCTCCTGGAGACAACTAGTCTCACAAGGAGAACAAGCTGAAGAAATAGTGGCACGGGTCAAAGCCGAAGAAATGCCACAACCCAAGCCGCAGCAGCAAAATCAGCAACGCAACCAGAACAACGCCCAACGGTCTAAGGGGAAGGAGACCTTGGCGGCCGACTACACGCGAGTTCCACCGCCGAACAAGCAGGGCAAAGCGCCAAATCAGCAAAGAGCGCCCAAGCAGTATTCGTTCAAAGAGGAGCACGTGGATACATTATTCCAATTGCTTCGAAAGAACAACAAGCTGCAATTGCCTGAGGTCAGGAAGCCGGATGAAGCAGGGAAAGTGGATGACCCCAGCTATTGTCGTTATCACAGATTCCTTGGACATCCTACCAAAAAGTGCTATGTCTTCAAAGACATCTTACAGAATCTGGTGAACGCTAATGTGCTCACACTGAAGCCAGAGCAGAAGACCGTATCTACTAATATGATAGCGGTCCAATTTGGTGATTTTCCCCCGGTAGTAACGACGGACGGCGTCGTCCCCATTCGCAAGGGAGAAATACGTCTGAAGAATGCTGACTTGCATAGTCAGAAGGACAGGGGGTTGGTGCCCCTCACTACCCCAAAAGGGGAAATCATGTGGGTCCATCCTGATCTGCTGGGAGATCAACAATGGACGAACACCCCGTCCAAAAAGAAGGGAGGCAAGGCTAAGTCTTCCAACATGATTAGCCCCTCCATTACTGAAGATGATGACCACCTCAAGCCTCTTACTGATTCAGAAGAGGAGAGGATTGTTCTAGCGGCATACCCAGAAGGCAATCCTGGCACTCGGTCAGGAAAAGCTTACCTGAGAGATTATGGCCAGAACGCTCCAGAGGTCGTGGAACAGCCCCAAGACGCTGGGGGTTCTGTTCCGAAAAAGCCAGTAGACAAAGGAAAACAGAAGGAGCTCCGATTCCACAGAAATCTCCACCAGGAAACTGGAGAGTCGAGCGCTCCCTTCCAATTCAACGTCATGGCGCAGCTGGCCAACATACCGGCCAGGATTACTTTATATGAGCTCCTAAGGTTATCCAAAACTACCAAGGAAGCTCTGATTGAAGCCCTGAAGAATACAGAGAGCTTCATCACCCAAGTCACCCCGGCTCCCGAAGCCTCTGATGATCAAACGTGTCTACAATGTCTGCAAGCGGCGAGGAGTCTACCCTGCATATCGTTCACGCAAGAAGACATGCAGGTCAAACATGAACATGACCGACCACTGTACTACACAGGATATATCGGATCCTCCGAAATCAGTCGTGTTCAAGTTGACCCGGGCTCAGCACTCAGCATCATGCCCTACAGGGTCATGCAGGTCCTAGGGATTCCCATGCACCGGCTGCACACCACCCAGACTACAATCTTCGGGTTCAATGCAAACAGTACCCGACCCCTGGGAAAGATTAAACTCAGATGCCAGATCGGAGATCTCAAGTCTGAGGTAGCATGCTACATCATAGATGCGGACACGTCCTACAACCTTTTGCTAGGACGACCATGGATACATGCAAACCGCATTGTCCCATCTACTTTGCATCAGGTTATGAAGTACGCCAATGACAAGGGCGAAGTCAGAACCTTGATCGCAGAGAAATACCCCTTCCGAGGAGTAGAAAACTTCCACACCGACTCCGTCTTCTATTTGGAATCCCAAGAGAAAGAAGATGTGGACAGCGGTAATGAAGCTGACATCGAGCCAGACCCCGATGAAGATTGTCCTTGGGAGTTAAACTTTGATGTAATGGGTCAGGGTGAGAGTAATAATGATGTACCGAGTGGGGGCGAGTGGTGCATTAATGAAGATTTCATTTTAGCGTACTTGTCTGATGTCTCTCTTAACAATAAACAAATAGAGAATGATTCTAGTGCAGGTACCAACCCATGGCACGTACTGTGCACCGAGGCGTCACTCACCTTACCAATCCAGTCATCTTTCGCTTCGGATGAAGAAGTGGAGGACGCACAGAAGGCTTTCTTCAAAGTCCCATCCAAAAGGAGAGGGCAGAAGCCGATCTGTTTTGGTAAAGTCAAACCCGAACCACTCCAACGTGAAAGTTCGGAAGAAAACGATAGGGTCCCCCAATTCCATTACCATGAACCCAATTCTAAATACTTAATGAAACGAATGGGGTATAATTTTA